>NC_136262.1:64223825-64546066 GCF_964187855.1 Myxine glutinosa
AGCTCATTATACCCGCACGCGCGACATGCTTTGGCGGTCACGTGACCAGCCACTCTGGAGGCGGGGATCCCCGCCGATGACGTCACCGGCTGGAGCAAGGAGATTCCTCGCTCATGTATTTCGACGATTGCGTGTTTTATATCCAAGCAGAGATGCTTTCACGGCAAGATAACCGCGTGACCGGAACCGGAAGCCACAACCGGAAAATTCAAAAAAATAAATTTTTTGAGCTCGTACATCGGATCTCGGCTCGTATCCCAAAGCAACAAACCGCCCGAGCGACGGCTCGTATCCCGAAAAACTCGTACGTTGGGGCACTCGTAAGCCGAGGTACCACTGTATATATATATATATATATATATATATATATATATATATATATATATATATATATATAGTGGATAATTCCAAACCTGGTATGTCGATAAAAATCTCACAGACAAACGCCATCAACAACACTCACCTCTGGTTGGATCTTCGTACCCAAGGTTGGTTTACCCTACTGCTGAGTAGAAGGGGAACTGTGCCAGAGACTATGCAGCGACTACTTAATCGACTGAGCGAACCAACGCTATGTGCCACACTCTATCGGCTACCATTATGATTGTAAGCTTGCTTGGACCAATCGCCTCGGGAGCGCTACCCAAACGAGCAGTTGCTACATCAAACGCACCATCAAACTACATCAAAACGGGAGCTCTACATCAAACGCGAGCAGGATATGTCAGGACACAAATCAACAGTTTCGTCAATTCACTACACAGGCAAATAAGTGAAAGAGCGGGAACTGGCAGGAGGAATGGCAAAGAGGAAACTAAAACAGAGAAATAGTGGGGAAAATGAAGGTTAAAAAAAAAAATCAAGATTCAAGATTTTTAAAAAATGGAAAAATCAGGCATGGGCATCACAAGCAATTCAAGGATATCTACAGGCACATACATATACATTTTCCCTTACCACTATATGAATATGAATATTCCGCGCCGGGCAACTTAGAACAATTACTTCGTGCCTGTAAACTAAAGATGGGTCCAGACACCCGAATGAAGAACAGAGATAGGTTGGCTGTAGAGGTAAAGAATGTGGAGTGTAAAATATATGTGTGGGTTCTCTTACACATCCCGGCGCACCTCCAGCATCCTCAGTAGAGGCAATTGGGCCCACTGCTCAATAGTTTGGGCTCGTCCCCTTTATGGCAGGGGTGGATCCAGGAATTTAAAAATGGGGGGGGGGGGGGTGTGTGAGGGGAGAGTAGAGTGTGGGTGTGGGAGTGCACAAGGCTGTAGTGCCAAAGTGGGGGGAGGAGGTGTCTATTGGTCTTCCTCCAAGAAAATTTTGAAAATTTCATTGTTGGAAACGGCATTTTCTGCGTTCTTGGAAGTTTCTGCAGTTGCTTGCATTCTTGCCTGGTCCAAAAGTTCAGCAGATTCACGATGACTGATGGGCCAAAGTGGCGAACGGGTGAGCATTCCTTAGTCAAAATAAGAATGACCACACTGCGATCACAACCTGCAACAAAATCCGGTAACGGGACAATTGGGAAACACATTTAATGTGCTATTAAAAAATTAACTCGAAATCTCCCACCATGTGTGTATCCTGTAAACACACACATAATTGACTCACACATGAAGAGAAAGTTAAATGGTGTACCACACTCTGTATCTGCCACTGGACTGCATCCAATATCACACCATGTAACTTATCAAAAATCTGAAAGGGGGGGGGGGGGACTTTTGAGCCCCAAGGACTGCCTTTCCAGCACGTTCCTGGTCCTATTCATTGGTCGCCTGCTACCTGTGGGTGATGCAGCCTTTGAGGCCGTCCTGCTCCTCGGGATAGAGCCCACGTAAAACGTTCTTCCCTCAACCAGGGCTCCACAACCACTGCATCGCTGTGTCCATCTATCTTTGGTAAAAACGGCCAGTGATAATGTCCATTTAAGTGCGTTTGGTGTTCGATGTCACAGGTCATCTACCTGTCCGTACCTGTACAGGAGCTTTTACACGACACAATAGCTAACATTTACTGCTCTGTAAAGGATGGTTACTGACCACTTAGTGCACATATTACATATGACTTATTGCTGACAGACCTTACAGATCCACACAAACCAAGCTATTTTTAGCACAATCTCTGTGAATTCCTCCCCCTTCTTCTATGTCACAATATATATATACATACATCATCCACATACATATATAATTTTGTGAATATCTGAGGTTGTACAATTAAGTGTAATTGTGAAAGAACATGCTGCATTCATGCATGCTAACCTTGTACTGCATCTCATTCTTTACCTTTAAAACATGAAGACATGGTGAAATGGCAGCAAGTACTCTAAAAATGACCTTCCAGGAAAAGGCTTCCATATTGGCTCAGACAGGTTTCTTCTCTCAGCTATTCATCTCTGTGGCGTGCCCTTTTGCTTTAGTCGAAACCCTGTTTTGTAAGCGGCTTCCTGTGGCCATTCCGTCTGTGACTCGTTAATACATTGACCAGAAAATGTGTTTGCACCGTAAGCTACAGCTGGGCATGCCAGATGGTTTTTGCACCTGATTCTGTTGTATGTTCCTTTTGACCGACAAGCTGTCCACCCCTCAAACTTAACCACTTGTGCTGGGGAATTTGAATCCGTGAAAATACTTGAGTATATCCCCCTCTGCCCACCCCCAACCCACCTCTTTTTCAAATATTATTGCTCGGGCATCCACATACCATCAGGAATTGTTGATAGCAAACACAAGTAACCTGTGATGTTTTGAAGGATTTTCCCCATGTGAAATTATTCATCCTCTATCTCCTGATTCATTCTCTGCTTCATTGAAAATAACGTATGGAAATTGCTCAGGCACTTTCTTCATACACAATAAAGGTTCGTTGGTCAATATCGTTTGGGTTTCATGTTGTAAACCACCAAGTGTATGGGATTTGATAATGTTCCAAGGTTCCACTTGCAACATCCAGCACTGTAGCTGTGAATGCCATCTTCTGTCCAAAGTACTCCTCATTATCATTTATTTTGTATGACCTGTTTGGCCTCTGCTTTCCAGATGGCTGTCCAGCAACGAAACTGCTTCCTGGACTTAAGACCGTCTGGCAGCCTAGTACTATAAGGTTTCATGACAGTCTACTGAAGTAGCTCTTTGTAAACAATGTTTGGCATCACATGGCCGAGAACTCGAGGCCTAGAGGCAAGGCTCTGGTAGAGTTAGAACATTGGACGCAACAGGACAAAAGGAACAGTACAGGGGGGGGGGGGAAGGAACAAGGAGAGGGGGGGGGGGAAGGAACTTACCAAACCATGCTAGGAAAAAGTGCCTCAACATTAACAGAACTACCAGAACCCTTCACTGTCGTAACCAAGCACTCAGGGTTGTGGAGGTCTTTATGTTGCCGCCACACAAGCACTTGGCCGTTTGTCGAGAACATCATGAATGATGATTGATCTGACCGTTTCAGATTTTCCACTGCTCGGTAGTCCACGCCTGTGCTCTTCGCAACACTGGACTCTCAAATGTGTATTGTCATGTGTGATGAGCGTGTTGTGCACTGCAACACGACTATGGTATCCCGCTCTGTGGAGATCACGGTGGACTGTTCTGATGAAACTGGCTGTTCACACACCAGGTTGAAATTTACAGTCCACCAGAAATTACAATTTACAAATTTACATTGATCTCAGTTGCTCACCTGCTTTGCCTCGCACTTCAAATTAATGCACGGATATCACAATCCCGAAGTATGTGCTTTTGCTCATTGTTGCCCTTTGCTGATGTCTTTCCTTCGGTGTTCCATGCCGACAGGCGACATCACCTTAGACACCGTTACATGTAAAACATCAGCAAGTTGAGCTGTTTTTGTCAATGAAGCTCCTGACAAATGCACTCCAAATCACCCTTCTTTCAAAGTCACTGAGGGTTTAATGGCCTAAGCCTTTTTATTCGAAAAAAGGTTTAAAAAAACCCATCAAATGGTCAAATCAGAAATCAAAGCCAAAATCAAAAACAAATAAATGACAATAAATCAAAAACAGCAGTCAAACAAGTAAACAACAATAAAAGTAAACAAAAATCCAGCCATAAATCAATTCCATCCAACAAATAAGAATCAAAACCCCAAAACTCACCCCTTCCCATGTTTAGCCTCTTTGCTTCTAGTGGCCACAGGAAGGGGGGGGGCGGGGGGGCACAGATGAGGGGTGAGAGGCCTCCTCGCAGGGAGCGATAGCAGGACCCAGGAGTGGACAGGTGAGAGGGGTTCTGAAGGGATCTGGCCAGGACTACACATCCACCTTCAAATTTCTTCCCTTATAGTCACCCAAGAGGCCAGGCAGTCCTCTTTTGCCTTCTTGATGGTCTTCCCCTTTACGACCATTCTTTTTTTTTAGAAATAAGCCCGGGGCCACGGTTCAGGGGGCTTTCCCTTTATCCCAGCCCCTTCGGCATTTCATCGTGGTCCGTCCACTTGCGTCATGATCAGTGTCCTCATAGCCAGAGGAGAGGCCGTTACACTCTTCCCCTCTCCCCTCAGCAGGCACAGAAGCCAACACAACAGCGTCAATGCCCCGCACCATGGCCCACTCGTCTCTCCCCTCCTTCTCCTCCCTCCCTTCCCTCCTTCATCTCCTTTTGCTCTCTGGGGAGGGAGGATAACAAGGCAGCACCGACTCCATAGTCTGTTCCAACGCTGCTTGTGGTGAGGAGACCTCAGCCTCCACTCTGCTCTCCTCCCCTTTTTCTCCCTCGTCCCTCTTCCCTCCCTCCATCCTCTCATTCTCCTTTACTGCAGGGGATGGGGGAAGGCGAGGAAAAGAGAAACCCAGCCACAGCAGCTTTGCTTGTCCCGGGGCAACATCCCCACGCCCACCCGCAGACGGATGTATCTTGCTCACGTAGCTCTGCAGGCAGGAGCGGGAGGTGTGCCTCCTCACACCAGATAGGTTACACTGCACCTGAGAGGTGCAGTCCTCCCTCGAATGTCCCAACTAGCCACACTGAGAGCAAAACAGTTATTTACACGCAGACACAAAGTGGTCCAATTGTCCGCACCTGCGGCATAATTTCGGCTGACCCGCGTAATAAACCTGCCCATGGTCCATCCCAATTACTATCCCATTAGGGATGTGAATAACCGTGCCATCATCCTTGACCCGGAACTTGGTGCAATACTGCAGAGCTCCGGTCTATATACTCAAACTATTTTGGATAAACCGTTGTGGGATCTTCACTTCAACATAACGAGACAACCAGTACTGAGCATCACAATAGAAACACTCTCATTGTAGAGGCAGACCGTCACAACCCTCTCATGGTCAGAGAGGGCCTCGACCACACGTCTAGTCAGCCAGAGACCCAGCTGACTGGGAGGCAGTCCACCGCACCCAAAACTCAGCACGTCCCAGTGGGGACTGGAAAGACATTTTAAATCCACTAGCCAAGGAGATGAGGCAGTAAAACCTCAACCTTAAACTGCAGCGCACCCAACAATACTGTCTGTCCAAATACCTCACTTGGTGGAACGGGTACCTCCTTCACAAACTTGAAACGGAGGCAATAATGGCATCTGCTCGCCATTCCGGAGTCCTGGGGAGGGCAGTGGACAACACTTGGAATGAGTGGAGGAATGGGGGCGGGGGGGAAGAGGTGCTAGCTGGGAGGCACAAGGCTAACTTCCATTCATGAGGAAGACCAGGGAAGATCAGGAAGGGGGAGATTAACGAAAACACAGGAACAACAGGACAAAAAGTACCAGATAAACAAATAGACCAACAACAACACAACAACAGGCATTTTAAGGCCATTTTCCCTGCAAGAGCGGGGGTTAGCCTTGCGGTCCCCATGACAATCTTCTCCATTTTGCCCTATTTTCTGCATCTCCCCTTGTTAACCCCCTTGCCCGCATTTCTTCTTCCACCATCTTTAGCCAAGTCTTTCTCGGTCTTCCCCGTCCTCGACTTCCTTCTACATTCATTTCCATCACTCTTCTCAAACAGTCACTTTCATCCTTCCTCAACACATGACCAAACCATCTCAACCTGTTCCTCTTCACAGCATACTTCACAGATAAACAAATAGACCAGATGGGTGAAAAAAGTACGCAGGCCGAACACAACAGTTTAACAAGCTGCTCAAGGTGAGAACCTTTGGTCATGTCAGTCTTTTGGGACTGCCACTGGTAACATGTAACCCAGTGCTACCGACCGCATGGTCGGGTTGTCAGTGACTAAACCAACACCCTTCACTGGCTTTGCTAGTGGGGAGGGTGACTGTCACACCCTGCAAGAACCAAAAACAACCCCTGGCAAAGAACAGATGAGCTCCCGCAGAGAGCCAAAAGCCATACAGTAAGGAGATGGTGTCTCCTTAAAAAAAAAAACACCTCACCGGTTCAAGTCGTACAAAAGACTTTTAAAATTGTACGTGCTGCTTCCTTACTTGAAAAGTATAGAGCACAGGCAATCCCCAAAGGTTGGCATCTATGGGGAGGAGGAAATTCCTCTGTAAGTAATGCCCCACTGAGTACGGTGAGAAAAGCGCTGCCATTGTTATGACGTCACTGGTACCCAGAGTATCCCAGGGAGTGACGGTAGTGAGTAGTGACCGCACTTCCCCCCACGGACGTATATAAAAAACCGTTTACGTTTTATATATACGTTTTTTATATTTTACGTTTTACGTTTTACGGTTTTTATATACGTCCGTGCTTCCCCCAAGCGCAGTGGCTGTGATAAGTCTTTGTCTCGTCAGTATATGTCCTTGTGTGTATGTGTGTTGTGTGCGTATGTGCGTGTGTGCTTGTGTGCTCTATTATACGAGCCTTAGCCCATGCATTAAAAAAAACCCCAAAACAACAAGTCCCCGTTCCTTTTGCAGCCATGCTAGCCATAATTATAGGCAACCAAGGACCAAGCCTGTGCAGCATTTTTATACATGACCCTAAAAAGCAGGCTGGGATATTATTTGCTTAATTAACACATGGGCCAAACCTGTGTGGAAGCCAATGCTTTCAATATACTTGGTGTCCCTTATTTACCCAGGTGTTTCCATTTTTTTTGTCCACTACCTGCATGCATGCACGCATATATATATATATATATATATATATATATATATATATATATATATATATATATATATATATATATATATATATATATTTATATATATATATATATATATTGTTGCGGATCTCCGACGTTGGCCCTCCCCTTATCCTTTATCTGGCCGACGCGATCCTGAAGTTATCACATCCTTCCCGGGCAGTGTTTGGTAGGGTTTTTAGGACTAGGGATTCGCTATTACCTAAGTACTAATGCTGACTGGAAACGAAGGAATAACTCCCGCCCGAATCACGGATATGATGGAATATGCCGAGCAGATAGCGATCCGCGATCCGAGCTGTTAACAAAGACTAGACCCGATTATAGCGGTTCCTAATCATGCCACGCTTACCCAATTGAGAAAGGACTAGGACGATCGGATTAAGAGGAAACCAGAAAGAACAAATAATTTATTAACAATGTACAAAGAAGAGAAAAAGAAAGGAATGTACAAGGAAGAGGAAGAAAAAGTACACAGGGCAGCCTTAATAACAGTTCTCAGCGGTTTGTCGATTGCGCTGCAATTACTTTCGTTCTCTGTTTTTGTCCCAGTCTTTCACCCCATACTTCCCTGTTTAAAATCTCAACTCAAAAAATATATATATATTTCCTTCTCTGATCTTATTCGTTTATTCGTTGTTATTATTTGTTCATTCGTTCTTCGATCACGTTGTTAAAAATGTTTAAACTTTCCCCTGAAGAACTGTATTCTGTCGTATATTATAACACCTTTTTCTTCTTCTTCTATAAAAGGATGCTTTCGACTTGCTTACCAAATCTATTCATTCCAAAAAAAAAATTCCATCTCTTACAGTTCCACTTTTCTGCATTCCCGAAACTCTCCTGCACTCCACCCCTCCTTCAGCGTCCTCAAACGTATTTTTGACTCGAAGGTCACAAGAAACTCATTTTGCAAAAAATGTTCGTTTCCCATTAATCATACCCTTTTCAAAATCCAATCTCACCCCTCCCCTCCAAATCTTCCCCAATCACCCCTTCCATCCAAAACTTCCCCATCACTCCTCCCCTGCAAAACCTCCCCATCACCCCTCCCCTCCAAATCTACCCCATTGCCCCTCCCCTCCAAATCTTCCCCATCACCCATCTCTTTCAAATATTCCCCCTTGCCCCTCCCCTCCAAATCTTCCCCATCAACCATCCCTTTCAAATCTTCCCCCTTGCCCCTCCCCTCCAAATCTTCCCCATCACCCCTTCCCTCCAAAACTTCCCCATCACCCCTCCCCTCCAAAACTTCCCCATCACCCCTCCCCTCCAAATCTACCCCCTTGCCCCCCCTCCAAATCTTCCCCATCACCCATCTCTTTCAAATATTCCCCCTTGCCCCTCCCCTCCAAATCTTCCCCATCACCCATCTCTTTCAAATATTCCCCCTTGCCCCTCCCCTCCAAATCTTCCCCATCACCCCTTCCCTCCAAAACTTCCCCATCACCCCTCCCCTCCAAAACTTCCCCATCACCACTCCCCTCCCAATCTACCCCCTTGCCCCTCCCCTCCAAATCTTCCCCATCACCCATCTCTTTCAAATCTTCCCTCTTGCCCCTCCCCTCCAAATCTTCCCCATCACCCATCCCTTTCAAATCTCCCCCCTTTCCCCTTCCCTCCTAAACTCCCCCCACATCCCTCCCCTCTGAAATTCTCCCTCGCTCCTCCCCTCCTAGACTCCCCTCTCACCCCGCCTACTCAAAGCGTCCTCCCCGCTTCTTCCCCCTTCCAACTTTCACCTTCATCTCCCCCAACCTTCTGCCTCGCTCTTCCCCCTTCTCAAATAACACGTCACTGTGCCTCACCCAATCACCATCAAACCTTTTGTCCGCCCCATTCTTCCCTTTCTACAAGCTATTCTGAAATCTCTGACACACCTTCAACAGCTCTCCCTACCTCTTCCTCCTCTTCGACATCTTACCCTACCCCCACCCCCCCCCCCCCCCCTGTTCTGTATCCGATGCTTCCCCTTCCTCTTCATTAACGGTATGGACCTCAAACATCCGGGGCCTTCGCTCAAACTTGACTGATCTCTCCATACAGGTTGCTTCTGACAAACCAGACGTGATCTGCTTAACAGAAACTTTCTTCCTTCATGATGTCTCTGATTCCTTGGTATCTCTCCCAGGTTACTCCCTCCTCCGGTATGATAGACCTGAGCCTCGTCCTGGAGGTGGGGTTGCTATCTTTATAACAAACTCTTCCTCACTCGCCATGCACTGCCCTCTCTCCACCTCACCCCCAGGAATACTTTTGGCTACGGCTTCCCCTTCGCTCCCACCTTTTGTTCATATGTGTGTTGTACCGTCCACCAAACAGTAATGACTCCATCTACATCTCGCTGTCTGATAATATGGACCAACATCTATCTACCCATCCCAACTCTCTCTTCCTCATATGTGGTGATTTCAATTGTCACCATGCCAGTTGGCTGGGTGTGGATACCTCTCTCACCAGCCATGGCTCTTCAGCAAAGGACTTCTGCAACTCACTGGGACTGACACAATCTGTCAATTTCCCAACCCGGATCTCAGTCAACGGAGCATCTTCTCTTCTGGATTTGGTTATGACAAACTTCCCTGAAAATGTCTGCTGCTCTTCTTCTGCTCCAATCGGCTCATCTGATCATGTGCTTGTTAAAGTGGACTTCTCTCTGACCATTCTCAGAGAGCCTCCTCAGCGTCGACGAGGCTGGCATTTCACTCAAGCCAACTGGCACTGTCTTCAAGCAGCCATCAATCATCTGGACTGGTCTCCCATCTCTACCGCCTCTGACATCAACTCATCCTGGGAATTCTTCCAAAGTAAATTGCTCTCTCTCTCATGCACAGATTTATCCCATCTCGTCTTCAGTTGTCATACCCTTCCTCCCGTCCATGGTACACGGAATCTTGTGGTGAGGCTGTTGCCCAGAAACAACTTGCTTTCGTCTCCTGGAAAGCAAATCCAATGGAAGGAAATCTCATTTCCTTTCACAAAGCCCGAAACAAGTGTGTGTCCACCCTCGGGAGAGCCAGGAAACAATATCTCTCCGTTCTCAAGACCGAACTCTCTTATCTGTCTCCCTCTTCCAAATCCTGGTGGCGTCTGGTCAAATCTGTTTCTGGTGTTTCTTCCCCCTTCTTCCCCTCCCTCATCTCAAATGGCTACACGGCTGACTCCACACGTGAAAAAGCTGAATGCCTCAACTCTGTGTTTGCCTCTAAATCTTGTGTCCCAAACCCATCCCTCTCTGTACTCACCGTACCCAGTCGTGCCCAGGTGCTAATGGACTCTGTGTCCTTTCCTCCTGACAAGGTGGAAAAGTTTCTGTCAACCCTCGACTCTGATTCTGCAACTGGACCTGACGGCATCAGCCCACGGGTCCTAAAATCCTGTTCTTCCGCTCTTTCACGCCCTCTCTCTGTTCTCTTCACCCTCTCTTTTGCTCAAGATCATCTGCCATCTGCTTGGAAATCAGCCAACATCACCGCTTTGCACAAAAAAGGTGCAAAAACAGATCCTAGCAACTACAGACCAATCAGCCTTCTCCCAAGTATCAGCAAAGTCATGGAAACCATCATTGCTTCAGATATGAAATCTTTCCTCTTCTCCAATGGCTTGATCTCTGATCATCAATTTGGTTTCAGACCTGGTCACTCTACTCTGGACATGCTGCTTCTGCTTTCTCAACAATGGATGGAGGTCCTCAATGCCAAACAGGAAATTAGAGCCGTCTCCCTTGACATATCACGTGCCTTCGATACGGTCTGGCACCCCACTCTGCTCACCAAACTCTCCTCCTTTGGTATCCATGGAAATCTCCACGCATGGCTGGCGGACTTCCTCTCTAGTCATAGTCAACGTGTGGCCCTGGATGGGTTTCTCTCATCTCCTCTTCCTGTTCAGGCTGGAGTTCCCCAAGGCAGTGTTCTGGGCCCTGTGCTTTTTCTGGTCTTCATCAATGATCTCTCTGCCTCTCTTGAAAATCCTCTCTATCTCTTTGCTGCTGACACTACTCTCTGTCGCTCCATTCCTCATCCCTCAGATCGGCAGTCTGCAGCCTCCTCACTCTCTGCAGACCTGGACAAAATCACAGACTGGGCAAACAAGTGGAACATGTCTTTCAATCCTGACAAATCTCACACTCTTACGATGTCTCTCCGAAAAGACCGACTGGACAGCCCTCCCATCCACTTTCTGAATAATCCTCTCCAAGAAGTTCTGTCACTCAAGCTTTTGGGTCTCACTATCTGCCATTATCTTTCCTGGGAAAACCACATTTCAAATCTGGCCTCCAAAGCCAGTCGCCGACTGGGTATCCTCCGTCGTGCAAAGTCCTTCCTTGGCACACTGAGCTCCTCACCACATACAAGGCTTTCATCCGCAGCTCAATGGAATACTGCTCTCCCCTCTGGGCTGGTGCTCCTGCCTCACACCTAGCTCGTCTTCACGCTGTTGAAACCAAAGCGTTCAGAATCATTAGAATCTCCCGCGATGAAGCTAACTCCAAGGGCCTTTCTCTCACTCACCGCAGGCAGGTTGGTGGTCTTTCCGTCTTCTGCCGACTCCTCTCTGGCCTTGCTCCCCCCCCCCCCCCCCAGCTCTCTCTGGGCTCTGTCCCCCAAATATTCCTACAGGTCGCACAAGATCTGCCTGCAACCCTCTTATGGTTAAACTGCCAAAATCAAGACTCTCTGCTCACCTTCACTCCTTCATTCCTCTTTTCTCCGGCCTCTGGAACAAACTCCCTCACTCTCTTCAATCCCACTCCACCCTCCAGGTCTTTAAAACAGCTGTTCACCACCATCTCTTATCTTCCCCCATCCAAAACCTTGATCTTTTCTACCCCCGCTAATTTCACCCCAAATCCACTTTTTTGAAATACCAACTTGTGTTCTGGAAGTCCTTGGTGTCCTTGTGTTTTATACTTCTCCCACCCCCCCCCCCCCCTTCCCACGCCTCCTCCCCCCAAGCCCTCTCCCTCCCACACATCTCCCTGCTCTCAAATGTTGTGTTTGTGTGCTTCCCCTTCTCTCCCCATCTTGTCTTCCGCTCCCTCTTTTTATATATTTTGTTTGTCTGGTTGATTTGTTTGTGAAATAAATGTTAGCTCTTTCACGAGCCTCGATTCAGTGTACAAAAAACTACCCGGGGTCTTGCCCTGCCAATCCAATTGGCCACTTTACACTATGCGGTTCTAAAAACCAATTCCCATTGACCATACGGTGGTGCTCTCCCAATTTGGGGTCTCACTCCCCCCAATTTTTCTCTGTGCCCTCGCACAATTTTGCGGCTGGGTCATGCAGCTCCACCAGCAGGTCTACTTACCTGCGCACCTCCGCCACTGAAGTAGCCACCCGAGCTTGCCTAGCTCCTGCGACTACCTAACCTGGGGAGGCCCTCCCTGGCTCTTACCCCCTCATGCCCCCTCTGGCATTGGGCTACCCGGGTCCTCTCCTCGGATCCTCGGGCCCCGCTGAACTCTACCTGAACTCTAACCTGGCTCCCAGATCCTACCTGCGGCCTCACCTGGCCGACAGACTACCAGTGTGGGAGTGCTCATTTAACCATACGTACCAATTAAGCCACACGCCCAGCCATTCCACAGTCTCATGCACCCTACAAAGCACTACTTTTCCACCAACAGCACCACAGATGTCAATATCCAACAAATTTACCTACTCCCTCTACCTAACATTAAACTACCCTCCCCGGGTACTCGTGAAGGGGTCCATCCTCCCCCCATTCACTCCTTCGCCTCATACACTCCACCCCACTCATTCCACACGACTCACTCAACCCCATTTATTCCACACCAGTTATTCTCGCTTGCACACCATGCAAGTCAATCACTCATCGCCATTACACACATCCTCAATACTCCATTCATACACTTTCACACACACGCACATCATTCTCGAGCATTGCCTCATTTCATCACCATCACCACCAAGACTCTCAATTCACAATGCCTCAGTTGCGCCTAAAGCGCATCCTCCTACTCACACACACAGCATCATCTGACTAGCTATTTCCCCTAATATTAGTGCTTCCCTGTCATCCCTTATACTAAAGCACATCCCTCGTCGTTATCATCCACCTAATCTCTCTACGTCCCCACTACTTGTTCAAAGGTCACTACTTAAATCTCAAGTCTCCTAAAGTCATCTTTCTAAATTCCTAACATTATCCTAGCCCGCCCTGGCTTGTTTTCACTGCCAAACCCCATAAACCTACTGCATGTGCCCCAAATGAGGGATGGTAGATCTACCATCCCTCCACACCGGGTACCATTCCCCAACACTACTACTACCAAATGTCCACTATGCTTGAGCCTCTTCGTGCGGAAATACATTTTTACAGCTCGGTTTTGAAAAACCGAGCCATGTATATGGGTGGTCTGTCTCCTGTTGTTTGGGTCCGTCCGGCATTTTCGATTCTGGGGAGGAGGCATACTTGGGCCGAGGTTCCAGGCGCCATCCCGGCGCGGAGCCTTGCGGTCTCTGGCCCGATGACCCAACCTCCCCCGGTCAGAACACCACGC
Organism: Myxine glutinosa; assembly: GCF_964187855.1. Taxonomy (NCBI): domain Eukaryota; kingdom Metazoa; phylum Chordata; class Myxini; order Myxiniformes; family Myxinidae; genus Myxine; species Myxine glutinosa. Next base: position 64,237,457 of record NC_136262.1, read on the forward strand.
CCGCCAGGGGGCGAAGGTCCGACCCGGCCTTTCTCCCCCGGAATCGTGCCGCTCGCCGCTACGGCGCGGCACCGACCATACAGGGCGGAGCCCGGCCCGAATCGTGCACGGCGCTCCATGCAAGAGTGCCACGGCAACGATCCCTGCCATCCCCCGCAGCACACAAAACGCACCACGCCCCGAGAGCTTGCGTTGGCTATCCATCGGGCTAAGCGCTGCCCCGTTCGGCGTCGATGCTCGAGTCACATTCTCACACCACGTGACTCGTTTCCTACTCACACATCCAGGCGTCTCCATACACTCCCTGCACTCTATTACCGCACTCTCTCGTGCACACACTTTCGCTCCACACTCAGGTGCACACCACTCTGTTACACACTCCGTAACACACCTTTCTTCCCCGCACTCCTCTCGTGCACTCTCCCCCGTTACGTACTCCGTAACCACCACGGGTGTGCACTCTACTCTACACTCAATCACCCACTCCGGTGTGCATCCGTGCACTCTCTCCATCCATCTCACACTCTGTGTCGCACTCACTCCCACTTTCACACTCTGTTGTGCACTCACCCTCACTTTCACACTCTCCTGTTACACACGCGTGCTTCGGTGCACATTTTTTCCTTACACGCGCGCCATTCGCTCTCACACAGCGCACCACGGACCTCCTACGAGTGCCCGGGTGCCACCGGGATCCCAAGCGTGCGAAAAATCTTTTCGCGCCAAACCTTTTCGCGCCATATACAGCCCGGCTTACCTTCGGGATCCTTTTCTCCTGCACCAACTGCAAACTTCCATTGGGGTTAACAAGTACGGCCTCATGATGCGAACACGGACTTTGCACATATTCCATTCTTTCCTCCCGCGATTGCTTTTCTAAGTCCACCGTCTCTTCAACCCCAATTTCAACTATCATTATTTCATTTTCTTTTTCCTCGACGACCGCTGGTGCTAATAAAATAAAATTTTCTAATTCAGCGGCCGTCGGCTTCTCTATACCCCGAGTCACGATTTCTACCCCGGTCCACCCGGCTGTGCTTTGCTCCCCCTCGCTTAACCCGCACGCCTCAAGCTGCGCTACACCGTCGCATACCATTGTGCCTTTCCCGCTCGACATGCGGTCAATGTCCTTCCCCAATGCTTTTATTTGGCCACCTATTCTGGTTCCAAACCCCATTAACCCCTCGTTTATTTCTCTGGCTTGGCCACCCACGTCCTTCAATTGGCCCCCCAGCTGGCTTTTTAATCCCCCCAATTTGCTTTCTAACCCCCCAATTTGATTTCCCACATCATTTCTCAATCCCCCAATTTGATTGCCCAATTGCTCCCCCATTCTGTTTTCCATTCACTCACTATCGGCCCTCATTTCTCCCATCTCCTTACTCAATCCCCCAATTTGGTTCCCCAATTCCTCCCTGTTCTTTTCCATCTCCTTACTCAATCCCCCAATTTGGTTTCCCATCTCCATTTGTATGACTGCCTGTAACTGCGCAATGAGGTTCTGCATATCCATCCCCCACACTTGCGCAGCGGGCGCGGCCCTCGTCGCCATGTGCGAGGTGCCGCCATTTTGTTCGCCTGCAACCCCTACTGCTGCACCCTCTTCAATCTCCTCTTCCATTCCTCCCAATTCTTCCCGGGGGTCCTGGGATAATTCTAACTCCTCCTCATCTACCCCCACCGGCATCCGATCGCCTTGGCTATCCATGGCACGATTTAAAATTTAGATGTTAATGCTAAATTTGGGTCGCTCATAATTTTGACCAAATTTGTCCAAAAAAAAAAAAAAAATTGGTTCAGGTTCAAATCCCACTCCTGACACCAATTGTTGCGGATCTCCGACGTCGGCCCTCCCCTTATTAAGGGGGGATTAATCCCCTTGTCCTTTATCTGGCCAACGCGATCCTGAAGTTAACACGTCCTTCCCGGGCAGCGTTAGGTAGGGTTTTTAGGACTAGGGATTCGCTATTACCTAAGTACTAACGCTGACCAGAAATGAGGGAATAACTCCCGCCCAAATCACGGATATGATGGAATATGCCGAGCGGATAGAGATCCGCGATCCGAGCTGTTAACAAAGACTAGACCCGATTATAGCGGTTCCTAATCGTGCCACGCTTATCCAAATGAGAAAGGACTAGGACGATCGGATTAAGAGGAAACCAGAAAGAACAAGTAATTTATTAACAATGTACAAAGAAGAGGAAAAGAAAGGAATGTACAAGGAAGAGGAAGAAAAAGTACACAGGGCAGCCTTAATAACAGTCTTATTCTATTCCCTGGACACGGGCCCGATCACTCTCAGATTCACTCACACGGGGATGACGAATGTAGGGTGGAAGGTCCGGTGATGGCCTTCAGGCTCCGGTCCGGCTCCGGTCCTCGACCCGTACCAGGCGATGATGGTGGACGGCAGACAGCTCGTAGCGTAGGCGCGAGCGGACAATTATACCGGGGAAGGTCGGTAAACTGGCGGTTATACGAAGCGCTTTTCACACACGTCCTTCCAAAGCAGCCGCCTCAATCAAGGCTCATAACGCGAGTTCTTGCAATAAGTCGTTGTAACGCCGTTCTTTAGCGCGCGCTCCAACGAGTCCTTTTACCATCTCCTCCACTTGCGAGTCCTCAAGCGCCTCTCTCTCCCCGCTCAGAACTGAAAGTCAACCTCCTATAATGAGTGCAGTTGCCTCAGTCCTCACAATACCAATGCTTGGCTTCAGTCCTTATGAGGGCTTTGTGTCCGTGCTTTTATAAGCCAAGCCAGCGAACGCTCTCGAAGCCCCAACCACGCCCGGTCAGGCGATCTCACCTTAGCCCTGGTTGGCTGGTGATGGCTTACCGGCTCCGCCTTGATGGCTGCTTGACGTGGCCGCACCTCCATCCTTGCGCTCCGCCCCCTTTTCGGGCCTCACCTCGTGGCTTTTGGGCTGGGTTGAGCGAGCCCATTGGCAGCAAAGGCTGCTGGCCAAGGAGCGTAACAAATTGGGAGGGCCGATGGGGCACAGACAGGAGAGCGCTTAATGGCGTCGCTTGGAGGGAGGCTGCCAAAATGAACGATAGGGGCCTACTCTTATTTGTTTTATGCAACGCAGATGCAACTATTGGGAGTGGCCTTATCTAAACACATACTATGAAATAACTGACGTCCTATGGTGACCTACGTGTTGCTTGTGGGCTACCTATGGGGTGTTACCTTTTAACCTTTAATGATGTTATATTTACAAGTGTGGGTTCTCAAAACCACAACAATATATATATATATATATATATATTGTTGCGGATCTCAAAGTCGGCCTTTCCCCTCACCAAGGGGGGATTAGTCCCCTTGTCTTTTACTAGCTGACGCGATCTGGGGCTATGACGTTCCTTCCGGACGGCGTTGAATAGTGTGGTAGGCCGAATTCCTATTACCTAAGTACCAACGCTGGCCAGGAAGCAAGGAAATAAACCCCGCCCGAATCACGGTTGTAAGTGGAAACGCCGAGCGATAGCGAACCGTGATCCGAGCCGTTAACAAGGACTAAACCCGATCTGAGCGGTTCCGAATCGTGCCACGCTTACCCAATGGAGGAAATCACTGATACGGTCGAATTAGGAAGAAACAAGGAATAACAATTGGTTTATTTACAATTTGTACAGGAAGGAGAAGAAGAACACACAGTGCAGCTTATTACAGTCTTAACTTATCCCAGGACACGGGCCCGTTTCACACTCAGACACACTCACACGGGGATGTAGATGGTCGGGTTGATGGTCCAGGGATGATGGCGTCCAGGCAGTTCGCTCCGGTCCCCGACTTGTACCGCGAAGAGATGGTCAGGGTGGCAGAAGCTCCCCGTGGGTCGTTGACGTGGATCGGACAATTACGGGGTTCAATGCAGGGCGAAAGGTAGGCTGGCTGGGTGGTTACTGGCGACCACGGTCGCGTACGTATTCGATGAACCGGGCTATATGCGCTCCCAGTACAGGCTCAATAGGCGCTCCCCAATGCAAGTTCAATAGCATACGTCCTCATACAAAGCGCGTATCCGCTGCAGTCCTCTTCCAATGAATCCTTTATCATGCGCGCTCTCCCAACAAGTTCCTTCGCACGAGTCCTGTACAATCAGATGTCTCCGCGCAGTCCTCTCAAAGCCAACCTTCCAACGAGTACTCCGTAAGGGCTTTTTGCACGCGCTTATATAGCCTTTTCAGCAAACCTTCCAGCACTTGCTAGATGCGCCCTTACCACGCCCTATTAAGCCATGCCCACCGAGCCCTGGTTGGTGGTTGCCCTCACCATCACCGCCTTCTGACGTGCTGCTTGATGCAGCCACACCTCTTCCTCGCGCTCCTCCCCCTTTCCAGGCCTACCTCATGGCATTTGGCTGGTTTCGAGCGAAAACCCAAGAGCAGCGAATGCTGCTGGCAACCGAGGTGGATTAGCCTAATCGGGGCACGGGATGGAAGCTGCCCAACGAGGTAGATTGGAGGGTGGCCGCAAAATGAACGGGACCTAAGCTTATTTCTTTTACACAACGCAGGTATCACTAGTGGGAATGGCCTTATCCTCACACATACTATGACATAACTAATGTTCTAAGGTGGCCTAACTATGGGGGCAAACCTTTAACCTTTAATGATGGTATATGTACACTCTCAGAACCGTAACAATATATATATGTATATATATATATATATAATTTAGTGCTCCAACCTAATGAGCGAACGCCGTGACGTCACCTCAGTGTGTGTGTATATATACATATACACATATACACTACACAAATACACATATACATATATACACATATACACACGAAAAAGCATATTAATTTGGCTGAATATGATGATGATGATGATGATGATGGTGATGATGATGATGACGACCATTCCTTTTTTCACCGTGACGATGCATAGGGCTGCAGAAGCAGTTTCCTTGGCTATTTGGCACAAACCTGGTCGGGTCACCACTCTGACGCAGGATACCCGAATGGGTCATTCATCCAAGCAAGCTGGTACTCAATTTGCCGACCTCGGAAGGATGACAGGCTGAATCAACACCTCTGGCGTTAATTCAACTATCGATCGGGATTCAAACTTAGGATCCCAAGCCAGCACCCTAACCGCTAAGCCAACACCAGTGTTTGGTGTATATAAAACTTCAAAAATTGATGAGCTTTTTTCCCCTCATTATGTGGCCTTCCTGATTGTCTATTTCCATGCAGTACATTATAGGCAACACAATCGATTAATTTGAGGTGTAATTAATTTGCATGTAAATAGGATTACATTAGCCTTTCCACCAGTTTTATTCTTCTTCATTGATATTCAAAGCATTCTATATCCTAGCAATGACTGGACTGTTTTGGAAATACTGAGAGTGTGTCCCTGATGGGGCCTGTTTCACTTTCATACAAGAAGAACAGGTGTTCTTGAAGTATGTAATTGAGACACAATACAGTATGAAGATTTGAATATGAGGCAAGGTCAGTCACCTATAATTTAGAATGGAAATTAACCTGGAAGGTATTGTTATCAATAAGTTAATTGTTTTGCATTGTAGTAGGTTCATTATACAGCATTAAAAACTATCATCTCTACTTGTGTTGAAAATGTCAGGAGATGTACCTTTTCCGCATAGTGCCCTATGTTTGTTTGGTTTGTCAACCATGTCTGGTTGTTTTATCTCAGTGTGGTCGGATATATTTTCATGTTTAATTTTGCGGTTATATGCCTCGGTGTGAATTTCTTTCCCTAACAGCAACCAAATTGGTTTGCAAGGCTTCATCGGCTTTTTCTGTGGGGTTGCTAAGGATCGAGCCTTCACCCGCTAGTCTGCACAGGCCATGAGACAGGGCTACCCTTCATTGTCTCCTCTGGTTGGAAGGGTGAGGCTTTTGAGAAAAGGCTTTTGTTTGTGGATCATGGTGTGGTTGGAATTATAATTTCGTGCTGCAAATAGATTTAACTTGGGGAGCACGGAAGAAAAAAAGAAGGTTTGTGGAAAAAAAACGAAGTGTACAAAAAGTGAAACAACCTGACTTGTTGCCGAATACTGCATCCAATTCAATAATGCTGAATTCCAATTTTAAAGCCTAATAGTAAATGATAGCTAGTCGATAAATATGACTTTAACCCTTTGAATCAGTGATTGGGCCTTAGAGGCCTACAAGGTTTTTTTGTTGTTGCAAAAACTATGCTGTACAATTTTTTTGGGGAATGAGCCTCATTTTCAGACTTTCATGTTGTTACACAAAATTCAGTGACATTAAAAAAAATTAATTCAGGCTCGTGGGAAAATCTTCATTCTTCACTTATGACCCGAAAATCCGACACGAATGCAGGCCTGGGGCCATCGAGGACCCGCATAAATGTTGTTGTACTACTATGTTAAATCATTATTTTCTTGATATGAGCCTCTTTATATGCTCCTTGGTTACAAATAATTCAGTAACAAAAATTTGAAAATTAAAAAAAACTTTACACGAATACATTTGTGGGGCCTCCGAGGCCCAATGGCTGCATAGGTGTAGGATTTTTGACAGTTGTGGACATATACATTCTAAATAAAAGGATCAGTGTAACATTTGACAAGGTGGAAAAGTTTCTGTCAACCCTCGACTCTGATTCTGCAACTGGTCCTGACGGCATCAGCCCACGGGTCCTAAAATCATGTTCTTCCGCTCTTTCACTCCCTCTTTCTGTTCTCTTCGCCCTCTCTTTTGCTCAAGGTCATCTGCCATCTGCTTGGAAATCAGCCAACATCACTGCTTTGCACAAAAAAGGTGCAAAAACAGATCCTAGCAACTACAGACCAATCAGCCTTCTCCCAATTATCAGCAAAGTCATGGAATCCATCATTGCTTCAGATATGAAATCTTTCCTCTTCTCCAATGGCTTGATCTCTAATCATCAATTTGGTTTCAGACCTGGTCACTCTACTCTGGACATGCTGCTTCTGCTTTCTCAACAATGGATGGAGGTCCTCAACGCCAAACAGGAAATTAGAGCTGTCTCCCTTGACATTTCACGTGCCTTCGATACGGTCTGGCACCCCGCTCTGCTCACCAAACTCTCCTCCTTTGGTATCCATGGAAATCTCCATGCATGGCTGGCGGACTTCCTCTCTGGTCGTAGTCAATGTGTGGCCCTGAATGGGTTTCTCTCATCTCCTCTTCCTGTTCAGGCTGGAGTTCCCCAAGGTAGTGTTTTGGGCCCTGTGCTTTTTCTGGTCTTCATCAATGATGCAATTGTCATGGTTCCCTTTTTGAGGCAATGTTTTTTTTTTATGGCCGGATGCCCTTCCTGATGCCAACCCTCTTAGTCGTCTCTTACGACACGCAGGGATACGGTGTACCTATTCTTATCCAGGGTACACACCGGGCGAAGGCGAAGGCGAAGGCGAAGGGTACGGGAGCAGAAACAGCAGAGCATGAAAGTTATAAGGCAGCCAGGAAGGCTGCAAAGAAAGAGGTAGCAAAGGCGCAGGAGGCATGTAGGAAAATGTTCGGAGAACGCTTGGATTCGGAAGAGGGTCAGAAAGCAGTATTCAGGATTGCAAAGCAGATAGCGAAAGAGAGGTATGATGTGATGGGGGTGAGTTGCTTGAAGGATGAAGTGGGACAAATCGTTGTCGACCCAGATGGAATTAAAGGAAGATGGAGAAGATATATGGAAATGCTGTTGAATACAGAGAATGAATGGGATGGCAACATAGAGAGTAACCCAGTTTTAGGACCGGCAGAGAAGATAACTGAGAAGGAAGTCGAGGAAGCGATAAAAGCAATGAAGGGTAGAAAAGCGGGATGACCGACGGGAGTTGTGGGAGATATGTTGAAGGCAGCAGGAAGTTGGGGTGTGAAGAGAATGACAGAGATCTGTAATCTGGTGGTGAAAGAAGGCCGCATTCCAGTGGATTGGGACCTGAGTACCCTCGTCCCTCTATACAAGGGGAAAGGTGACCCTCTGGAGTGTGGCTCGTACCGAGCGATAAAGTTATTGGAGCATGGAATGAAGGTATTGGAAAGGGTGTTGGAGAGGAGGATAAGGAAGAAGGTGAAGATCGACGAAATGCAGTTTGGATTTATGCCAGGAAGAGGAACGACAGATGCGCTTTTCATTGTGAGGCAGTTGCAGGAGAAGTACATGGAGAAGAGGAAGAAGTTGTTTCTTGGGTTTGTTGATCTGGAGAAAGCATTCGATAGGGTACCACGCAAAGTATTGACATGGGCATTGAGGAAGTTAGGAGTGGAGGAATGGTTGATCAGAGTAGTGATGGCAATGTACAAAAGAGCGCGCACAGCTGTAAGGACGAAGGACGGGAACAGTGGTGAGTTTGAGGTGAAGGTGGGAGTGCATCAGGGGTCGGTACTAAGTCCACTACTATTTGTAGCTGTGATGGAGGTGCTGGCTCAGAACGTAAAGGAGGGTTTACCGTGGGAGTTGTTGTATGCAGATGATATGGTGTTGATTGCGGAGAGTATGGATGGACTGAAGGAAAAGATGAACACGTGGAAGGAATGTATGGGAACAAAAGGTCTGAAGGTGAATATCGGAAAGACGAAGGTGATGGCAAGTGGTAAAGCATGTGGTGAGGTGGAAAGAACTGGGAAGTGGCCTGTGCTGTGTGTAGGAAGGGTGTCGGAGTGAACTCCATTCAATGTACAATGTGCGCTGGGTGGGTTCATCAAAAATGTAGTGGTCTGAGAGGGTCATTAACCAGTGTGGCAGCTACATTCAAGTGTAAGGTGTGCACAGAGGGAGCTGCAGATGGAGGAAATGTTGAGTTGGATCTTGGAGACGGCGTGAAGCTGGAAGGTGTGAAAACATTTTGCTACCTCGGAGACATGCTGAATGGAGAAGGTGGATCAGACTCGGCAACGGTTGCTCGAGTGAGATGTGCATGGAAGAAGTTTCGGGAACTGAGTGGCGTGCTGATGGTGAGGGGAGTGTCGTTGAAGCTGAAGGGAGAGGTGTATTCTGCATGTGTGAGAAGTGTTATGATTTATGGGAGCGAGACATGGGTAATGAACGTAGAGCAGCAACGAAGGTTGGAAAGGGTGGAAATGCGAACTGTTCGACGGATGTGCGGAGTATCGTTGAGAGAGAGGAAGACAAATGATGAATTGCGAAAGATGATGGGAATAGAGCCTGTGATTGATGCTGTGAAGAGGCACAGGTTGAGATGGTTTGGTCATGTGTTGAGGAAGGATGAAAGTGACTGGTTGAGAAGAGTGATGGAAATGAATGTAGAAGGATGCAGAGGACGGGGAAGACCGAGAAAGACTTGGCTAAAGATGGTGGAAGAAGAAATGCGGGCCAGGGGGTTAACAAGGAGAGATGCAGAAAATAGGGGAAAATGGAGAAGATTGTCATGGGGACCGCAAGGCTAACCCCCGCTCCAGCACGGAAAATGGCCTTTAAAATGCATGTTGTTGTTGTTGTTATCAATGATCTCTCTGACTCTCTTGAAAATCCTCTCTATCTCTTTGCTGACGACTATACTCTCTGTCGCTCCATTCCTCATCCCTCAGATCGGCAGTCTGCAGCCTCCTCACTCTCTGCAGACCTGGACAAAATCACAGACTGGGCAAACAAATGGAACATGTCTTTCAATCCTGATAAATCTCACACTCTTACGATGTCTCTCCGAAAAGACCGACTGGAAAACCCTCCCAGCCACTTTCTGAATAATCCTCTCCAAGAAGTTCTGTCACTCAAGCTTTTGGGTCTCACTATTTGCCATGATCTTTCCTGGGAAAACCACATTTCAAATCTGGCCTCCAAAGCCAGTCGCCGACTGGGCATCCTCCGTCGTGCGAAGTCCTTCCTTGGCACACCTGAGCTCCTCACCACATACAAGGCTTTCATCCACAGCTCTATGGAATACTGCTCTCCCCTCTGGTCTGGTGCTCCTGCCTCACACCTAGCTCGTCTTCACGCTGTTGAAACCAAAGCGTTCAGAATCATTGGAATCTCCCGCGATGAAGCTAACTCCAAGGGCCTTTCACTCACTCACCACAGGCAGGTTGGTGGTCTTTCTGTCTTCTACCGACTCCTCTCTGGCCTTGCCCCCCCCCCCCCAGCTCTCTCTGGGCTCTGTCCCCCAAATATTCCTGCAGGTCGCACAAGATCTGCCAGCAACCCTCTTATGGTTAAACTGCCAAAATCAAGACTTTCTGCTCACCTTCACTCCTTCATTCCTCTTTTCTCCCACCTCTGGAACAAACTCCCTCACTCTCTTCAATCCCACTCCACCCTCCAGGTCTTTAAAACAGCTGTTCACCACCATCTCTTATCCTCCCCCATCCAAAACCTTGATCTTTTCTACCCCCGCTAATTTCGGTCCCCTTGTGTTTTATACCTCTCCCCCCCCCCCCCCCCCCTTCCCACGCCTCCTGCCCCCAAGCCCTCTCCCTCCCACACTTCTCCCTGCTCTGAAATGTTGTGGTTGTGTGCTTCCCCTTCTCTCCCCATCTTGTCTTCCGCTCCCTCTTTTTGTATATTTTGTTTGTCTGGTTGATTTGTTTGTGAAATAAATGTTAGCTCTTTCATGAGCCTCGATTCAGTATACAAAAAAAAGAAAGAAAAAAAAGTGAATCATATTTTTTGAGCAAATACTCCTCCATGAGCCTCAACCTTTTCGAGAAAAAAAAGTTGAAAAACCAAGAACAAAAAAAATAATAATAATGCTTCATTACTTGTATGGGATTCTTCCAACTAATACGATCAATGATTCACATTTTCTGAGCGAATACACATCAATGAGCATCGACTTGGATTGAAAAAGGATATGAAAGAAAACAAATCTATAAAAAATTTTAAAAAATTAAAAACATTACACGAATACATGCATTGGGCCTCCGAGGCCCAATGGCTGCGTTTATGTAGGATTTTTGATGCCTACATCTAAGGGTTAATGATATAAATGATTTAATGAATGATTTAATGATAAATAATAGATAAATGAATGATAGTAAATGATAGTCGTTTTCCCATAGTACCTGCTAATAGTGTACCTGCTCATCCCCTATATATATTCTCCATGGTAAAACTGCAAATGGAAGTATACTCCCTCATGGTATCACAAAACAACGCCTGATCACCGTTGGGGAAGAAAGGACTAAATCTAGATGATTCTGCCCTTCAGCATCATTTGCAGCACCTTCTTGTGCACACAGAGTGCCCAGGACATGTTGGAGACATGGGAGTGGGAAGTTTTTTCTTCAATCACCAAGCTTAAGTATCACACGATTCACACAATAAACAAACAGCTGGAAGGAATACAGTTTGCATCAACTGGTTATATCAGAACAGACACATCAAATTCCATTTTGGAACAGCATATCTCACGTCGTCGCAATTGGGGATTGTTTCATATAGCCTACCGTACAAAGGTGAGTATAGTGTGTTGAGTTTTGGCAAAGCAAGGTAGAACCGACAGAGGGACAAACATCAAGGGAATTAATGAACAGGAAAATAAAAGAGGGAGAAGGTGAGGAATGGGCTCGGTCGGGTTCATGGGGTAGAAAATAAATATCTGTTAAAGATTATTTTTACCTCCGACATGTCGCAGGTCTACAAGAGCTTCGCGTTGCTGTTGGGGTTCTTGTTGTGGGCCCATTTTTGAAATGTGCACCCATTGGTCGGACAGCTACCGAAACACACCCACATCTGACGCTTGACTCCGCCCACCATCGCACCGAGACGAAATGATATCTTGGTTTTCTGGTGAGCCTAACACATTAGGCCTCTGCTGATTGTGCACCATCCGGCTTTGTTGCGTCACATTGCCATTGGCATTGTTGGGGTCGAGTGTTAAATTATCAGGAAGGTTTAATAGACCTTGTACGTGCCTCCCTAAAAAAAATAGCGTTACGTTACATCATTTCTGAACGGCCTCATATGTGCATTAAATGCGCGTTTCCCAATCGACCCGTTAACGGATTTTTCAAGCCAATTCACTCACATTTAATGGCAAAGTACCTGCCGTACCTCGAATGTCCACATTCAGGTTTTTAATATCAGAAGGTTTATTACCACAAGGAAAGTGAGAAAGCAGAAGAGAGAGAGAAACGCACAACAAAACTGAGTTAACAAATAGAAAATGAATCCACTGCACGGATTCGCAATTAATCTTATCTATCTAATCTTATTCATCCACATGGAAACACGGACAGATATGGCTCTAAATAATCTTATTCGTCCACATGGAAACACGGACAGATATGGCTCTAAATAATCTTATTCATCCACATGGAAACACGGATAGATACGGCTCTAAATAATGTTATTCATTCACATGGAAACACGGACAGATACGGCTCTAAATAATCTTATTCATCCACATGGAAACACGGATAGATACGGCTCTAAATAATCATTCATTCACATGGAAACACGGATAGATACGGCTCTAAATAATCTTATTCATCCACATGGAAACACGGATAGATACGGCTCTAAATAATCTTATTCATTCACATGGAAACACGGACAGATACGGCTCTAAATAATCTTATTCATCCACATGGAAACACGGACAGATACGGCTCTAAATAATCTTATTCATCCACATGGAAACACGGACAGATATGGCTCTAAATAATCTTATTCATTCACATGGAAACACGGATAGATACGGCTCTAAATAATCTTATTCATCCACATGGAAACACGGATAGATACGGCTCTAAATAATCTTATTCATTCACATGGAAACACGGATAGATACGGCTCTAAATAATCTTATTCATTCACATGGAAACACGGATAGATACGGCTCTAAATAATCTTATTCATTCACATGGAAACACGGATAGATACGGCTCTAAATAATCTTATTCATTCACATGGAAACACGGATAGATACGGCTCTAAATAATCTTATTCATTCACATGGAAACACGGATAGATATGGCTCTAAATAATCTTATTCATTCACATGGAAACACGGATAGATACGGCTCTAAATAATCTTATTCATCCACATGGAAACACGGACAGATATGGCTCTAAATAATCTTATTCATTCTCATGGAAACACGGATAGATACGGCTCTAAATAATCTTATTCATTCACATGGAAACACGGATAGATACGGCTCTAAATAATGTTATTCATTCACATGGAAACACGGATAGATACGGCTCTAAATAATCTTATTCATCCACATGGAAACACGGATAGATACGGCTCTAAATAATCTTATTCATTCACATGGAAACACGGATAGATACGGCTCTAAATAATGTTATTCATCCACATGGAAACACGGATAGATACGGCTCTAAATAATCTTATTCATTCACATGGAAACACGGATAGATACGGCTCTAAATAAACTTATTCATTCACATGGAAACACGGATAGATACGGCTCGAAATAATCTTATTCATCCACATGGAAACACGGATAGATACGGCTCTAAATAATGTTATTCATCCACATGGAAACACGGATAGATACGGCTCTAAATAATCTTATTCATTCACATGGAAACACGGATAGATACGGCTCTAAATAAACTTATTCATTCACATGGAAACACGGATAGATACGGCTCGAAATAATCTTATTCATCCACATGGAAACATGGATAGATACGGCTCTAAATAATCATTCATTCACATGGAAACACGGATAGATACGGCTCTAAATAATCTTATTCATCCACATGGAAACACGGATAGATACGGCTCTAAATAATCTTATTCATTCACATGGAAACACGGATAGATACGGCTCTAAATAAACTTATTCATTCACATGGAAACACGGATAGATACGGCTCTAAATAATCTTATTCATCCACATGGAAACATGGATAGATACGGCTCTAAATAATCATTCATTCACATGGAAACACGGATAGATACGGCTCTAAATAATCTTATTCATCCACATGGAAACACGGATAGATACGGCTCTAAATAACCTTATTCATTCACATGGAAACACGGATAGATACGGCTCTAAATAAACTTATTCATTCACAAGGAAACACGGATAGATACGGCTCTAAATAATCTTATTCATCCACATGGAAACACGGATAGATACGGCTCTAAATAACCTTATTCATTCACATGGAAACACGGATAGATACGGCTCTAAATAAACTTATTCATTCACATGGAAACACGGATAGATACGGCTCTAAATAATCTTATTCATCCACATGGAAACATGGATAGATACGGTTCTAAATAATCTTATTCATTCACATGGAAACACGGACAGATATGGCTCTAAATAATCTTATTCGTCCACATGGAAACACGGACAGATACGGCTCTAAATAATCTTATTCATTCACATGGAAACACGGATAGATACGGCTCTAAATAATCTTATTCATTCACATGGAAACACGGATAGATACGGCTCTTAATAATCATTCATTCACATGGAAACACGGATAGATACGGCTCTAAATAATCTTATTCATCCACATGGAAACACGGATAGATACGGCTCTAAATAATCTTATTCATCCACATGGAAACACGGATAGATACGGCTCTAAATAATCTTATTGATCCACATGGAAACACGGACAGATATGGCTCTAAATAATCTTATTCATCCACATGGAAACACGGATAGATACGGCTCGAAATAATCTTATTCATCCACATGGAAACATGGATAGATACGGCTCTAAATAATCTTATTCATCCACATGGAAACACGGATAGATACGGCTCTAAATAATCTTATTCATTCACATGGAAACACGGATAGATACGGCTCTAAATAATCTTATTCATCCACATGGAAACACAGATAGATACGGCTCTAAATAATCTTATTCATTCACATGGAAACACGGATAGATACGGCTCTAAATAATCTTATTCAATCACATGGAAACACGGATAGATACGGCTCTAAATAATATTATTCATTCGATGGAAACACGGATAGATACGACTCTAAATAATCTTATTCATTCACAGGGAAACACGGATAGATACGGCTCTAAATAATCTTATTCAATCACATGGAAACACGGATAGATACGGCTCTAAATAATCTTATTCATCCACATGGAAACATGGATAGATACTGCTCTAAATAATCTTATTCATTCACATGGAAACATGGATAGATACGGCTCTAAATAATCTTATTCATCCACATGGAAACACGGATAGATACGGCTCTAAATAATCTTGTTCATCCACATGGAAACACGGACAGATATGGCTCTAAATAATCTTATTCATCCACATGGAAACACGGACAGATACGGCTCTAAATAATCTTATTCATTCACATGGAAACATGGATAGATACGGCTCTATCTTATCTTATTCATTCACATGGAAACATGGATATATACGGCTCTAAATAATCTTATTCATTCACATGGAAACATGGATAGATACGGCTCTAAATAATCTTATTCATCCACATGGAAACACGGACAGATACGGCTCTAAATAATCATTCATTCACATGGAAACACGGATAGATACGGCTCTAAATAATCTTATTCATTCACATGGAAACATGGATAGATACGGCTCTAAATAATCTTATTCATCCACATGGAAACACGGACAGATATGGTTCTAAATAATCTTATTCATTCACATGGAAACATGGATAGATATGGCTCTAAATAATCTTATTCATCCACATGGAAACATGGATAGATACGGCTCTAAATAATCTTATTCATCGACATGGAAACATGGATAGATACGGCTCTAAAAAATCTTATTCATCCACATGGAAACATGGATAGATACGGCACTAAATAATCTTATTCATCCACATGGAAACACGGACAGATATGGCTCTAAATAATCTTATTCATTCACATGGAAACATGGATAGATACGGCTCTATCTAATCTTATTCATCCACATGGAAACATGGATAGATACGGCTCTAAATAATCTTATTCATTCACATGGAGACATGGATAGATACGGCTCTATCTAATCTTATTCATCCACATGGAAACATGGATAGATACGGCTCTAAATAATCTTATTCATTCACATGGAAACATGGACAGATACGGCTCTAAATAATCTTATTCATCCACATGGAAACATGGATAGATACGGCTCTATCTAATCTTATTCATCCACATGGAAACACGGACAGACACGGCTCTGTCTAATCTTATTCATTCACATGGGAACACGCGACAGACACGGCTCTGTCTAATCTTATTCATTCACATGGGAACACGCGACAGACACGGCTCTGTCTCATTTTATTCATTCACATGGGAACACGCGACAGACACGGCTCTGTCTAATTTTATTCATTCACGTGGGAACACGGGACAGACACAGCACAATGTAATCTTATTCATCCATGTGGGAACACGCGACAGACACGGCTCTATCTGATCTTATTCATCCACATGGGTACACGGGACAGATACGGCTCTACCTAATCTTATTCATTCAAATGGGTACATGGGACAGATACGGCTCTATCTAATCTTATTCATTGACATGTACACGGGACAGATACGGCTCTATCTAATCTTATTCATTCACATGGGTACATGGGACAGATGCGGCTCTATCTAATCTTATTCATTCACATGTACACGGGACAGATACGGCTCTATCTAATGTTTTTCACTCACATGGGTACACCGGACAGACACGGCTCTATCTAATCTTATTCACATGTGTACAGGGGACAGACATGGCTCGATCTAATCTTATTCATCCACATGGAAACACGGATAGATACGGCTCTATCTAATCTTATTCATTCACATGGGAACATGGCACAGACACGGCTCTATCTAATCTTATTCATTCACATGGGAACACTGGACAGGCATAGCTCTATCTAATCTTATTCATCCACGTGGGAACACGCGACAGACACTGCTCTGTCTAATCTTATTCATCCACGTGGGAACACGCGACAGACACGGCTCTATCTAATCTTATTCATCCACATGGGTACACGGGACAGACAGCTATATGTAATCTTATTCATTCACATGGGAACACGGGACACACACGGCTCTGTCTAATCTTATTCATTCAAATGGGTACATGGGACATTGGGACAGATACGGCTCTATCTAATCTTATTCATTCACATGGGTACATGGGACAGATACGGCTCTATCTAATCTTATTCATTGACATGTACACGGGACAGATACGGCTCTATCTAATGTTGTTCATTCACATGGGTACAGGGGACAGACACGGCTCTATCTAATCTTATTCATTCACATGGGTACACGGGACACACACGGCTCTATTTAAACTTACTCATTGACATGTACACGGGACAGATACGGCCCTATCTAATCTTATTCATTGACATGTACACGGGACAGATACGGCTCTATCTATTGTTGTTCATTCACATGGGTACAGGGGACAGACACGGCTCTATCTAATCTTATTCATTCAAATGGGTACACGGGACAGACATGGCTCTATCTAATCTTATTCATTCACATGGGTACACGGGACAGACATGGCTATATGTAATCTCTATCGATCTATCTCTATCTAAGCGTGGGCAGACGCGGCTATGCTATATGTCATTTTTGGCCCGATCTCCCAATGGTGAAGAATCACTTTAAAAATTCTCTGATCCAGATTCGGATCCGGATCTTCACCAAAATCTAATAATAATAATAATAATAATTCATTTATTTTGTATAGCGCTTTTCCAGAAGCCCAAAGGCGCTTTGACAGAGTGGCAAACATAATGCATAACAATACATGAAAACAACAATCATTTTGTCTGTCACATACCCAACCTCTCCACCAAACTTTGGCCAAATCCGTCCACAACATTTTGAGATATCTTTTTCACAATCAGACAGACAAACAGACAGGGGAAAAACATAACCTCCGACCACCTTCTGTAGCAGAGGGAAAAGGGGAAGGAATCAGTGTGTGAAGAGGAGATCACGGAAGTTCCTAGATGAGTACATGAGGTACTCAGCGAACACAACACCGTTGGGCCAACGTTGGCATTTGGTCAATTGGTCGCAAGCGCATTGTTCACATCAGGGTGACGTTGTTTATTCATTGCAATCGCGACATATATTTTCCAAATTTGGCCCAACATTGTTTATTCGTTGCAAATGCGACGTCTATTTTCCAACGTTGGCCTGACGTTGTCTCTTGGTTGCTGTGGGTAAATTTAATCTTAACTATTGATCAAAGCTTGGGTCTAGATCGGTTGTAGATAAAACCGAGTTTAAAAATAATTTGCAGCCAGTTCTAATAAAATCCAAACTTCCTGCAGGAAGTACGAGGGAGTCATAAAAAAACAAACGATGCTCTCATGGCAGGCGGCAGTAAGTCGGGCAACTCAGGGCTGTCTTCCTTTGATGTCAGGCAGCTTGGCCGAGGATTACGGTGGGAGAACTGCACGTTTATAACTAATATCTGGGAATTTGCTTTGGAGAATGTTGTTGTCTCAGTACTTTGTGAGGTCAATGTTGATATCTCTACAAGGCCCCCCCCTTGCACCTTCCTCCTCCCAACCTCCTGCCTTGCAACTTCAAACTCACACAACGACCTTCACATAAACAACAAGACTATATAAATGATTTGAGTACAAGGATTCGGGGAGAGAATAATGAGCTGGATGACGTCGTCCTGTAACCGCTGACGTGTTCAAGTATCCGTGTATACCTGATGTCATAAAAGTCATGCCGAGATGTTTTTCTCCCTCTTCTGAAGGAAATAAATGCTTCATGTAAACCACGACAAAATAGAGAATTAAAGTATACATTCTTCCACATAAAATAAAATACAAACGCAACGTTTATTTTCCAATGTTGGCTTAACGTTGTCTATTGGTTGCAATGGTGACGTCTATTTTCCAACATTGGCCCAACATTGTTTATTTGTTGCAATGGTGACGTCTATTTTCCAACATTGGCCCAACATTGTTTATTTGTTTCAATCGTGACGTCTATTTTCCAATGTTGGCTTAACGTTGTCTATTGGTTGCAAACGCAACGTTTATTTTCCAATGTTGGCTTAACGTTGTCTATTGGTTGCAATGGTGACGTCTATTTTCCAACATTGGCCCAACATTGTTTATTTGTTGCAATGGTGACGTCTATTTTCCAACATTGGCCCAACATTGTTTATTTGTTTCAATCGCGACGTCTATTTTCCAACGTTGGCCTAACGTTGTCTATTGGTTGCAAACGCAACGTTTATTTTCCAATGTTGGCTTAACGTTGTCTATTGGTTGCAATGGTGACATCTATTTTCCAACATTGGCCCAACATTGTTTATTTGTTGCAATGGTGACGTCTATTTTCCAACATTGGCCCAACATTGTTTATTTGTTTCAATCGTGACGTCTATTTTCCAATGTTGCCTTAACGTTGTCTATTGGTTGCAAACGCAACGTTTATTTTCCAATGTTGGCTTAACGTTGTCTATTGGTTGCAATGGTGACGTCTATTTTCCAACATTGGCCCAACATTTATTTGTTCCAATGGTGACGTCTATTTTCCAACATTGGACCAACATTGTTTATTTGTCGCAATGGTCACGTCTATTTTCCAACATTGGCCCAACATTGTTTATTTGTTGCAATCGTGACGTCTATTTTCCAACATTGGACCAACATTGTTTATTTGTCGCAATGGTCACGTCTATTTTCCAACATTGGCCCAACATTGTTTATTTGTTGCAATCGTGACGTCTATTTTCCAACGTTGGCCCAGCATTTTTTATTTGTTGTAATCGTGACGTCTATTTTCCAACGTTGGCCTAACGTTGTCTCTTGGTTGCAATCGTGACGTCTATTTTCCAACATTGGACCAACATTGTTTATTTGTTGCAATCGTGACGTCTAATTTCAAACATTGGACCAACATTGTTTATTTGTTGTAATCGCGACGTCTATTTTCCAACGTTGGCCCAACATTGTTTATTTGTTGTAATTGTGACGTCTATTTTCCAACATTGTCCCAACATTGTTTATTTGTTGTAATTGTGACGTCTATTTTCCAACATTGGCCCAACATTGTTTATTTGTTGTAATCTTGACGTCTATTTTCCAACATTGGCCCAACATTGTTTATTTGTTGTAATCGTGACGTCTATTTTCCAACGTTGGCCCAACATTGTTTATTTGTTGTAATCGCGACGTCTATTTTCCAACATTGGCCCAACATTGTAAATTTGTTGTAATTGTGACCACTATTTTCCAACATTGGCCCAACATTGTATATTTGTTGTAATTGTGACGTCTATTTTCCAAAATTGGCCCAACATTGTTTATTTGTTGTAATTGTGACGTCTATTTTCCAGCATTGGCCCAACATTGTTTATTTGTTGTAATCGTGACGTCTATTTTCAAACGTTGGCCCAACATTGTTTATTTGTTATAATTGTGACGTCTATTTTCCAACATTGGCCCAACATTGTTTATTTGTTGCAATCGTGACGGCTATTTTCCAACATTGGCCCAACATTGTTTATTTGTTGTAATCGCGACGTCTATTTTCCAACATTGGACCAACATTGTTTATTTGTTGTAATCGCGACGTCTATTTTCCAACATTGGCCCAACATTGTTTATTTGTTGCAATCGTGACGTCTATTTTCCAACATTGGCCCAACATTGTTTATTTGTTGTAATTGTGACGTCTATTTTCCAACATTGGCCCAACATTGTTTATTTGTTGCAATCGTGACGTCTATTTTCCAACATTGGCCCAACATTGTTTATTTGTTGCAATCGTGACGTCTATTTTCCAACATTGGCCCAACATTGTTTATTTGTTGTAATCGCGACGTCTATTTTCCAACATTGGCCCAACATTGTTTATTTGTTGTAATTGTGACGTCTATTTTCCAACATTGGCCCAACATTGTTTATTTGTTGCAATCGTGACGTCTATTTTCCAACATTGGCCCAACATTGTTTATTTGTTGTAATCGCGACGTCTATTTTCCAACATTGGACCAACATTGTTTATTTGTTGTAATCGCGACGTCTATTTTCCAACATTGGCCCAACATTGTTTATTTGTTGTAATTGTGACGTCTATTTTCCAACATTGGCCCAACATTGTTTATTTGTTGCAATCGTGACGTCTATTTTCCAACATTGGCCCAACATTGTTTATTTGTTGTAATCGCGACGTCTATTTTCCAACATTGGACCAACATTGTTTATTTGTTGTAATCGCGACGTCTATTTTCCAACATTGGCCCAGCATTGTTTATTTGTTGTAATGGCGATGTCTATTTTCCAACATTGGCGTAACGTTGTCCATTGGTTGCAATCGTGACGTCTATTTTCCAACGTTGGCCTGACGTTTCCGATTGGTTGCAATCGTCATGTCTATTTTCCAGCATTGGCGTGACGTTGTCTATTGGTTGCAAACTCAACGTCTATTTTCCAACGTTGGCCTAACATTGTCTATTGGTTCCAAACTTAACGTCTATTTTCCAACATTGGTCTAACATTGTGCCAGGCTCCCTTCAAATATCGACCCACCATATTGACCCCTGCAACAAAATTATGTCGGCCCGAAGTTGGTTATTGGTTGCAATTGTGACGCCTATTTTCCAACGTTGGCCCAGCATTTTTTATTTGTTGTAATCACGACGTTTATTTTCCAACATTGGCCTAACGTTGTCTATTGGTTGCAATCGTGACGTCTATTTTCCAACGTTGGCCTGATGTTGCCACTTGGTTGCAAACGCAACGTCTATTTTCCAACGTTGGCCCTAACGTTGTCTATTGGTTCCAAACGCAACGTCTATTTTCCAACGTTGGCCTAACGTTGTCTATTGGTTGCAATCGTGACATCTATTTTCCAACGTTGGGCTAACGTTGTCTGTTGGTTCCAAACGCAACGTCTATTTTCCAACGTTGGCCTAACGGTCTATTGGTTCCAAACGCAACGTCTATTTTCCAACGTTGGCCTAACGTTGTCTGTTGGTTGCAATCGTGACATCTATTTTCCAACGTTGGGCTAACATTGTGCCAGCCTCCCTTCAAACGTCGACCCACCATATTGACCCCTGGGACAAAAAGACGTCGGCCCGACGTTGGTTATTGGTTGCAATCGTGACGCCTATATTCCTATTGTGACGGGCAGTGAATTTGAAAGACAATGGAGGACAAGAAAATGGGTACAGGGAGATGATCCCACAATCATCAGAATAAAGGTGAGAATGAATGCAGATGGGCAACAGTCTAGACTTGCGCAGGGTAACCAGAAAAGTTTCTTCAGGAATTTGTGTAACCTGTGCTGTCCTGTGGAGGGCAGGATTCTGAGCATTAATTTGCTCATTCTGAGCATTAATTTGTTCACCCATTCCCTTTATATCCCCCATCAATTTGTCACTCAATTCCTTCAATTGTTCACTCTGGGCATCCAATTTGTCATTCAATCTCCTCATATCTTTTTTTTTGGCATATCATTCATTCCCCTCATTAATTTCATCAAGGCAACCCATTGGGAGGGGGGCGTGGACTAATGCTCGGGACGGGGGAGGTTTCACTCCTAACCTCTAATTCCCCTATATCCGCTCACTTCCAGAGCCTTCAGGCTCCCCAACGCATTCTTCCATATCACTCGCGCCTCTCCATCCGCTGTGAGAAAGTAGTTCCCCGTGCGCGTATTTATTTTTTATCTCAGAAAAAAAACAATATAAATTTTTACGAAAACGCCATGGCGCGCCTTGTATACCCCAATAAACTACAACAAAATTTGACACCCCGGTACTATAATAATTTAAATCCGAATGCTGGGTGCAAATGTCGATCTCGCAACCTCCGGACACCGAGTATCTGCTAGGCTCGAATCCTACACTCCTGACACACCAAATGTCATGTGACTGCTCTCAGTTAACACTGGGAGAGTCACGGAAGGCAATCGAGCATTACTACAAGGCGATGATCAAACAGCGGATTTTATTATATGCGGGAGGAAGAAAGTGAAGGGGGGAGAGATGAAGGGTCTTACCTGTCGATTCCACCAACAGTCCAAAATGCCTGCAAAAAATAACTCCAACGAAAACGGGTTTATAATGTACAAAAACTAATGCCGGCTTTATTCCGAAATTCCGGTTATACAAAATAAAATGCACAATAATAAAATGCCTTAAGTTGAGGGACCCTCCATACCGACTCAGTACACGGACAAAGGGAAATATAGAAAGAACTTGAAAATAAAGATGTGTGATATAATGGGCACTTAGCTCAATCGGATGGTGGGGTCTCGTCAAGAATGGTGTCGTCCCAGGCCATTGGCGGGAACAACCGCACGTCGTTTGGCGTACGCGCAAAATCCAATCTAGCTGCCGGTCCTCCTGCCAATCTAGCTGTCTTGGACGGTGTCAGCAAGAGTATCGAGGGCCAGGGGTGATCGAGAGGCGGGAACGTCGAGGGACAGAGGAAGATGCGAGAGGCGAGAGGAAGGGCAAGAGGTCGTCGAGGGCAAGATGAAGGCGTGAAGGGCAAAAGGCAGGCATGAAAATGTCGGTCCGAGTCTTCTTTTATTGATTGTCTCGTGACATCATCTGTGCTTCTCTTCCAATGCCCGCAGGCCACCGCTGCATGTTCAGCTCTCCACCAATCAACACGCACAACCTTGTGACGCAGTCCGCTCTTGTGATGCAGTCCTACTCGCCCTTCCCTCTACCAATCAACCAGTTGCTTCTTACCTCGACCTTCGTGGTGATGTAGATGGTGGTGTCTTATCGGCAGTGCTCAGAACTGGCTTCCGGTTGGTTTTTATTGTCATTAGTGCAATTTAATGGGCATTTCCTGCGCTATTGTCTATGGTGCGGTGCCAAAAGAGATAAAGGATAAATCACATAGGGAACGACAAACAGAGAACTACTTAACCTAATCCCTGAGCTAAATAACATGCCCGGCCCCCTCATGACTGAGACAAATATACAACTTCATCCGACACCCGGGCTAAACCGGTCCTCTACTTATTACATGGTAGTGGTTCTTCTTCTTCACGACAA
This sequence comes from Myxine glutinosa, assembly GCF_964187855.1. Lineage (NCBI taxonomy): Eukaryota > Metazoa > Chordata > Myxini > Myxiniformes > Myxinidae > Myxine > Myxine glutinosa. The sequence goes on from NC_136262.1 coordinate 64,261,419, forward strand.
TCGGAGCATGCTACCTACACAAATCTACCTGGTCTAAAGTATCCCAACCCCCACAAACATAATAGTATTATGTTACAGCCTGAATTAGAAATGGATTTAATTGAGTTTTTTTTGTCACTGATCTACAAAAAATTCCCCATGATGTCAACGTGAAATTTTTTACTATAACCCATAGGGCAATGCCGTCCAGAACAGCGTTTGTCTGTCTGTTTGTCCCCACAAACGTACACCAATCAGAGCTGAGAATCTGGTCACATGGCTGGGGACAGCGTTTAGTAACCATTACAGTTCCATATTATAGTAAAAGGAATTATAATAACCTTCTGTGGATCGTTTTGGGATCCCAGCGGGTGTCACGAGGGAAGTAAGGAGGTTTCAGAAATTCCTCAATACAATTATGATTTTGAAATGGGATCGACATGTACCTTGCTCCCGAATCCGGAAGTGAACAGATGACCATGCTTCGCTGGTTTGATAATATCTCAATACAGTCATGATTTTACATTATATTTTGATATATTAATACTATTAATTTGTGTTTATTTGTGATTGGAATGATTTGGATAATTTGTGATTAATTGTGAATAGTATTCATTTGTGATTGGAATGATGAATGATGCTGTTTTGGAATGAAAATATAGAGAACGTGCTGTCAATGCCTGACGTTGAACTGAATGTGGTACAGGAATGTGGAATTTATTGGTTCATCGTTTGCCATTCGCCTTTTTTACCCAAGTCATTCACGAACCGGCTGTCCATGTCTGAAGTCAAAAACTTTTAATACTCACATTATTTGCTAACTAGTATCCCTACCCAGGTCATACTATTTCTCTTCAACTAAAGTATCAAACAAGCCTGGCTAGGCCGATGTTACACTATCGGTCTTGTTTTCTAAACAAAGGAATTTAGGTAACTTCCTCCAGCAGTCGTGTAAAGAATTTCCAGGTTCAAAGTTCAATTTACCCATGGGCCATTCCAGTTGAAACGATCTAATGGTGGAACCCAACTGTAGCATTGGGAAAGTTGTTTTGCCGTTCCGAATGTCAGCCATCTGAAGCATGCGGGGAAGATCGCACACCACGCTAAGGAAGATGACAGCGAAGATCGTTCTCCCGCAGAATCAGTGCAGCAGCTTCACCTCCCGCTGGTGGAGAATCATTTGTGTTTAATTCCAGCATCAGTCACAGCAAAATCCTTGGGCCCCTGAGAGCGAACATGCAGCTGTGTCGGAAAATTGCTTTTTTAGGTTATGTTGGGAATATTTTCATTATGCTCTATTTCTGTACACTTATGGGAGTGAATTATACCATAACCTCTTGCAATAATGATTGCACGTGTGGTGTCCATTTTCGTTTTGTTTATGCTTTTACTATCCACACTGTACCTGCTTTGGAAAAATATTTTATGGAATTGCACTTGAGTGTTTGTGTGTGTGTGTGTGTGTGTGTGTGTGTGTGTGTGTGTGTGTGTGTGTGTGTGTGTGTGTGTGTGTGTGTGTGTGTGTGTCAATTTGAATATCACGTCGTTCAGGCAAGGAGAAGATATGCTTAATTGAAAAGAATGCGAGACTGAATACGACATCGTAATCCAGTCTACGTGTGCCACCCTACGGTAGCGGAATGAAATTGCTATTAAAAGAACAAGTTCAACCTTTGGTTGACGAGAAAGTGAAAAAGGCCCGAAAAGGAAACAGACTTTTCCACTTTAATCCAGTTTGCATAACAAAACTCAACTGTAAATGTAAAAGTGCAAGCCCTGTACTGGTTGTGAAGTGTCTTTTTGAGATGACAACTACTACCACCACTACTTTAACAGCCCATATCAATACCAATCATCCCCACCTTATTGTAATGTTGGCTGGGTAGTGTGTTTGACCCAAGTCTTTGACAAACCAGCTGACCATGCCATAACCCTTCTTATCGACTGGAGCTGATTGTGGCAGGAATTCCCCATTTGTTTAGGGTCCGGCAAGAACTCGCCTAGTCTACGTGGAAGACACCATGGGATCTTAAACGTCCACCGACGACCTGTGCTGGCAGACGGATGGGTCCTCAAGCTCAATGTCACATGGAGGGATGGAGCACCTTGCCTGTGAAGCACCCATCTAACTGTTTATAGTCGATTCGGCAATAAAACCCAGACCGGACCTTCCAAAGGTAAGTGTGCTACTTCTGCGCCATGCTGTTGTGCGATTTCGAACAATAATGTGCAAAATATTTTGTTTTAAACCCAATGTATGAAATGCCTTTATTGTGACTTCTTACCATATTACATGCTTTGGATGGTACAGTGCCGAAAGAAAATTTACACCCCCTTTAAAAATTTCCAACTTTTGTTGCCTTATAGCCTCCAATTAAAATGCATTCAATTAGACTTTTCCCACCTTTATTTACACATCGTAACCCACAACTTCCAAGTAAAAAACAAATTCTACAAATTTCAGAAAATTAATTAAAAAATACAAAACAAGTACAGATACATTCAAAGTACACCGCTCCCATGCCAAATAAATAAATAACATCCTCTAGCGCATAGAGACTGTATTGGGAGGGAAAAGTGTGCAATAATTGATTTATTAATTGCATAATTAAAATCAAGAAATAATAATCATAATATATTTTCTTCATCAATTGACTAATACGAGTAGCATACCCAAACCACCAGTGCTTCATCCGAAGCTGTCAATGCCAAACTGAACCACTTCCTTTGGACATGTGTGCAATTTTTATGTCAAACTGATAATCATACAATTATACCCTGTCATAACAAGCACACACGTTATTAGAGGCCCACATACAGTGCCTATAGAGAGTCTACACGCCCTTTCCAATTTTTTTTTTTACCTTTTGTTGCCTTATAGCGTGGAATTTAATTGCATTAAATTGGACTTTTCCCACCTTTATTTACACATCGTAACCAACAACTTCCAAGTGAAAATCAAATTCTACGAATTTCAGAAAATTAATAAAAAATGTAAAACGAGAAGCACTCCTTCAGTAACTTTATCAAAATTAATTAAATAGGTCCTTAATTGAAAAAATTAAATAATTAATCGATTCATTGATTAATCAATAAATCAAAAATATCCTTTATAGCCACATCACTTGGTCACAGTTATGTCCAAATATCAGTTTCCTAGCTCAAAAGGTGCCTGAGATATTGCTCAGATGAGAAATAAAATAAAGAAATGATTAATAATGAAAATAAATAAATAATAATCATTAAATAATTAAATAATTAATCAATTGGCTAATAGAATATCTACACTACCACAGTTTCATTCTGTGACTTAAAAAATTAATTAATTAAATCATTAATCGAATAATTAAATAGTTAATCGATTAATTGATGAATCAATAAATCAAAAATAGCCTTTACAGCTAAATCACTTGATCATTGGTCATGTCCAAATATCAGCTTCCTAGCTCAAAAGGTGCCTGAGATAATGCCCAGAAGAGAAAGGAAATAAATAAGTACTTAATTAATCGATAATAATTAAGTAACTAATCAATTAATTGATTCATCAAAAAACAAAAAATACCGTTTTTGACAAAGGACTTGCTCACAATTGTGCTGAAATTTCATCTTCCTAGCAGCCTAGCTCAAAGGATGGCTGAGATATCGCCAGGACAAACAAAAAGGAAAGAAACTGGAGTAAAAACTGAGTGCTCCCTTTCAGCGCGCGTCATTGCCGAGCCCCTTTTGGCACCCGGCAATACCGCTGTGCAGCTCCTATAGACTGGGACTGTACTGGGAGGGAGAGGTGTACAATATAATTGATTAATTAATTGCATAATTAAAATCGACAAACAAGTACAAATACATTCAAAGTACACCGCCCCCATACCAAACAAATAAATATGCTCCATCGTGGACATTGTCGGGGTGCCTCCGATGCCAAGCAATACCGCCGTACAGCTCATAGAGACTGCATTGGGAGTGAGAGGTGTACAATAAGTGATTGATTAAGTGCAAAATTAAAATCAAGAAATAATCATCGTTAATTTTTTTTCTTAATCAATTGGCTAATAGCACACCTAAACCACCAGTGCTTCATCCAAAGCTGTAACTTTTTGAAAAATAATTGAATAAGTCATTAATGGAAAAAATTAAATATTTAATTGACTAATCAAATAATTAATCGATTAATTGATTAATCAAAAATACCCTTTACAGCCAAATCACTTGGTCATTGTCGTATTCAAATATCAGCTCCCCAACTCAAAAGGTGCCTGAGATATTGCCCAGATGAGAAATAAAATAAAGAAATGATTAATAATGAAAATAAATAAATAAATAACCATAAAATAATTAAATAATTAATCAATTGGCTAATAGAATACCTAAACCACCACTGTTTCATCAAAAACTGTAACTTACATTTTTAAAATTAATTAATCCTTTAATTGAATAATTAAAAAATTAATCGATTAATTGATTCATCAATAAATCAAAAATAGCCTTTATAGCCAAATCATTTGGTCATTGTAGTGTTCAAATATCAGCTCCCCAGCTCAAAAGGTGCCTGAGATAATGCCCAGAAGAGAAAGGAAATAAATAAATAAGTACTTAATTAATCGATAATAATTAAGTAACTAATCAATTAATTGATTAATCAAAAAACAAAAAATATAGTTTTTGCCAAAGCACTGGCTCACGATTGTGCCGAAATTTCATCTTCCTAGCTCAAAGGATGGCTGAGGTATCACCCGGAAAAACAAACAAAGAAACCGGGGTGAAAACTGAGTACTCCCTTTCAGCGCGCGTCATTGCCTTTCACCCTTTGGTGCCCAGCAATGACGTCATGCAGCACCTGGAGATGGCATAGGAAAGGAGTCAATACAACAGGAATATCTTGGTTGGATAAGTGTCCACCCCCCTTATAATAGCAATTGTAAATTAGCTTAGGTGTAACCAGTCACCTTCAAAATCACACACCAATTTAATTGGCCTCCACCTCTGTTAAATTGTAGTGATTCTGATTATTTCAGAATAAAATCAGCTGTTCCTGTAGGTTTCCTCTGCTGGGTAGTACATTTCACAGAAAAGACTCAACCATGAGCACCAAGGAGCTTTCAAAAGACCTCCGGGATAAAGTTGTGGAAAGGCACAGATCAGGGGATGGGTATAAAAATATTTCAGAGGCCTTGAATATCCCTTGGAGCACAGTCAAGATAATCATCAATTGGAAGGCGTATGGTACCACCAATGTCCTGCCTACATCAGGCCTACCACCAATCTGGATGACCAAGCAAGGAGAAGACTGATATGAGAGGCCACCAAGAGGCCAATGGCAACTTTGAAAGAGCTACAGGCCTTTATGGCAAAGACTGGTCACTGTGTGCATGTGACAACAATATCCCAAGCACTCCACAAGTCTGGCTTCTATGTGGCAAGAAGGAAGACATTACTAAAAAAAATCCCACCTTGAGTCCTATTTGAGGTATGGAAAAAACTACTCCAGATACAATGAAGCCATGTGGAAAAACGTTTTGTGGTTTGACGAAACAAAGATGGAACCTTTTGGCCTCAATGCAAAACGTTTTGTTTTAAGTGCAAACCCAACACAGCACATCGCCCAAAGAACACCATCCCTACTGTGAAGCATGCTGGTGGGAGCATCATGTTATGGGGATGTTTTTCATCAGCAGGGACTGGGGCACTTGTCAGGATAGAAGGGAAAATGGATGGAGCAAAATACAGAAAAATCGAAGAGGAAAAACCTGCCGCCCTATGCAAGAAAGCTGAAATTAGGATGGAAGTTCACCTTTCAGCTTGACAATGATCTGAAGCACACAGCCAAAGCTACACTGGAGTGGCTCAGGAACAAAAGGATAAATGTTCTTGAGTGGCCCAGCCAGAGCCCCGACCTAAATCCAATCAAAAATCTGTGGCATGATGCACCCCACTGTCCATCAACGCACCCCACGCAACCTGACTGTGCTTGAACAGTTTTATACAGTGGAGGTGTGCAATGTTCGTAGAGACCTATCCCAACAGACTCACAGCTGTAATTGCTGTCAAAGGTGCCTCGTCCAAGTATTAACTCTGGGGTGTGGACACTTATCCAACCTAGATATTCTGAAAACAGCTGAAGGGTTTTAAATCAAACTTTTAGGACAGTGAACGAGGGCATCTACTCGTTGTGGGACTATGTGGAGGCATATTGGTGACAGTCGCATTGCTCTGGTTTATTATACTTTACATATATTATAAAAATGATATTGTTGATAAAGTCGTGTTGTGTTTATAATGACTGCCACGCCCTGGCCTTCGTGATTGGTGGAGGCGCGATGGGATGATTGAGTAGAGCTCGGTGATTGGACAGAGTGTGACGTCAGCGTGGAACATTCGAGAGCTGGAAAAAGAGAAGCTGTCTCGCAATCTTGGTCTCTTGGTCCTGACATTTGTTGGAGGCGGTCACATTTCCCTTGTGTGCTGGCTTTCAGGAGAACGGCTGTGTTCGCATTTTCGTCGTTGTTCTGGCTTGGTTGTGGGCGGTGGCGCATCTTTGGCTCATGTGCGCTTGTGGAAAGAGAGTGAATGGGAGAGGTTTGGGGCAGTCGGCATCGCGGGAAGGGACTCAGGGTGGGACGTCTGGGAGCTCGGCTCCGCGCTCAGCGATATTTGGTGTTTTTAAAGGACGACACAACTCTGTTAAGCAATTAGACGTTTATATGTTACACGAGTTCATCGATTTTGAGTCATTTATAAACACAACTGAGCTAGGGGCGTGGCTTAGCGGTGACATGCAGTCGACGCAGAGCGAAAGGCGTGGCTTAGCAGTTTCCAGGCAGTCTACGCGTCCTTAACGACAAGGCTTTGGAACATAATGTATTTGCCATTAGCAATCAGCTTGCTGTGGCTTGCCAAGCCAGCCGTTCCTTATAAACCGTTTCTTTGGAGTGCTTGCTCGAGTGTTTAAAATCAGGGGAGCCCCTTGGCATGTGCTCTACAAGTTCCTTGACTTGGAACACACCTGCATACCTGTGGGAGGGTCACAGAGCGTTTCCAAACTTTTAATCTATAAATTATTATCGATTATGGTGTTTGTCATCGATTATGATGGTAACTGCAGAAAATATTCGAATCCTGTCCATACTTATTGGCTAACAGTGGGTGCGAGTGTGCGACAACAGATGTCTGCAGTCTCCACCACTGATCTCTATTGTACGGACGGTGCTGGTATTACACAGATCAGGTGCCGGTATAACAGAGATCAGGTGCCGGTATTGCAGAGATGAGGTGCCAGTATTGCAGATATCAGGTGCTGGTATTAGAGATCAGGTGCTGGTATTACAACCCCCTCCTCCTAACTCAACCCCCTCCTCCCAACTCAACCCCCCGCCCTCCTCCCAACTCAAACCCCTCCTCCCAACAATTAACCTCACCCCTCCCCCATCCCATCTTACACTCACCTCCTCTCCATCCCACACTCGCCCACCCATGTGCACCTCTGCAAACGTATTATGTAAACTAGTGGGGTCACCCGTGGGAATGCCACGGGCATGGAGGTATATCGTTGGATCGGTGCAGCCGTTTTTGCGGTACCCGGGACAATAACGTTAGGCGGAAGTCCAAACCTGAAAATGCTGGAGACCAAAGCTGAAATTGGAAAAACAATATAGCCTATTTTACTCCAGGGTATCCCAGGATTACCCACCCAAAATAACGTTGCGATCGGTTCAGCCGTTTTTGCGGTACCTGGGAACGGACGGACGGACAGACAGACAGATGGACGGACATACAGACGGGCGGACATTTGGTGAATTATAGTAAGATGGTTCTCAAAGTGTTTCTCTGTGTTTTGAACGAGATATCCACTATTTCTCACTCATCCAGAAACCATCTACAGTGCCGTCAGAAGACTCCTTGAGACCTCGATTTTCTTAATGCCGGTGAACAAACTTTGGTACATCACGGGTGATGGACTGATACGTTTCATCGAAATCGTGTGTGTAGTTTCAGAGAAAAAAACAAATACCGAAATTTTAGGGGGTCAAGGTCAAACGTGGACCCACTTTGACCCCCGGTAGACCCCATTAGACCCCGATCGTTTTTAATGCCGTGAACAAATTTTATATCACATACCAAATATAATTTGTGCCAAGTTTGGTCACAATCCCATCAGCAGTTACGGAGAAGAAGTTGCAAGTGTTTACCGACGGACATACTGGCGGAAGAACAGACGGACTAATGGAGGGAAGGACTGGAAAAAACAAAAGCTTTTGCTTCAATTCTGTTTATCTCGTCGCAAATCCGCGACCGCAGCACGCAAAGGGTTAAAAAAAAACCTGCTTTCGATTCCTACCAACCCGTTTTTCGTCACCTCAACTTGCCATGTATGCATTCGTTTTGACCGTCTTTATTCTCTGTGTAGTGGCCATGTTGATATATTTAGCGATAGTGATTTCATATTAATATTGTAATACGATTCATCTTTCATGCTCCCTTGCACGGAACTTCAACGCAGAATGTGGTCATTTTTACATATTGTAAAAATATGCTCCGCAACCTGGTGCTTTTGCCATGTGATCACTTCCGGTTATACCTGGTGTTTGTTTCAGACGCTCGTATAAAAGGCCACGAAGCCGTTAGTAGTTCGAGCAAGCCATGTTCCGCTTCCGGCAATGGAGGTCACTCCGGAACTACATGTGCACAGTATTGTCATGCCACAGTCATATACTAGGCGGTGTTATCAACACAAGCTAACACCTGTAACATCTCCCTTTTTCAACATTGCTAATACTAGTACCCGACTGCAAAACCGCAATGAGCCGGCGAAGCCAAAGCCTCTTGCCACTATTTTACCCATCACGATGGCATCAGTGGGTTAGGTAGTTGGTAGTAGGTAGGTGTAGGAGGTACCGTACCTGGTAAGACTTGGTAAAAGAGAAGAGCAGACAGTCCTCCCCAATACCTACATACAATAAATGTCACAAGAAGCTTAAGGAAGTAACTATACGATGTGCTAGCCTAGGGCCTATTTTAAGAAATTTTAACTGGGCTTAATATACGTTTTCACAGTATGTGTGTCGTCTTCTAACTTCAGTCGCTGTCAGGACTGGTTCTCTCCGGGCACTGCGGCTTCCTCCACCAGAAGAAGTTAGCTTGCAGTAAGATCAGTGCCGACAGATCAGACGATAGCGCCGTTTCAACGGCAATGTGTGACTGTCGTTAATCAAACCGTGTCGATGGCGCTGATTGGCTGACCTAAGCTGATCGCTGATTGGTCAGCTCACAAAATTTCGCAAATTCAGACCTAAAATGACACCATTTGCATTCTGGATGAGATTAAAATTGATAAAATTTACTTCTTGATTAATTCGGTGAATTCCGTCTCACCTTCAGATATTTCCGGCCGTGAAAAACTATCCCATACGGTCGCGAGATTTCTAAAAAATAATTCTTCGTCAATTTTAGAATATTTCATGCCGTTTTCAGCCTCCGAAACGCGTAATAAGCTTTTTTGAAGTATTTTTTCAAATGCTCGAATCTCATTGGTTCCGGTGTTTGATGACGATTTTCGTTGAAGATAACGAGGTTGGTCTTAAAGTATTTTAATTACAAATTAGAGGTGCATAAGATTGTGAATCAAACAAAGACGGGTGAAACAAACTCCTATTGAACTTTTTCGCAATTTTGTTATGCATACTTCCGCATCCGGAAGATGGCGGCCTCCATTGAGTGATTTGGTTTTTGAAATATTTTTTCAAATGCTCGAATCTCATTGGTTCCGAGATATCCACTATATCTCGTGGTGTTTGTGTTGATGAGGTGCGAGCAGAGGTGCGAGCAGACGCATCCTCGCGATGAGGCGCGAGTAGACGAAAATCGTCCGGTGTTTGGTGACGATTTTCGTTTAAGATAACCAGGCCCGTGCGGGCCGAGATTGGTCCTAAAGTATTTTAATTACAAATTAGAGGTGCATAAGATTGTGACTCAAACAAAGATGTGTGAAACAAACTCCTATGGAACTTTTTCAAATTTGTTATGCATACTTCCGCATCTGCAAGATGGCGGCCTCCATTGAGCGATTTGGTGCGTCAAAGCTTCGAAATTCTCAAGCCAAGGGATCCAGCATAATCTGTTTTTTCAACATAATACGTACGCATTCATTGACAACACCGGCTTCGCCGGCTATCATGTGATGCAATTTATTCTACCGAAATTTCGAAAAGAGATGTAAACTGGTAACACAACATAACAATATTCTGGCTAAATTATAACATAGGATTATGCCAGGAGCTGAACATTTCAACCAATCAATCACATCAAATCAATAACTAAATGTACTTGCTGTTACTTGTAACAGTTCACAGATCGAGTCTGTTTGGGGGTTTTGACAGTCTTCCACTGCGGGAGAAAACAGGGCTCCTGTGTGAGAGAGGCTCTTTGACCATGGCCGGTGTTGAGGGTGTGCTGCAGGTCCTCCCTGCTGGTGTGCTCACTCTCACCAAATTCTTCTTAGCATTGCAGCCCTCAGGCTCAATGGCAATTTTGTCTTCACTTTGCACATCTGGTCTTGTGATGCTCCGGTTGTGCCTTTCCTCTGCTAGCCCATCCGAGGGCTGTCCATAACAGGGAGGTGGTGCTGACTCAGCTACTCTCAGGTCCACGCGATTGCGGCGATACAGGGCACCCTCCACATCCATGAGATAGGTGCGTGGGGCAACCTGTTGCATGCAGGTTCCTATTTTCCAGCGACCAGTTCGGTCTCCAGGCAGTGGTTTCATACGGATGTACTCACCAACATTTAGTTCAGGTAAGTCTCTGGCTGACCTGTCATAGCTGAGCCTGGATATCTGCTTTTTTGACGCAGTTTCTCCAAAACACCTGGCACAACACAAGGCTCGAGCAACTTGTTGGTCACAGGTAAAGGTGTTTTCAGCCTTCTTGACATCAAGCGCTGCGCTGGGCTGCTATCCATGCCCTCCGTTGGTGTGTTCCTCCACTGGTGTATGGCCTTCCAGGAGTCATTGCCATCACATGAAGCTTTCTTGCACAGGTTCTTTACGATTTTGACGGCAGACTCAGCTTTGCCATTGGCTTTTGGGTGGCGTGGAGAGGATGTAAGATGCTCGAATTCCCATTCGATGGTAAAGCGTCTGAATTGCTCACCTGCAAATTGAGGCCCATTGTCAGAGATCACACGGTCTGGTTGACCGTGACATGCGAATTGTGCCTTGCATCGCTGGATTGTTGTCTCAGCAGAGAGGTCTGGGAGCAGCTCAATTTCCCAGAAGTCAGAATAGTGATCAACCATCAGGAGGAAGTCTTTCCCAATGTACTTGAATAAGTCCATGCTGATGATCTGCCAGGGCCGTGTGGGCAACTCGTGTGACATCATCGTCTCCTTTTGCTGCTCATGTGCATATTCATTGCACACGGAACATTTACTGACAAAGTCTTTGATCTCCGCTTGCATGTTTGGCCAGAAGAGAGTATCGTGTGCTTGCCTGTAGCATGCTTCTCCTCCAGTGTGGCTGCTAGACCGAGCGCCAGCGAAATTTGTTCAACCGGAAAGAGACAGAAGGTTTCATTACATGAGGTGGTTGATCGTCCATCACTGACTGAAGGTCGGGATTGCTGCCGGGTCATAGCCTGTACCTTAGGCCTACAGGTGACCTTTTCGGGTCACCAAAAATGCACTTATTCAACCCAACAGCGACAAGGAAACTAATTGCACCATGACATTTGGTAGGGACCATAGTTCACCAAAAGTACCGTGACAGCAATTTTATACTGTACATTTTCGAGAACAGCAGCTTTTTTAATAGGTCACGTGACCACATTTATTCAACCCAAGAGCGACAAGCATCAAACTTGGTTCATATAATGCAATGGTTATTGCCAAACACGAAAATACCAATGACAGCAATTTTCTCCTGTACTTTGACCTTGACAGCAACCTTTGACCTCGACACACCCACAACGCAGATGCTTATGCAATCCAAATGCGACAAGTATCGAACTTTTAAAAACGCGATATGGAGATATTTTCAAATACAAAATACCAATGACAGCAATATGTTCTCCTGTAGGCCTAATTTGACCTTGACCCACTTGAGCGACCCGGATGCGGGCAACCTACTTCCGGATTTCAATCGCTGGTCAACGTATGTAACATGACGTACATATCCTAAAGCGATTCAACTCTCACTGGCCGTATTGAATAAGAGGAAAGAGGAAGTGGTTTGAATCAATTACCAGTGACCAATAATCAAACAAAAACAAATAGCGAGTACCGTTAACTGTCAATTTTAAATGCTAACCCAAAAATATGGAAATATTATGTGGCGATACCAACAATGACATCATCCAAAACCAATACCGACAAGCAAATCCCAACCTACTCAGTTTATCCGAATATGGTACGGACTGTATCTATATAATAATAGCGTAAGGACTCGACTTTGTTATCCCTTTTACGCCGCACCCAGTGACCCGATGCCCACCGCACTAATGGATTTACGATCTACGAACCGCGCTCTTTGTTTATCATGTACAGCCATACTCGAAAAACCTGAATTAGCCGACGTTGGGGCCCAAAATCATCCGATTAACTGCCGATACGACGCCATCTTACGACGCCATCGTATTGGCGTCTGCTGGGCGAAGGCGAAGCAAGCCGTCCGCTGATTGGACAATCCAGAGCATGCATTTGTGCCGGTGTCGGCGATCGTTGTTCATATACGCACTCTTCATTCTCATCTTTCTTCCCAACTCTTACTCGGACAAGCAAATCCCCTATGCCATCCATAATGGTACACTCTATCCATACACCACATCCTCCCTTCCGTGGATGTTCCACGGGTTTCGGCTAGTTGACAGTAGTTCCATAAGCATAAGGTTCCTGCCGCATTGATCACAGTGTATAAACTGTGTTGATCACTCCATTTCGGATTCGCTCCCGCTATCCCCACTCCAGGGTTCACCATCACTATCAGGTGAGAGCGTGTGTATGGGCTGGTCTCGGTCGGCCTCGTCCTCCACGTCTGTGTCGCATTCGTAGGGATCCTCTACAAACTCCTCAGTCTCTGGGGCAGCAGGCGTTTTCAGCTCTTCAGGCAGTACAGGTCCGAGAAACCACTGGAATGTGTAGTTGCCAGTTGCATCCATTTCCCAGCCATAGTTGGTGGGATACATTCCGGCCGTTGGATTCGCTTTCGAAGCCGATTTCCACATCAAGGAGACATAGTGAGCCCTATGGAGATGCTGCAGAAGGGTTCTCCTGCACGGCGGCAGTGAAGCACAGTTCAACTTCCTCACTTGGTCAGATAACTTTCCCGCCCCTACCATCTTGAAAAAGGCCTCTGCTCGCGCCTCATCAACACATTTGGTGCTTTTATTGCCGTACACGTGGCAAACAAATCTTTCCAACCCCACGACATCCATTTCGTCATCACACAAAGACTGCAAAGCCTTGACATGCCCTTTCTCCATTATTTCAAAGGGTTTCTGTTTACCCTTTCTGTAGAACGCCGATGTGTAGTCGCATCCTGTTAGGGCGTGAAAACCAACGACAGCCTCTGTTGTACCGGCTTCCCTGTCCTCCAGTACGTGTGCAATTTCGGACACGCTGATGAAGCGGCGACTGTTTACGCTTCCGTAGTCTAGCATTATGCGGTGCGGATGCTTTGCAGCGATTGGCAACAGTATCACTAAAACATCAGTGTCCGAGAAGCGCACGGTTATGTCACCTGACATCGCCGTCACGGCATGATAAGCAATTAAAGTGTCTGCCTCTTCATGTTGGCCTTGATACTGTGAGGGAACGGACACCACCAGCAACCCCTTACTGTTCACCTTTAGTTCTATACAACTTCCCCCGTGGGAAACATACACTGTTTTGCGGTCAATGATACTAGCGTACTGCTCGTTCTGGACTTCTTCCATCATGAATTTCAGAAATGCATTCTTGAAATGATAGTTTTTCAGGAGTTCACTGCCATTATTCTTTTGCCTCTGTTCCGGCCCTGTTATCACAAAATCCTAATGTCCACCACCCCGGTTCCTCCTCTCCAGATCTTTTATTGATGGCGTCAGGTAGGCCCTACTTGTCAAGAAGCAGGTGCACCTCAATTGCGGTACCGGCGTGTGAACAAATGTGCACCATTATATCTCTAGCTATCGAGCGATACGTTGATTGTTTGTGGCAAGTCAAAAGCTCGTAAAGAATAAGGCCACCATCAACGAGATATACCGATGGCCTCACTGAGAGGGAGATGTCCATGTCGCTGGAAGGTTCTTTCTGTTTTCTTTCCAGAACTTTCGTGAGCGCTGACTTCGTCATCTTCGTCACTGCCCCATCACTGTGTGCGATTGACAGGGGAATCGGGGTGATTGGATGGCTTAGTAGATCTCGGAGGTCGATAGCTTCTCATACCGCATCCATCGCCAGTATGTGAGCGAAGGCGTCTCTCACACCTTCGGTACCAACTTTTTCACGTTTGGTCGCTTTTCGAGCGTTCTCGGATGCGAACTTTTGCACTTTGATGCGCTTCACCGTTTTTACAAACCTTGCTCCGTCTTCTGCGCACTCAAACAGAAACTCCGATCTAGCCGCTTTTCCCCGTTGAAGAGTTGTGGTGAGGTAGGTGGTCGTCGCCTCTACGGCACTTTGTCCCGTAGCCAAGTTGACGAGGGTGTCTGGTGTGGCAGCATCGAAGGGGTTGCATGTTTCAATGAACTGCTGCTTGAGACGGTCGGTGCTTTCTTTGTCTTTCCGCAGACGTTGTGTGCGCAACTGGTTTGCCGGTGTTTCTCCCCTTTGGATTCCACACATCTCTTTCAACTCAGTTACGGCCATGCTACGTTGGGTAAGGCTGACACACCACCGCCGAAAAGCCTTCTCCGAATTTGCGAAGTGAACGACTCCGGAGGCTGCAGATGCGGCGTCGCTATTCGCTGTTTGCTCCAAAGTTAGGTCAATCGCACTGCGGGAGTACGACTTCTTCGTACGTTTTGTGCTGAAGGCACCGGCTTTCAGTACATCCATTGCAGCTGAATCTAGGTGACGCAGCTTGTCCAGATAGAGTGAACCCCACCAAGAATAATTTGGTCTGTTCAATGCAAAGAAAATGTCCATCAGATGAGGCAGAACTGTCACATACAGGTCGACATCGTTGGTTCGTACAGCCCTTTGCAGCTCTCGGTAAATGCGATTGATGAGATAGACGTACACAGCCCAATATGCCGCTGTCTTGCCTAGGGAGCCGTTCATGGTCTCGTGAAAATACTGCTCGTAGTCACTGACAAGCCGATGGAAACATTCCTGTGTAGACAGTTTGAGCAGCTTGTTCGTATCATGTAAATCTGACGACATTATCTCGGCGAGTACTTCTTCATAATGATCACTTCGGTCTGAGAGGAACCGTTCATACAGTAACTGCTCCAGGACCCCAGCCGTTATCTGGTGAATGCGGGTACATCGGTTATAAAATTTACCCTTCACGAATCCATTCAAAGAACCCTCGGCAAGAACATCGCCCTCGGTCAACAGATATTCCAAACCGGAATCAGATATATAAGTTCCAACAGCACCGAAAAATGCTAGTTCTATGTGGAAGTTGCCCAGTAAAATGATGAGCTTATCAAATGTGGGTGCACGGAGAGCTTGAATGGCGAACGCCTTCATGGCAATGTTCAGATCGTATGTGACTGGGTTCCATATTTGACCAGTTTCTTCAGCCACTTTAAGGGATCGTTCCATGGTCGCCTGGACGACTTTGCTAAGTGTTGGAGACTCATTTATGGGGTCCATATAGGCTATCACTGTCATTGGAAGGCGATCTTCCACGAAGAAAGAGTAAAATCCATTGAACTGGGGTACCGTTTCATACATGGACTTGATCACCCACAAAATATCCAATGCGCGCGCTCCAATATAGTTGTCGCTGTCATTTGTCGACAGTGGGAATTTGGCTGCTCGCAAATTTAAACGGAAAGCGGGGCACTCTTTCACAATACCTTCAAACGTTCTCCTGGCTCTTCCACTGAGATTTGACGTCTCCCTTGATGGTCCAGCAATGATTTCGGCGGGATGTTCATCTGGCACGTTTTGATTCTGGTAAGCTATACCCACGGTCACGTGTAGATTGTTCTTGCCATCCAGGGTTTCCACGTTCAAGTCGAAGTTGTCCCAGGCTGTACTTGAAGCAGAAATTTAGAAATAATTATATCCTGCCTGAATAATATGGGCTGTGGACTGTCTCAGGTTTTAGCGCATTCAACCGAATATAATATTCATCACGTTCTTTCTCATTCGACCCTAATTTCAGAGACATATTTTATCATATATGAATATATAGGATTATTTATACAATATAAATTACTTATAGTCAGATGTTTATAATCATATTTACTGAAGTATTATATACATACCAGTTGCAAGTTGTGAATCGGTCAGCAGTCCCGCCGGCGTCTCCTTCTCCCCTGAAGCACAGGTGTAGGCGATTTCGGAAATCAGTCTTTTGCACTCATCGTCGCTCACAGAATGTCCAAGTCTATTCAGTACTGTTAGTGCACTCTTGCTTCCCAACATCGAAGAAAACCCAATACCAAGCGCTGTGGTTTTCCAAGGTTTCACATTCCCCTGTGATACAGTGTATACTGCATCTGATGAGAGCGCTTCACACTTCCTTTTCTTAGTGGCTGATGGTGTGTCGCCGACTCCAGAAAGTAGGGTTTTGTAGAAAAGTTTTGTCAGCGGAGGTATTTCCGGGGCGTTTTTCTTCAAAGAATCAATGGTTGTATGGCTGGGAATTTTGGTCTTCTCCATTGGGAGAATTTCCGCTCTCAGTAGCATTGCAGTGGATCGTACCTCCTGTTCATCTCGACTGGTGTTTTTCAGAGCCGCGACTGCGTCATCAAAACTGAGAGATGGCACGTAAAATGAAATTTCCTGTTTTGTTCGACTCTTTCCCATGGCATAAGTTGTCCTTGTAGGTGTTTTTTATCTTATCGAGTAATTTCTGTGTGGTGTATCCTTCTATATCCTCGGAAATCCCACCGTTGGCCAAATATTCTGATCTGTATAACTCCATTACAGATGCAACAAGGATGGGATTACGCTTTGCCACAACTTGCGAGTCTATGAAGCCTTTCATCGCGTCGAATGCTACCTTATGAACAGCTGACGGTGCCGCCACCGTTGCGGAATCGTAGCCGCCACCGTTTTCTGCACCGGAATTCCGAAGGAATTTCAAGCGACATGTATTGTGGTACATGCCCTCAGGAGCCACAAGGTCGTCCGTACCTCTAGCAAGCGCCAGAATTTTCTGACTGGAAGCAGAATTTGGGTTCGCTCTTGCGCAGGCCACAACTGTTTTGCTACCGTTCATAGTTAGCATCGCACTCAAAGGTTCAAATGATTGTCCACACTTGGATCGTTTCTTTTCTTTTGAACAGAAAACGCAGCGTTTCTCCACTATTACACCTCGAGGAGTGGATTTTAACATGCCGGACAATGACCGTGTCTTTTTAGCTGGGCTGGACGGTTTGCTGCTTTCATCCTCAGCCTTGCGTTTTTTTACAGACTGAATTTGCTTAGACAGGCCGAATGGTATCGCAAGTATGAAATGTCTCGGCAATTTCGAATCCGTTCGGTCGTTTCTTGAAACATGTCCGTTTGCAGGCACTTTCGTCGATCCACGGCATTTTTCACTCTTGCCCACTGTTCGTCATCCTTGATCTGTTTGAGCGCACCATCACCTTTCATCGAACACACGAAACAAATCTGAAATAGAAAAATAAAGCAAACTGAATTTGGTGTCGTTCTCGAGCAGACTATTCATGCAAACTGCTCTTTTTACACTAACAAAAGCCAAAAGATGAAAAAGGGGCGCCAACTATCCTTAAATATTGATATTAGCCCGATAGGCACGACGGATTCACATAGGCATCCAGGCACCCCCCGCTATTCAAATTTTAACGACCACAGTGGCAACCAAGTCGCTGGTCAACCTGTGCAATCTAATACCTGTGGAGTCTGTTGGGACACCATACACACACCTGCCATTCTTTCGGTCGTTACTTGAAGTACAAAACCAATTTCAAACAAAACTTGAACTTTGTATTCAGTGCCTATAGGGTTAGGACATGCCACAATCGAACAATGGACTGACATGAGTTATTTCCGGTAATACAGACACACAGACGAGAAAAACATACGTGAGAAAAAGGATCGCTAGTCCGCGAATCAGTAAGACACTCACCTCATTCTCCATGATAACACGTCTAATCCCAAGCAAGCCTTCAGACTTTCATGTAAACAGCTTCAGTAGTGATTTCTGTCACGAGCGAGTTTCTCACAAGTGGAAACACCTGCAGGGGCGGTTCTAGGGGGAGCCCGGGGGGCGACTCGAAAAATGTATGGGATGTGTGGGCTGCCGAATACAGGGATCGGTTTAAAAAGGCGGAAGCATGGAAATCGATGGCAGAATAGTTATATAAAGATCGCGTTTTAAAAAGTTAGATACTTGTCGCATTTGGATTGCATAAGCATCTGCGTTGTGGGTGTGTCGAGGTCAAAGGTTGCTGTCAAGGTCAAAGTACAGGAGAAAATTGCTGTCATTGGTATTTTCGTGTTTGGCAATAACCATTGCATTATACTAGGGCATTGCCCGTACTATATCTATATCTAAAATTATATCCCCCCCCCCTCTATTTACATGAAATGGTTTGGTCCAAAGCGAACGGCTTGCGAGTACGGTGACAATCCCCCCCCCTCTATTTACATGCAATGGTTTGGTCCAAAGCGAACGGCTTCCGGAGTTTGGTAAAGAAATCGCCATCGCGTGCACAAACGCGCAGGAAAGCGAATGAATCGCAAATTCGGTTTTATTAGTTTTAAAACATAGTTTAACGCCAACATAGTTTGCAAACGTGAAATAAATGAATACGCTCTCAAATGTGCCATCCGAGGCAGAGTGTGTCCTCCACGTTCGGCACACGCGATCGTTCGCTGCTCTCTGATTGGTTGAATCGTTTTTTGGACATAGCTCGGTAAGTAATTGTCCGATTAATATGAAACCTTGAAAAGGCACATCCTCGGGTCCCCAGCAATATACCTGGCAAGTTAAAAGTATATCGGACCCGTGGTTGTCGAGAAACAGCGGTCACAGACAAACAGACGTACAAACGTACAAACGTACAAACGTACAGAGATTACTGGAATTATAGATAGACTAGGGCATGCCCGTACTATATATATATATCTAAAATTATATCCCCCCCCTCTATTTACATGAAATGGTTTGGTCCAAAGCGAACGGCTTGCGAGTGGTGACAATCCCCCCCCTCTATTTACATGCAATGGTTCGGTCCAAAGCGAACGGCTTCCGGAGTTTGGTAAAGAAATCGCCATCGCGTACACAAACGCGCAGGAAAGCGAATGAATCGCAAATTCGTTTTTATTAGTTGTAAAACATAGTTTAACGCCAACATAGGGCATTGCCCGTACGTGGGTGCCCGTTCCGTGGCCAAAAAAAAAAAAAAACGCTACCCGTACGCTCTACCCCGCCCGTACGCCCGTAAACAAAAAAACCAACGCTCTTCGCTTCCGCCCTTCGCTCTGACTGAATTGGGAGAAATAATGCGCATAAGAAATCGAATTACGTACCGTAATGGCGGTCAGCTCGTAACGCGCTCAGCTCCGCTCGTCTCACATCGGCCACACCTACGCAACAGAGCGTTCTGTGATTGGCTGCCGGAAGATAAGTCGTCACTGTCCGGAAGTTCGCAAATCGCAGTTAGGATGAATCGTTTTAATTTAATCGCAGTTTGAATTCGTTTTAAAACATAGTTTAACGGCAACATAGTTTTCCAACGTGAAATAAATGAATACGCTGTCAAATGTGCCGTCCGAGGCAGAGTCTGATCGCCACGTTCGGCACACGTGATAGCTCGCTGCTCTCTGATTGGTTGAAGCGTTTTTTGGACATAGCTCGGTAAGTAATTGTCCGATTAATATGAAACCTTGAAAAGGCACATCCTCGGGTCCCCAGCAATATACCTGGCAAGTTTCAAGTATATCGGACCCGTGGTTGTCGAGAAACAGCGGTCACAGACACACAGACACACAGACACACAGACACACAGACACACAGACACACAGACACACAGACACACAGAGATTGCTGGAATTATAGATAGATGAACCAAGTTTGATTCTTGTCGCTCTTGGGTTGAATAAATGTGGTCACGTGACCTATTAAAAAAGCTGCTGTTCTCGAAAATGTACAGTATAAAATTGCTGTCACAGTACTTTTGGTGAACTACGGTCCCTACCAAATGTCATGGTGCAATTCGTTTCCTTGTCGATGTTGGGTTGAATAAGTGCATTTTTGGTGACCCGAAAAGGTCACCTGTAGGCCTAAGGTACAGGCTATGACCCGGCAGCAATCCCGACCTTCAGTCAGTGATGGACGATCAACCACCTCATGTAATGAAACCTTCTGTCTCTTTCCGGTTGAACAAATTTCGCTGGCGCTCGGTCTATGCGTGCCAGCATCTCTGGGCACAAAGACTTGCGTATGATAACTCTCTGACCTTTGAACATCATGCCATTCTGCACACTGATTTCATCTCTGCATAGCCAATAATCTCTAACAGCAAGAGATGTCTCCTCTCTCTGGTCAGGCCACCCGGCCAAGACAACAGCTTTTAGTGCTTGCAGGTATTTGTTCCTGTCTGTGTGCTGTCTGATCTGAAGCAGGCGTCGATCAGTGACATTCAGGTAATCTGCCTGATTGATCTGCTCCACGTCATACTGCTCCTGCTGCATGCTACAAACTGTGTGTCACTCAAGTTCCACATTGGAAGTACTGACCACTGCTGTTGCCCTGCTGAGCATGTCGCTGATATACATTTTAGGCCCAGGCTTGTACACAACCCTGAGGCTGTAGTTCTGGAGTGTGAGCAGCATGCTCTGGAGCCACTTAGGAGAGGCCTGCTGAAAATGGCAATGAGCGGCTTGTGATCATTCTCTGCCGTGATCACTTCCCGGCCATACAGATAGTGATGGAAGCATTGACAGGCAAACACTATGCTCAGGCATTCTTTTTCGATTTGTGCATAGTTTTGTTCCGTCAGCGTTAGCGCCCTTGATGCAAATGCAACCGGTTGTCCCTCTTGCATGAGACAGCACCCCAATCCATTTTGGCTTGAGTCACTTTGTATAGTGACTGGCTTTGAGATGTCATAGTACCTCAATACAGGCATCGTGGTGACCAGGCGCTTTATTTCCTGCACTGCAGCATCGTGTTTCGGTAGCCAATGCCATATCGCATCCTTGTCCAGCAGTCTCCTCAACGGCTCACAAACCTCAGAAAGGTGTGGCATGAATTTGACAAGGTAGGTCATAAAGCCAATGAAACACTGAACCGTCTTCCCATCTGTTGGGTGTGACATTTCCAGAATGGCTCTCACCTTTTCGGGATCAGCCGTCAGGCCATTTGAAGACAGTACATGTCCATGGAAATGGACCTTTGCTACCTTGAACTGCAGCTTCTTCAGGCCAAGTCTTAGTTTAACGTGCCTGCAGCGGTCCATCGGCGCCAGTAACTTTGCATCGTGGTCACTATCTGCCTCGTCATCTGTATCCCCGCAGCCAACAATGAGGATGTCATCTGCAATGGGCTCTACTCCATCTAGCCCAGCCAATAGCTCATGCTGCTTGCATTGGTACACCTCTGGTGCTACAGAGACTCCAAAAGGCAGTTTGAGCCACCGTTTCCTGCCCCAGGGAGTCCAAAATGTTGTCATGTAACTGCTCTTCTCGTCTAGCTTGCATTGTAAAAAGGCATCACGTGCATCTACGAGTGTGAATACCCGTGCCTTTGGTAATTTGTATAAGACATCTTCAAGTGTTGGCATGAGGTAGTGAGATCTTCACAGTGCTTGGTTCAAAAACGTTGGATCTATGCAAATTCTCAGCTTCTCAGGCTTTTTTACTATGACCATGTTACTTATCCAGTCTGTCTGATCGGTCACAGTGGTAATGTGCCCATCTGCCTCATGTCTGTCCAGCTGTGCCTTCACGGCGGACTTCATGACCACGGGTACATTGTGGTGGGAGCACTGGACTGGACGGATTTGGGCATCCAGTTCAACATGTATTTCTCCTGGAACTGACTCTATTGGCCCATTGAAATCATCGTTGTACATGCATATGAGCTGTTGTTTGGTCAAAGGCCCAGTCAGATGGTGCTCCATTTTGTGCAGTTCAGCAGGGACAGTGAAGTGCATCAGTCCCAAGCGCTCACATGTGGAGCCTGACAACAGGGGTTTCTGACTGACCTCCACAATTCCAAACTCAAGCTTGTGTGTTCGTCCACGTATTACACACTTTGTTTTGTAAAGTCCCAGTGACTTCAACAACTCGCCAGAATACAACTTCAGTCTTGTGTTACTTGGTAAGAGTCGCGCCTTCGGTGCGAGATTCATCTTGTCTTTACGGCTCATTACGTTGCACGTTGACCCAGAGTCAAGCTGGCATTGCTGTAACTTGTTATGCAGTTGTAGTGTGATGGACCATTTTTTCCCTCTCGACCTCAAAGCACCGATGCACTCGCTTGTGTAAATGAAATTGCCACTGTTATCATCTTCCTCTTCAGATTCAGTATTTTCCACCTTGTGCAAGCTGCCCTGCTGCGGGCCTTCTCGTGCTCTTAAAGCATACTTTGGCAAAGTGATTCGCCGTGCCACATAACCTGCATGCCTTACCATAGGCTGGACAGTGTTCTCGTCCTCGTCTGTGTGCATTGCCATAGTATTTACATGTGGCCCGGTCGTCTGTCGACTTGCTGGGAGGGTGGTCGTTTTGCCTTGTTGCTTTTGGAGGGCCGGTCCTGCTGTACTGTTGCCTCGCTATGACATTGACACTGTCGAACAGCGGCCATTGCTGCTCCATTGTTTTCATCCGCATGTCCGTGAGCTCTGCTGCCCGGCATGTCTCGATGGCTGTGTTTCGGGTTAAATCCCGTTCCCCCAGGAGGCGACGGCGTGTACTCTCATTAGCAATGCCGAGAACGATTTTGTCTCTAATCAGCTCGTCCTTCAATAAGCCCTATTCACAAGATGCCGCTTTCTCTCTGAGACGCGTAACAAAATTGTCAATCGATTCTCCCTCTTCTTGCTTACAGCTGCCGAACACGTATCGTTCAAAAATCACGTTTCTTGCCAGCTTGAAGTACGTCTCTAACGCAATTATTATGGCCGTCACGTCTTTCTCCTGCTCGGCTGTGAGATTCAAGTTGTGCTTATAAACATGACGACATTCGCTGCCCATCACCATTCTCAGAGTTGCCGCTTGCACTTCCCTTGGCTTCTCATTCAGACCGGTTGCGAGTAGATAATCCTCAAATTCAGCTCTAAGATTGTCCCAATTACTGCTTCAGTCACTACTCATTTTAATCGTGTCCGGGGGTGGAATGTTGGCAGCCATGTTGATCAAGGCCTATGGCCGAGGCGTTTCAGCACAGCACGTTGCGGCGGGAGATCACAGTTATTCACTCACTTTTGTACACGCGGTGGTGCTTGAAGGAGTCCGTCATGGGATAACTTGCATCAAGCCACTTCTGTCACCATGTTTCAGACGCTCGTATAAAAGGACACGGAGCCGTTAGTAGTTCGAGCAATCCATGTTCCGCATCCGGCACTCCCGGCCCGGAGGTAACTCCGGAAGTACATGTGCACAGTATTGTCATGCCACAGTCATACACTAGGCGGTGTTATCAACAGAAGTTAACACCTGTAACAGTGTTGGCCTAATGGTTAGGTCGGCGGACTTGGAATCCTAAGGTCTGAGTTTGCATCCCGTTGAATTAACGCCAGGTGGGGTCGGCAAAATGAGTAACCAGATAACTATAGATTAGAGCTAGATGGATTTTTGAGAAATGTGAATGTTAGGTGAATGTTTGGGTAAAAGTTGGGAACCTTACTTTTTTACATAATTAGGGTATGCTGAATTCGATTCACCCGGTTCCCAAGCCGAAATTGGAGTTATTTTTTTTGAGTTTTTAATAAACTGCTGAAGAACTTTGGCATTGGTGAACTCACAGAGGAGACAATCAAATCTGCTGAAGCGTTCGTCTGCATAATATATAATGTGCACAGAACAACCTCTGTTGATTCAGCATGACATATGTTGTTCTCCAAGACTGGTAAACCAGAAGCAATGTCACCGACAAGTGATGCTCTTCATTTCCATTTGATGCGAGTACACTATCAAGCCATGGTATGGAGAAATGCTCATTGTGCCATACCTGACCTTCCTGCACCTGTGGAAATGGGATGGAAACGTGGTGATTCAGGACCAGGGCCTATTCTGATGTCACCGAGTCCAATCCCAGAAAGTTTCCTCGAGATGATTTGTTGTGCATGCCGGAAGCAATGCAAGACTCGACGCTGCAAATGTCGCTATTCAGAGTTGAGGTGCACATCAATGTGTGCCTGCAGCAACAGAGTGATGATCAGACCCCTTGTATGAATTTGATGTAGTTTGGCAAAACAACATGTGTGACATTCCTGAATGTTTGTGCTTCATGGCCATGTATTCTTAATTTTAGAATAAATGGTTGTATGAAACATTGTCTTTATTAAAACCATTTCCCATTTTATAGTGTCCAACTTCAATATCAGTTTGAATGTCTCTTTCAATATGTCGCCAACCATAATATAGACTCAATTGATTTATGAAAAAAGGCCATGTAAAAGCTTCTAGGTGCATTTTGGGGTGCAAGTTGTAAAGTTAAAGTAAAGGAGCTGCATGTATATACAGGATATATGAATGCTTGTCCAAAGGAATTGTCCAAAAATGGCAATTTGGTGGCCAAACTGTTTATGCTAATTAGGTCAAAAACTCCAAATTCAGCTTGGGAACTGGGTTAATCGAATTCAGCATACCCTAATTATGTTAAAAAGTAAGGTTCCCAACTTTTACCCAAAAATTCACATAGAGGCTTATACATGGCCTTTTTCCACAAATCCGTCTGGTCTACTAGTTATACAGAGGCATTTCATCAGCGGCAGACGTGCCCACAGAAAAATGATGCAACCAGCAGCCGGGTGGCTGCACACGAACCACCACCCACTTTCGATTAATAAACTGATGTTTGAACACACCTTGTGTCCTCACTTGCGATGCTTTAAGTCTCGTAAAGAGGTTGCAGTCAATCGACCCATCAAAACCTGCGCTTGCATTACCATTACCAACCAATGGTTGCTTGTCAGCAACTTTAATATGGTTGTTCATTGGTTTGCTTATCGGTGCTCAATCCGATTTAATACTTGCAGGTGGTTGTGGAAAAGTAAATTTCTTTCGTAAACAGATTCAACGCTTCTTTTCTAAAGGACAAAAGCTATAACAATTGAATGAAAAAAGTACTTGAGGAACCATCTTTTCAGAATTTTGCCATTTTATTCAAGGCATCTATGTATTACGTACGCCCCTTTCCTGCAAATCTGTCCTCCCAAACTTGTTTTGCTAATGTTACCCACAACCTCTTCACCACATGTCTCAAAAGATTGCCTCTTGTGTTTTCTCAATTTAACATCAGATCCTCCCCGCTAGATTTGTTGAGGTGTATAGGGATATGTTGTTTAACGAGGTTGGTTTCCATTCCTGCCTGCAATATAGTTTGTTATAATACAGGAGTGACGCAAATATCGATCTTCGTTTTTCTTAGAAACCATATTAATGTCCAAAGAAGCTTTGTGTTCTTCTTGCCTCGACGGAATTTAAGCTAAAAAAAAAAAAAAAAGGATCACCAATAACAAGGACTCGTTGCAATGTTGTCCTTCGGTGCTTTCCGTTCGTGGATCGTTCGCCG
This sequence comes from Myxine glutinosa, assembly GCF_964187855.1. Taxonomy (NCBI): domain Eukaryota; kingdom Metazoa; phylum Chordata; class Myxini; order Myxiniformes; family Myxinidae; genus Myxine; species Myxine glutinosa. The sequence continues at coordinate 64,287,254 of NC_136262.1, forward strand.
GCCTCCGAACTTCTCCCTTTGTCTTCGGTGCCTGTCATTGCCGGCGGAACCTGATGCTGACGATGCTGCGCTGGAGGAGCAATTGCTGGGCTTTCCTGGAGGGTCGGTGGACCTAAAGCTGCATGATGAGAGCGAGGGGGAGAATTCGGGACTGGCTGTGATCACCCTGAACAACCCAAGACACAGAAATGCGTTTTCTGGTGAATGCTTTGTTTCTTCTCTGATGCTTTATTAATTTACTACCACGTGGGCGGAGGAAGAGAGGGGTGTTGGGGTCCATGCCCCCCTTCCTCTTTCAAAAGTGGAGAGGTTCCGTGCCCCCCTCCTCTTTCAAAGTGGCGAAGTTCCGTGCCCCCTTTCCTCCTTCAAAGGTGGAGGTATTCAGTGCCCCCTTTCCTCTTTCAAAAGTGGAGGGATTCCGTGCCTCCTTCCTCTTTTAAAAGTGGAGGGATTCCGTGCCCCCTTTCCTCTTTCAAACGTGGAGGGATTTTGTTCCCTTCCCCTTTTTTTCTTTCAAAAGTGGAGGAATTTCGTGCCCCCCCCCCCTTCCTCTTTCAAAAGTGGAGATTTCCGTGCCCCTTTTCCTCTTTCAAAAGTGAATGGGGTCCATGTCCCCTTCTAATTCAAAAGTGGAAGGGTTTCGTGCCCCCCCTTTCCTCTTTCAAAAGTGGAGGGATTCCGTGCCCCCTTTCCTCTTTCAAAAGTGGAGGGATTCCGTGCCCCCTTTCCTCTTTCAAAAGTGGAGATTCCGTGCCTCCTTTCCTCCTTCAAAAGCGGAGGGATTTTGTTCCCCCTTTCCTCTTTCAAAAGTGGAGGGATTCCATGCTCCCTTTCCTCTTTCAAAAGTGGAGGGATTCCGTGCCCCCTTTCCTCTTTCAAAAGTGGAGGGATTCCGTGCCCACTTTTTCTTTCAAAAGTGGAGGAATTTCGTGCCCCCCCTTCCTCTTTCAAAAGTGGAGGAATTCCTTGCCCCCCCTTCCTCTTTCAAAAGTGGTGATTCCGTGCCCCCTTCCCTCTTTCAAAAGCGGAGATTCCGTGCCCCCCTTTACTTTTTCAAAAGCGGAGGGATTCCGTGCCCCCTTTGCTCTTTCAAAAGTGGAGGGATTTCGTTCCCCCTTTCCTCTTTCAGTAAGTGGAGGGATTCCGTGCCCCCCTTCCTCTTTCAAAAGTGGAGGGATTCCGTGCCCCCCTTCCTCTTTCAAAAGTGGAGGGATTCCGTGCCCCCCTTCCTCTTTCAAAAGTGGAGGGATGCTGTGCCCCCTTTCCTCCATCAACAGTGGAGGGATTCCGTGCCCCCTTTCCTCTTTCAAAAGTGGAGGGATTCCGTTCCCCCTTTACTCTTTCAAAAGTGGAGAGATTCCGTGCCCCCTTTCCTCTTTCAAAAGCGGAGGGATTTCGTGCCCCCTTTCCTCTTTCAAAAGTGGAGGGATTCTGTTCCCCCTTTCCTCTTTCAAAAGGAGTGATTCCGTGCCCCCTTCCCTCTTTCAAAAGCGGAGAGATTCCGTGCCCCCTTTACTTTTTCAAAAGCGGAGGGATTCCGTGCCCCCTTCCCACTTTCCTCTTTCAAAAGTGGAGGGATTCCATGCCCCCTTTCCTCTTTCAAAAGTGGAGGCTTTCCGTGCCCCCTTTCCTCTTTCAAAAGTGGAGGGATTCCGTGCCCCCTTTCCTCTTTCAAAAGTGGAGGGATTCCTTTCCCCCTCCCCCATTTCCTCTTTGATCCAAAAGTGGAGGGATTCCTTGCCCCCTTTTTCTCTTTCAAAAGTGGAGGGATTCCATGCCCCCTTTCCTCTTTCAAAAGTGGAGGGACTTCGTTAGCCCCCTCCCCCTTTCCTCTTTCAAAAGTGGAGGAATTCCGTGCTCCCCTTCCTCTTTCAAAAGTGGAGGGATTCCGTGCCCCCCTTCCTCTTTCAAAAGTGGAGGGATTCCGTGCCCCCCTTTCCTCTTTCAAAAGTGAATGGGGTCTATGCCCCCCTTCTCTTTCAAAAGTGGAGGGATTCTGTGCCCCCTTTTTCTCTTTCAAAAGTGGAGGGATTCGGTGCCCCCTTTCCTCTTTCAAAAGTGGAGGGATTCCGTGCCCCCCTTCCTCTTTCAAAAGTAGTGATTCCGTGCCCCCTTTCCTCTTTCAAAAGTGGAAGGATTCCATGCCCCCTTTCCTCTTTCAAAAGTGGAGGGATTCTGTGCTTTTTTCTCTTTCAAAAGGTGAGGGATTCCGTGCCCCCTTTCCTCTTTCAAAAGTGGAGGGATCCCGTGCCCCCTTTCCTTTTAAAGTGTGTTTCCATGCCCCCTTTCCTCTTCGAAAAATTGAGGGATTCCATGCTCCTTTCCTCTTTCAAAAGTGGAGGGATTCCGTGCCCCCTTTCCTCTTTCAAAAGTGGAGGGATTCCGTGCCCCCTGTCCTCTTTCAAAAGTGGAGGGATTCCGTGCCCCCTTTTTCTCTTTCCAAAGTGGAGGGATTCCATGCCCCCTCCCCCCTGCCTCTTTCAAAAGTGGAGGAATTCCGTGCCCCCCTTCCTCTTTCAAAAGTGGAGGGATTCTGTGCCCCCTTTCCTCTTTCAAAAGTGGAGGGATTCCGTGCCCCCCTTCCTCTTTCAAAAGTGGAGGAATTCCGTGCCTCCTTCCTCTTTTAAAAGTGGAGGGATTCCGTGCCCCCTTTCCTCTTTCAAACGTGGAGGGATTTTGTTCCCTTCCCCTTTTTTTCTTTCAAAAGTGGAGGAATTTCGTGCCCCCCCCCCTTCCTCTTTCAAAAGTGGAGATTTCCGTGCCCCTTTTCCTCTTTCAAAAGTGAATGGGGTCCATGTCCCCTTCTAATTCAAAAGTGGAAGGGTTTCGTGCCCCCCCTTTCCTCTTTCAAAAGTGGAGGGATTCCGTGCCCCCTTTCCTCTTTCAAAAGTGGAGGGATTCCGTGCCCCCTTTCCTCTTTCAAAAGTGGAGGGATTCCGTGCCCCCTTTCCTCTTTCAAAAGTGGAGGGATTCCGTGCCCCCTTTCCTCTTTCAAAAGTGGAGGGATTCCGTGCCCCCTTTTTCTTTCAAAAGTGGAGGAATTTCGTGCCCCACTTCCTCTTTCAAAAGTGGTGATTCCGTGCCCCCTTCCCTCTTTCAAAAGCGGAGATTCCGTGCCCCCCTTTACTTTTTCAAAAGCGGAGGGATTCCGTGCCCCCTTTGCTCTTTCAAAAGTGGAGGGATTTCGTGCCCCCTTCCTCTTTCAAAAGTGGAGGGATTTCGTTCCCCCTTTCCTCTTTCAGTAAGTGGAGGGATTCCGTGCCCCCCTTCCTCTTTCAAAAGTGGAGGGATTCCGTGCCCCCCTTCCTCTTTCAAAAGTGGAGGGATTCCGTGCCCCCCTTCCTCTTTCAAAAGTGGAGGGATTCCGTTCCCCCTTTCCTCTTTCAAAAGCGGAGGGATTTCGTGCCCCCTTTCCTCTTTCAAAAGTGGAGGGATTCTGTTCCCCCTTTCCTCTTTCAAAAGGAGTGATTCCGTGCCCCCTTCCCTCTTTCAAAAGCGGAGAGATTTCGTGCCCCCTTTCCTCTTTCAAAAGTGGAGGGATTTCGTTCCCCCTTTCCTCTTTCAAAAGTGGAGGGATTCCGTGCCCCCCTTCCTCTTTCAAAAGTAGAGGGATTCCGTGCTTTTTTTTTCTCATTCAAATGTGGAGGGATTCCATGCCCCCTTTCATCTTTCAAAAGTGGAGGGATTCCGTTCCCCCTTTACTCTTTCAAAAGTGGAGAGATTCCGTGCCCCCTTTCCTCTTTCAAAAGCGGAGGGATTTCGTGCCCCCTTTCCTCTTTCAAAAGTGGAGGGATTCTGTTCCCCCTTTCCTCTTTCAAAAGGAGTGATTCCGTGCCCCCTTCCCTCTTTCAAAAGTGGAGGGATTCCATGCCCCCTTCCCCCTTTCCTCTTTCAAAAGTGGAGGAATTCCGTGCCCCCCTTCCTCTTTCAAAAGTGGAGGGATTCCGTGCCCCCTTTCCTCTTTCAAAAGTGGAGGGATTCCGTGCCCCCTTTCCTCTTTCAAAAGTAGAGGGATCCTGTGCCCCCTTTTTCTCTTTCAAAAGTGGAGGGATTCTGTGCCCCCTTTCCTCTTTCAAAAGTTGAGGGATTCAGTGCCCCCTTTCCTCTTTCAAAAGTTGAGGGATTCAGTGCCCCCTTTCCTCTTTCAAAAGTGGAGGGATTCCGTGGCCCCTTTGCTCTTAAAGCGTGATTCCGTGCCCCCTTTGCTCTTAAAGCATGATTCCGTGCCCCCTTTCCTCTTTGAAAAGTGTGATTCCGTGCCCCCATTCCTCTTTCAAAAGTGGAGGGATTCCATGCCCCCTTCCTCTTTCAAAAGTGGAGGGATTCCGTGCCCCCTTCCCCCTTTCCTCTTTCAAAAGTTGAGGGATTCCGTGCCCCCTTCCCCCTTTCCTCTTTCAAAAGTGGAGGGATTCCATGCCCCCTTTCCTCTTTCAAAAGTGGAGGCTTTCCGTGCCCCCTTTCCTCTTTCAAAAGTGGAGGGATTCCGTGCCCCCTTTCCTCTTTCAAAAGTGGAGGGATTCCTTTCCCCCTCCCCCATTTCCTCTTTGATCCAAAAGTGGAGGGATTCCTTGCCCCCTTTTTCTCTTTCAAAAGTGGAGGGACTTCGTTAGCCCCCTCCCCCTTTCCTCTTTCAAAAGTGGAGGGATTCCGTGCCCCCCTTCCTCTTTCAAAAGTGGAGGGATTCCGTGCCCCCCTTCCTCTTTCAAAAGTGGAGGGATTCCGTGCCCCCCTTTCCTCTTTCAAAAGTGAATGGGGTCTATGCCCCCCCTTCTCTTTCAAAAGTGGAGGGATTCTGTGCCCCCTTTCCTCTTTCAAAAGTTGAGGGATTCAGTGCCCCCTTTCCTCTTTCAAAAGTAGAGGGATCCCGTGCCCCCTTTTTCTCTTTCAAAAGTGGAGGGATTCGGTGCCCCCTTTCCTCTTTCAAAAGTGGAGGGATTCCTTGCCCCCCTTCCTCTTTCAAAAGTAGTGATTCCGTGCCCCCTTTCCTCTTTCAAAAGTGGAGGGATTTTGTTACCCCCCTCCCCCTTTCCTCTTTCAAAAGTGGAAGGATTCCATGCCCCCTTTCCTCTTTCAAAAGTGGAGGGATTCTGTGCTTTTTTCTCTTTCAAAAGGTGAGGGATTCCGTGCCCCCTTTCCTCTTTCAAAAGTGGAGGGATCCCGTGCCCCCTTTCCTTTTAAAGTGTGTTTCCATGCCCCCTTTCCTCTTCAAAAAATTGAGGGATTCCATGCTCCTTTCCTCTTTCAAAAGTGGAGGGATTCCGTGCCCCCTTCCCCCTTTCCTCTTTCAAAAGTGGAGGGATTCCGTGCCCCCCTGTCCTCTTTCAAAAGTGGAGGGATTCCGTGCCCCCTTTTTCTCTTTCCAAAGTGGAGGGATTCCGTGCCCCCCTTCCTCTTTCAAAAGTAGAGGGATTCTGCACCCCCTTCTATTTCAAAAGTGGAGGGATTCCATGCCCCCTTTCCTCTTTCAAAAGTGGAGGGATTTCGTTACCCCCTTCCCCCTTCCCCCTTCCCCCTTCCCCCTTTCCTCTTTCAAAAGTGGAGGGATTCCGTGCCCCATTTCCTCTTAAAGCGTGATTCCGTGCCCCCTTTCCTCTTTGAAAAGTGTGATTCCGTGCCCCCCTTCCTCTTTCAAAAGTGGAAGGGTTTCGTGCCCCCCCCCCCCCTTCCTCTTTCAAAAGTGGAGGGATTCCGTGAGAAAGTCCGTGAGAAAGTGGAGGGACTAATTTGTCCTCACACACACGGTTAACCAGTCCACAAAGTTTCGTCCAAATCCATCCACAACGTTTTGAGATATTATGCCATGTGGAGGGAATCCGTGCCCCCTTTCCTCTTTCCACTTTCAAAAGTGGCGAAGTTCTGTGCCCCCTTTCCTCTTTCAAAAGTGGATGGGGTCTGTGCCCCCCTTCCTTTTTCAAAAGTGGAAGGGTTTGGTGCCCCCCCACCCCTTTCCTCTTTTAAAAGTGGAGGGGGGGGGGATCTGTTCTCCCCACCCCACCCCTTCCTTGTTCAATAACAGGTTGACATGCACGTGCACTGATTTAAATAGCAATAACAAAGGTGAGTCCCTGGAAGTTTAAACAAATAAAACCAATCTGTTACCCTTCATGAATACTTGTGTTGTTGTAAACGGCACTCGGTAGAAAAGTGGAGGGGCTGGCCACTGCCAGGCTGAATAGTTTAATTTTTGTATCCCACCGAATTCTCGGATCTGGATCCAGACCTGAACCAAAATCGAATCGGCTTGTTCTTGGTACCTCACCAACTCATCCACCTAGTTTTGTTATAAGTCGCCCACAACTTTTTGAGATGTCGTGCTGCATATCGTTTTTGATCCTATCACTCAATGGTGAAGAAACACATAGAAAATTAAAAAATTATCGGATCCGGATTCGGATGTTCAACAAAATGGAACTAATTTGTCCTCACACACACACGGTTAACCAGTCCACAAAGTTTCGTCCAAATCCATCCACAACTTTTTGAGATATCATGCCATGTGTGGCTTTTAGCTCTATCACGCCATGTATGGCTTTTAGCTCTATCACTCAATGGAGAAGAATCGCTTAAAAAATTATTTAATCCCGATTCAAATGTTCACCAAATATCATGTAATGCATCAATGAGAGAACTGTCAGGAAACTTATAAGAAGCTGCTTGGGGGAATGGGAGTTGTGGTGTGGGGCTGTTCTTCTTCCTTACCCCTCATTGTTACCTGCATCCCTTGCTTTTTTGGGGGGTTGTTTATTACCCTTGCCAGAGGAGAGGGTATTGCATTTGAGTCTGTTTGTTTTCCGGCAAGTATGTTGATCGGTTGGTATGTCTGTTTGTCTATCTGTTTGTGCGCAGCACTACGTCTACATCGTTGCACATAGAATCGCCAAACTTTGCACACATATTTGGCTTGCCCTGGAATAGACTGTGCCCAATTTTTAACTCTCTCGGCCCAAGGCCTCCATAATGACGTCATAATTTGATAATTCGACAAGTACAAAACTTCATCCAATCAAGATGCAATTTCTTGAGCGCCATGTCGGCATAAACTGGTGGAGAAAAAAAAAATGATGACGTCATCGGTCACGTGGTTCGGTCGCAATCTTGGAAAAACTGAAAAACGTTGCACCTCTATATCTCCGAAAGTGCTGAATAGAAAAAATTGAGACATGGCTCATTGTAAAGAACTCTCCATGGGGAATAAAATATTGTTACGGACCGCGGATAAGATGTTGTTTTGCCGAGCGGATGGCACCGCGGCCGAACAGTTACCCCGACTAACCCGATTCCTGGACGTTGGCCGAAATCGCGCCACAGGTATTCAATTTGGAAACCTCTAAAGCGACCGAATGTAAAGAGGAAGAAGAAGAAGACGTACAGAAGAGTAACAGGATTTATTATTTACACGCTCAAAGTAACCAAGGAGAAGGAAGGATAATAAAATAACATACAGAAGAATCAGAGACACAATGCAATTATTAGCTTACCTACAGTCTTAATTAAACCCAGGACAGAACAAACAAAAGACAGACTCACACGGGGAATGATGATAGGAATGGCAGGAGGTGGATGGCTGGAGGGGGAGGAAGGTTCAGCTGGACCCGCAGCACGGTCGGGTCGGGGATTAGCAGCCGCCGCCCTTTCTCGATCGGCGCGTTTAACAGCCGCCGTCCTCTTCCGATCGGCGCGTTTAGCAGCCGCCGTTCCTTCGCGGCCCTGCTCAAAAACTGCCGTCAAGGCCCCCGAGCTGCTGTGGCTGAAGCTGCTGTGGCTGCTGCTGCTGTGGCTGAAGCTGCTGTGACTGAACTTGCGGTGGCTGGAGCTGCTCTTTTAGGGATCCCTTACTCAACTCTTCTCGTACTCAACTCAACTCTTCTCGTACTCAGTCCAACCACACTTTGCACGTCTCTCGCTTGGTCCAACCACTCAACTCTCTGCACGTCTCCCTTTTGGTCCAACCACAACTCTTTGCACGTCTCCCTTTGGTCCACCCACACACTTCTCTCTTGCTTGGTCCAACCACATCTCTTTGTTCTTGCGCACGCGCTTTTATAGCGCCTCAGGCGATCAAGCCGCCGGCCTTCAGGACACGCCCCTCGGTGAGCTCGCTTCGGCCCTGATTGGTGGGCACAGGCCCTCTGACTCCACCCTTGATGACGATGGGCGGGCACGCCCTTCTTCCCCGAGCTGAGCACATGCTTAATGGCGGCTATGGGGCGAAATCAACAACCCACAGCTGTAGCAAACCTGGCAAACTGCCCAGTGCAGTTGGCAATGGAGGCTTGAAGGGGATGTAGCTGGCAATTGAGGCTTGGCAATGACGCAGTTGGAAATGGAGGTTTTGGGAATGGGAATGAAAGGGGATCTATCTTATTTCACTTGGTGCAATGGAGTGTCATCTTAATGGAAGACAAGGCCTTACCCTAATACACATAATAAGGAAATAAACTACTGAACAGGGGTATTATGGTGTCCTTCATGTATGCTTTATGGAACTAACTACGGGAACGCCCTTTGACCTTTATACAACACTGGAGTAAGGAGGGCGATACTTTACAACAATTTACACTACAACAACAAAAAAAACAAACCATTCTCATATCCACAACAATATGTTAATGATGTCATAAGTGCCTCCATTATGATGTCATAATTCGACAAGTACAAAAGTTCATCCGCTCAAGATGAAATTTCTTGAGCATAATCTAGGAATAAATTAGTTTAGAAAACAAATAATGATGTCATCGGTCACGTGGTTCGGCCGCCATCTTGGAAAAAACGAAAACATTTACACCTCTGTATCTCCGAAAGTGCTGAATAGAAAAAATTGAGACATGGCTCAATGTAAAGAAGTCTTCATGAGGAATAAAATATGTTAATGATGATGTCATACGTGACTCCATTATGACATCATAATTCGACTAGTACAAAACTTCATCCAATGAAGATGAAAATTTCTTGAGCATAATCTCGGAATAAATTAGTTTAGAAAACAAATAATGATGACGTCATCGGACACGTGGTTCGGCCGCCATATTTGTCCAACATGGCCGATTAAAAAAAAAAAAGTACATTCCGGCAAGTCCTCGGTCTCTGACCGATTTTTCATTTGTTTGTTTGTCTCTGTTTGTTTCTCCGCACAGAATAAATTGTGATTTTCTCTGCAACCATTGGTCTAATTGACAGGAAATTTTCACCATCGGTGCAACTCCAGCTGTAGAAAATTTTTAAAATGATAATTATGACGTCATAGGTCACGTGGTTTGGCCACCATCTTGGAAAAACTGAAAACATTTGCACCTCTATCTTCGAAAACGCTGCCTATAAAAAAATTGAAACATGGCTCATTGTAAAGAACTCTCCATGGGGAATAAAATATTAATGATGATTTTATAGGTGCCTCCATTATGACGTCATAATTCGACAAGTGCAAAACTTCATCCGATCAAGATGAAATTTATTGAGTTATCATCTCGGGATAAGTTGGTGGAGAAAAAAAAAATAACGATGACGTTATCGGCCACGTGGTTCGGCCGCCATATTTGTTTTAACACAAAAGCCTTTAAATAAAACACTGAAAACACGTCCTGGCGAGGGTCTGCAGTCTTTAATTGCTCTTTCTTGGTTTTTTTTTATGTTGAAGGCTCCAGTTTTCCTTTGACTATATCATCCTCATCGAGGCCAGACCTTAAATAAAAGAGCTGCATTAATAGAGAAGTGAAGAAAGAGAGAAAAGTCTGAGTTTTTGAGGAAGTAAAAAATCTGCTTTTTGAAAAGGGGTGGGGTAAGTGTTTGGAGGTGGCTAAATTTCAAATTTTAACAAATCCAAATTTAAAGAGGTGGTTGTAATGAAATGAGATTTAGATCAAGTGAGGGAGGATGGAGCAGATGGGAAAAACATGGAGGAATGTAATGTCGAGTCATCAGCATGCAAGTGCAATTGGTTCTTTTTAGAAGAAAGAAGGTCATTGATAAAAAGAAGGAAGAGTATTGGAGACAAGATGAAACCCTGAGGAACACCACAGTTGATGGTGAAGGAGGGAGATGTCGAACCATTAACAATTACGGAGATAGAGCAGTTGGAGAGAAAGCTCGATATGAGAGAGCAGAGTGAAGGAGGAAAACCAAAATAGGGAAGCTTGGATATCAGACCCCGATGCCAAACTCTGTCAAAGGCTTTTGAGATATCAAGGCCGACAACAAAGGATTCCCCAAAGTCTCTTAGAGAAGAGGCCTTGGCATTTGTAATGTAAGAAAGGATATCACTGGTAGAACTTGCTTCCCTCTGTTTTGTCCGTCTCCGTCTATTTTCTCCTTAAGCCTGGTGTTGGCTTAGCGGTTATGGTGCTGACTTTGGATCCTAGGATCCTGGGTTTGAATCCCGGTCAATCGTTGAATTAACACCAGGGACGTTGACTCAGCCTGTCATCTTTCCGAGGTCGGCAAATTGAGTACCAGTTCACTGGTAAATCCGTGTGTTTCTCAAGAGACGACGAACAGGGTTGGCGGCAGGACGGGCATCCGGCCATAAAACATTGCTTCAAAAAAAGGGGACCACGGTGCCCAAAAAAGGCCAACCCCTGCTCTGCGGGGGAAAATGGCCTCTAAAGGTGGTTCTTTCGTCTATTTTCTCCTTCTGCCCTAATATTGGCATTTAACCCTTTCTCCTGCTGTTCCCTTTATGTTGTGTCCTGATATGTTCTGTGTCCTAGCTCTTCCACGAGCCTAGACTATGTATAATAAAGATACATGAGCAGATAATATTAAGTATTTTAGTAGCTATTCCATCATATTTACCAATCGTATCTAATTGATGACTTGTCGGGTGTTCTTTGTCATTAACTTCAGGTATTCTTCTCTACACTTCTACTGCAGAAGCTAAAGGCCCACTTTTTATAATGTGGAATAAATAACCATCAGGATTACTGTTGGCTTCAAACAAAATGGCTTGAATTTCATGAGAAGTTTGCCATAGAATTGTTTCTGCATAAAGAAGGAACATAAAGAAGGCTCACATTATTATTATTATTATTGTTTTTTTTTTTGTTTTTTTTGGATACAGAATCGATGCTCGTGAAAGAGCTAACATTTATCACAAAAAAAAAAATCAAACAGACAAACAAAATATATAAAAAGAGGGAGCGGTAGACAAGATGGGGAGAGAAGGGGAAGCACACAAACACAACATTTGAGAGCAGAGACCGGGAGATGTGTGGGAGGGAGAGGGCTTGGGGGGAGGAGGCGTGGGAAGGGGGAAGGGGGTTGGAGAAGTATAAAACACAAGGACACCAAGGACTTCCAGGAAAGAAGTTGTTATTTCAAAAATGTGGATTTGGGGTGAAATTAGCGGGGGTAGAAAAGATCAAGGTTTTGGATGGGGGAAGATAAGAGATGGTGGTGAACAGCTGTTTTAAAGACATGGAGGGAGGAGTGGGATTGAAGAGAGTGAGGGAGTTTGTTCCAGAGGTGGGAGAAAAGAGGAATGAAGGAGTGAAGGTGAGCAGAGAGTCTTGATTTTGGCAGTTTAACCATAAGAGGGTTGCAGGTAAGTCTTGTGCGACCTGTAGGAATATTTGGGGGACAGAGCCCAGAGAGAGCTGGGGAAGCAAGGCCAGAGAGGAGTCTGTAGAAGACGGAAAGACCACCAACCCGCCTGCGGTGAGTAAGTGAAAGGCCCTCGGAGATAGCTTCATCGCAGGAGATTCCAATGATTCTGAACGCTTTGGTTTCAACAGCGTGAAGACGAGCTAGGTGTGAGGCAGGAGCACCAGCCCAGAGGGGAGAGCAGTACTCCATTGAGCTGCGGATGAAAGCCTCGATTTTCAAGGTGTGGTATCTGAAGGACAATCAACAGATACAAAGAAACATCTGTAATTGACAAACCCAGAACTGGAAGACCCAAAAGCTGTCGAATGAGAATGAGCAATACTTGAAAGTAATATACTGTTGCGGATTCGGGGGTCGCCGCTCCCTTACCAAGGGGGGGGGGGGGTTAATCCCCTTGTCTTTTAAGCTGGCCGTTCCCCCAACCCTAGAAGTTATAACGCTCCTTATGGTCGGGAGTAGCCAGGGTGATTGGTCAATGAAGTCCCAAATAATTGAGTGCTACCCCTGGCCGTGAAGCAGGGAGATAACTCCTGCTCGGACCGTGGACAAGATGGAATTTGCCGAGAGGTTAGTAATCCGAAGCCCGAGCCATTAACAAAAGATCTAAACCCGATTAAAGCGGTTCCGAATCGTGCCACAGGTACTCAATGGAGAGAAAAGACGAAGACGATCGAATAAGGAGAAAACAGAAAGAACAGGGCAATTTATTAACAATTTGTACAATTAGAAGAGGAAATGAAAGAAGGGAATGTACAAGGAAGAGGAAGAAGCAGACACAGGGCAACCTGATACAGTCTTAATTAGCACACCCAGGACAACACAAACAGACTTACACGAAAGGGTAGTGGTAGGAGGAGAAGGGTCCAGGCAGATGGTCGGGGAGGAAGGTCCAGGCAGATGGTAGGCATCGAGGTCCGGCTCCAGGTTCACTCGAGTCCGGCTCCGGGTGTTGACTCCTACCGCGGCAGCAGCGAGCACGTACTGTTGGCACGCGGTCGGACCTTATAGGTGGCGGGGGGGGTAGTCCTTCGCACGGCCGTATGCGCGGTTCAATACAATCGATGATGCAATCTCGCCCAACCCAGTCCGTGCCCTCTCTCTCCTCTCTCCTCTTGGGCTTCTCTCAACAACCGCACTTCTCTCTCTTTTTGTGTAAAGGCGCCTCGCTTGGGCTTATATAGCCTGCGTAGAAATCAAGCCGCCTTCATAGGGCTACGCCCACTAGCGAGCTTACCTCAGCCCTGGTTGGTCGGCGAGGGCTCGCTGGCTCCACCTTTGATGATGAGTCGACAGGGGAGGGGGGGGGGGCACGCCTCCTCCCCGCGCTCCGCCCTTCTTCGCCAGCCTGACTGCGTGCGCAATGGCGTTTGATGCAGCGAACGCTGCTAGCAAGCAGGCGCTAAGGCGCGTAATAGCAAGAGAGAGACAACCCCCGCCTGTAGGTGCGCATGATGGGGTAGCTTGGAGAGAGAGACAAACCCCGCCTGTAGGTACGCATGCTGGAGTAGCTTGGAGAGAGAGAGAGATCAAACTGCACGGGATTGAAGGACCTAGGTTATTTAATTAATGCAACGCAGAGTCAAACTATTGGAAACAGAGCCTTACCTGAAACACATACTAATGAAATAACTCGAGTTCCTATGGTGCTCTACATGTTATATATGGACTAATTAGGGTGCGACCTTTAACCTTTAGAAGATGGGAATATTTACAGGGAATTATTTACAATGGATTATTATTTACAAGTGCCGGTTCTAAAAACCGTAACAATACTTTAAAAGCAAGATGGAAAGTCTAACAGCAGTATAGTCGGACTTGTTTGATGCTTTAGTTGAAGGCGATAGTATGACCTGGGTGCAGATACCAGTTAGCAAATAATGTAAGTATTGATTTGTTTTGAAGTACTGCACGTCTCTTAAGTTGTCTGTGTCCATGGAAGTGAAAATATTCCATTGAGACACTGGTTTATTTTATATGCTTCGAGTCAACAACGAACCTACCATACGCCTACACCGCACAGGGATTGCAATATTACGATGATATTTACTATTATTATTATTATTATTATTATTAACGTTATTATTACGAAAATGATACTACTGTATTGAGAAACCAGGGATAATTTGTCCTAAGCGGCCTGAAGGTGAGGTATGAAGCCTAAGGCCTATAAGTACTGTGTCGTTGTAAGATCCATAATGTCTATGCTTTCAATATTTGATGATCATTTTAACAATTGGTTTGTTTGTGTTTCATACTGAATGAAAAATGTAAAGGTAGAGCATGGCGATTGTGATATATGACAGGTTCGACGATATGTTTGGCCTGACCAGCATATAAATCAATATGGCGGTGTGTGGAGTCAGCCGTTGTACTCTGTAATGACATCACAGACATAATCACGTCACATCACCCCTGTCATGTGATCCGATCCTCAGCTCTGATTGGTGTATGTTTGTGAGGGACATACATACATATGGACAGACAAACTGTTTACTCTGGTGGCAAGAGTGGTCAACCAGACACGGTCTGCTATAAAAGGTTGTTGTATATGGTTGGATTCCTTAGACCCCCAGAAACAACTTCCAGGTGGACAACCTTTCCAACAGGCTACTGTAACTGTGCAATTCAAGATGGCGTCCAAGATGGTCGCCATATTTTTAAATCTCCATATTGTCGTCGATTGTTATCTTATTTTCATGTGTAATACTTTGTTTCTCTGGTTTTCAAGGTCAGGGAATCTATTTATGATGGTGTCAGAGTGATATGATGTGTTTTATGCCATTTGTCTCATAAAAATCATGTGGGCAGAAATGTTCAAAACTGTGTGATCTGTAGTGGTGTGGCCATTGTGTGGTGTGCATGTAGTCTAGCATATCAGAAATTTGCATGTAGTGTAGCATATCAATAGCTTGCATGTAGGCCTACTCTAGTTGCTAGTATGCATAACATGGTGGTGGTTTTGCTGTTGCAGGTGATTGCATGAGAGGTATGATGATGACCCAGGCAGAGAAACGGGTGGTGGACGGAAGCTTGTCACTGAAAAAGGAACCCAAGAGGAGATGCCAGGACACTGACATCGACTACACAAAGTGCATAATATGTCAAGGACTTGGTGCAAAGGGACTATATAATATTACAACAACAGACAAACTAGTTTTGGCCATGAAGGCTCGACAAGATGAGACATTTGAGAGACTCAAATATGATTTGGCTACTGGTACATGGCTGACAGACAAAATGCCCAAATGGCACAGTAAATGTAGAAACTGGTACACGAATGAAAAGAGTTACAAACTTACTGAAAAGAAGAACATTGGAAGCAGTGATGCTGAAGACTTGAACCAGCCTGGATGCAGTACCTCTTCCCAGCATTCAAGGTTAACCAGGACCAACACACCAACATTTGATGCGAAGAATGCATGCCTCATCTGCAACAAACGGTGGATGCGTGGCGAAGAGCCAACATGCAAAGTATCTACAGAAAACAGTCAGCAAAACATCATAGATAAGGCAAAGCAACTAAACAGAGAGGACATTCTCCTCAGACTGGTTGGTAAAGGGCATGACATGGTGGCCAATGATATATCATACCACAAGCCATGCATGGCTTCATTCAAAGCACATCGTGTCCCCACTGGGAAATCAACAACACAAAACTTTTATGATGTTGCATTTGAGCGACTCCTAGAACAGCTACAGACCCCCCTTTTCCATGACATGTGTGGGTACTTGGTGAAGTCACTGCGGGACCAATACAGGGCCATTTTACGAGAGCTAGGAGTAAAAACAGCAGACTCGTACCGATCTATCACCCTCAAATTGAGGCTGCAACAGAAGTATGGCAAGCGAATTTCCATCCTCGATCAAACATGTGGATCAGGATTCATTTGCGCATCAACCATACGCCTTGGTGATGCACTGGAGAAACTGAGGCACCTAGAAGCAGCGCAACATGAGGATGAAAAGCATCGTACACTTCGGCATGCAGCAAAGATACTCTGAGCAGATTGCAAGCAATGCAAAAGACAATGCCGAAATGAACAGTCAACAGAGATTTCTTTTGCAGCTGCTGCCAGACTTATTCCTGATTCCCTGTTCAATTTCACAGCTATGCTGCTCAGTGAGACACCAACAAAACTGCAGGAATCTGGGAGAGGACTGGTCAACCAGCCAACAATAGAGAAAGCCCTCATCGCATCACAGCAATTGCTGCAGCATATTGCTGGTGTACCCACCCCATTGGCAATAGCCACGGCCTACCATGTGTTCAACCAGACACGCAGTAAGTCCTTGATCATGCTGAACAACAGGCTTGGACAGGGTATTAATTATGAGCGCTTGCAGCGTCAACTGACTGTTCAGAGTGCCAACATCATGCAAAAGGTAGTAGAACATGGTGTGTACATCCCAGAGGGCATGACGCATGGAACAACACATGTCTTCGCAATGGACAATCTTGACTGGAAGAAGAAGACTTTGGGAGGGGGAAGTTTTAATGCAGCAACAGCAATCATCATTGAAAATCCGGTGACTGCCAACCAGTCAAGGAGAGGGGAGGGTGTCACGCTCTCTGTTGCAACGTCTGGAAGTCAGAAGACCCTTTCTGATGTCCCAAATGCAGACTTTCCTATGTGTTACATATCTGGCAAGGATAGACAGAAGTCCAGGTCCCTCAGTAGCATCAGAGATGTGGAGAGTTTGGCGACTGCATCTGACAACTCTGCCGAAGTGATGCTACTTGTGTGGCGACTAGGAAGAATGGCACCAGCATCACAGCTATTGAATGTGCCATCAGAAGAAGTCTTGCCTGGTTTTTCTGCTTACTGTGGAAGGCTATTACCACACAAGGATCTTTATTCAATAAAGATGGAACCATGAGGGCTGCAGGTACAAAGGCTAGTCTAGTGAAAACACTGAAGGAGGAGACTCAAGTGACCAGTGCTGATATTCTGCCACAAGGAGACTGGAAGACGACAGTAGTGGTTGATGCAATGCATGCCATATGCCATTGGTCCTTCAAGAAAAATGAGACATTTGGAAACATTGCTGATCGCTACAAGGAGCAGCTGCTGAAAGATGTGCCTGCTGGCACAGAGATCATACATTTCTGCTGCGACCGATACAGTGAACAAAGCCTCAAATCAGCAGAACAGCAACACAGGTATGGCCAATCCAGGCAAGCAAAGGTGTTTGAGGTCAGTGAGCAGTACAAAGCCCCTGACCCACAGGAATTCTTCTCTGTGTCAGCTAACAAAGCAGCCCTTCTGAGTTTCTTGTGTGAGACATGGAGCAAGAGTGAACAGCTAAATCCAGCACTGGGCTCAACTCGCCTTTACTTAGGTGGAGGCTTCAATGAAGAAACCAAGAGCATGCTGGTCACTGAGGGGTCAGCCACCGACATCACTGCCTTGGAGTCTACACAGCAGGAGGCTGATACCAGAGTAATGCTTCATGCTATTTATAGTGTCCAGAATGAAGGTGTTGATAGTGTGGTCATTCATGGCAATGACACAGATATAATCATCATTTGTATCTACTATGCTGCCAGCATTCTGGAAGATCTTCCTGAACTGTGGGTAAGAACTGCTGCAGAGACATATCTGCCCATACACCAAATGGCTAGGTCACTGGGACCTTCGAAATGTCATGCACTTCCCTTTATCCACAGCCTGAGTGGAAGGGATACGACCAGCTACCCATTCTTCACTGGCAAAAAGACCTGGTTGAACCGTAGCTATACCACAGACATAACTGAGCTCGAACACTTTGGTGAGCAAGGTCAGAACCGCAACCAGATCACATCAGACCTCATCAACCAGGCACGCAAACTTGTCATTGCTGTGTACACTAACAGATCTGATGACTTTGAGGACTGCGATCTTGGAAAGCTTAGAGCCGATAAATTCCTGATCAACAGGTCAACCATGCTGAAACTACTCCCACCAACAGAACATACATTCCTTCTACATCTACAGCGTGCAGCTCTTGCAACTATTATAGATAAGACTGCACATGTGGCCAAGCCTCAGCTTCCCCCATTTGTGGATTATGGTTGGGCTCTGGAGGATGGGAAACTAGTTCCAGTCCTGTCAACTCAATCAGCCTGGCCACAGACAATTACAAAGGCTGTTGCATGTGGCTGCACCAAAGGCTGCAACAAGAACTGTTCCTGTGCCAGGAAGAACGTGGCCTGTTACATTGTATGTCGTTGCCAGGGATCAGCCACCAAGTGCAGCCGAGTGAAATACATTGCAGCATTTGACAGCAGTGACAGTAGTGACTCAAACAGTGACAATTAACTGTATACCATCAGCTGTTCACATGGACACTTGTATTGCAGCATTATATTGAGTGGTAGACCTGTTCATAGGATGCAACATTGTGGCGTGTATCACTGACATGAATTTTACAAATATTTGCCTCAGCCATTTGGCTTGCATTCCAAACTGTGAAGCACATGCAGTAGTTCATTTCTCATGTAATCTGTTCTTGGTAACTAGTACCTTTCTGTACCATTATTGTTCTTACAACAACAGTAAACTACTGTGTATTGTTCTTGTTAGTAAGGGAAACATATGAAAATCTGTTAACTAAATTGTTACCAAAAAATTTCTTCACCAATATGTTTGTAAAGGTGTGTAATAACATGTGTTAAAATGTTGAAGGTCAACTCCCGTGGGAAACCCAGAAAAAAAGCTGTTGAATTCGGGTACCGAAAAATTATTTTCGAGAATTTTTATTTTTTTTAATCGGCCCTTAAGTAACTTATGAGGGGTCAAATAAGGGTTTTTCATGATTCTGAGTTGATTGTTAACATTTATATTTCACCACAGACACTCCTTTGTGGAAAAATAATTTCTAAATATATCTCATTTTCTACTTTGCAGGACATGGAGTCTAGCAATATGGATGAAGACGTTACTCCACCTGTGCTCAATTGCTTCATCTGTGCACGCTCGGATACACCAGCTGAAAGGCTCATACAGGCAACTCCAAAGGGATACTCAACTTTATTGAAACAAGCAGAAACTGTCGAAAATGTTACTGTTGTGGAACGTATGAAGGAGGCTCAAAAGGAAGGAAAACTGAGGTACCACCAGAAGTGTAAAAATGATCTGTACAACAACTTTGTTGCAACCACCAAGAAGTCAGCTCAAGCATCAAAGGCAGAGAAAGAGTCATCAAAGTTGAAGAGAAGACGCACTACTTGTGAGTTCAGTTCATCAACTGGCTGCAGTTCTAGAAGATCACAGTCAGTTGACCTCCTGTATAAGGATGTATGCATTCTTTGCAACCAACCAGCCCAGCTCTACAAAAATAATCCAGCACAAGCTAGAAAGAAATACAGAGTGCCAGATAATTTGACTGCAGATACACTGAAGGCAAGCTTGCTGAAGACAGCACGGAGTCGCGGGGATGACTGGGGCACTGAAGTCACTGGACGCCTGGAAGGGATCAATGACTTGGTAGCAGAAGAAACACTGTACCATTTGCGATGCAAACTTATGTTTGCGAGAGGTGACAGTTTGTCCAAGACTGATGAGGAAGGAAAAAGGAAGAGAGGACAGAGGAGTATTGATGAGGAGCGAGAGGCAGTTTTTATTGAATTCTGCGAATGGTTAGACTCAGAATTAGAGCATGGGGTAATGAACATGGACCAAGTCCATGAAAAGCTGCAGGAGTTTGATCAGTCACCAGAGAAGAGCCTTTCTTATTCAAAGCATTGGCTAAAGATAAAACTTCTAGAGAAATACGAAGACACCTTGTATTTCACAACACAGGAAAGAAGGGCAGATGTACTCTGTCTCAAAGATGGCACCGACAATATTCTGCGAGAGCATCATGCTAATCTTGACCATGGAGATGAGAAGACTCAGATCATAAAGACGGCACTCAAGTTCATATCCAATGATATTGCCTTGATTGATTTAGGTCCAAAGTCATACCCCACCACACACAGTATGACTGACATCGATAGTCAGCTGACACTTGTTCCTGCAAGCCTTCAGATGTTCTTGAGACCGATTGTCAAGACAGACGAAAGAGTTGCCGTTTGGGGGCAGAATTTTATTAAGGCCTGTCGACCTCTGTCTGGAGTATTGCCACACCAAATGTAAAATATATACATGCCATACAACTTGATCATAGATTTGGGTCAAAATGGATGCTCAACAAGTTCCACCGGCTGGGATACACTGAGTCTTACACGGAGACACAAAACTCCTTCTACAGAGCATGTCTCTGAACCCCAGTGACTATGGATGGACAATAGGTGTGCATGGGTATGAGCCAGTTCCAACACTGGACCCCACGGCTCCTGAGGAGCTATTGCAGTTCACGAGCTGTAATTGTCATGGAGATTGCAGCAACCGGCGATGCAGCTGCAAGAAGAATGGGGTCACGTGCATCTCGGCCTGTGGAGTCTGTAATGGCATTACATGCAGAAACTGCAGTCATGATGTTGTTGAGTCTGAAGAAGACATAGACAATGACTGTTGAAACTTCTGACATTGTGAATGAGAAATAACTCTTGAGTATTATATATGTATGTGAAATAAAAGCTACTTTGTGTGTAAATGTAAAAGTGAAAATATAAATGTTAACAATCAACTCAGAATCATGAAAAACCCTTATTTGACCCCTCATAAGTTACTTAAGGGCCGATTAAAAAAAAAAAAAAATTCTCGAAAATAATTTTTCGGTACCCGAATTCAACAGCTTTTTTTTCTGGGTTTCCCACGGGAGTTGAACTTCAACATTTTAACACATGTTATTACACACCTTTACAAACATATTGGTGAAGAAATTTTTTGGTAACAATTTAGTTAACAGATTTGTGAAATATCTCATAAAATGCCCTTACTATGTAGATTTTCTGTGTCATGGTCGCCTTAAAATAATATATTAACATGTAATAAATATTAGGCCTAGTACATGGTATAAAACACATCATATCACTCTGAAACCATCATAAATAGATTCCCTGACCTTGAAAACCAGAGAAACAAAGTATTACACATGAAAATAAGATAACAATTGATGACAATATGGAGATTTAAAAATATGGCGACCATCTTGGACGCCATCTTGAATTGCACAGTTACAGTAGCCTGTTGGAAAGGTTGTCCACCTGGAAGTTGTTGCTGGGAGTCTAAGGAATCCAACCATATACAAGAACCTTTTATAGCAGACCGTGTCTGTTTTCACAAAAAATGGGGGGTTTGCCCCCTGGGTAGTTCTAGACAGCTTTTCCCTATGGGCTATGCCATAAAATGTAAGACGAGCCTTGAATTGACAACAGAACAGACAGAAGGCTCATAGTCAGGGCCCTTAGGGATATTTTGGGGCCGTTTGGTTCAAATTCTTCCAAAAGCACCAAATTTGGCCCAGATGTTGCCCATGCCATACTCTTTCGATTTTTGACGGGCGCCCCCCCCCCCCCCCCCCGGGGGCCCCATATTGGCGAAATACTAAATGGCCACCACCCGGATTAGAGGAAAATCAGTTAAATAACCAAAAGGGTTGGAATCATGTATGATACCACTTTTCAGGGGTTTTCGAGGTCGAGGAATCCAATTATGATGTTATTTTGATGATTCGAGGTCAAGGTCAACCCTCAAGGTCATCTTAAAGGTCATTTTTGAGTCAAACATGTCGGTTTTTGAGTTTTTTGTCAAGATTTACGCGAGGTTCACCATTTTATGTTTCTGGGTTGGGTAATCGAACTCTGACCTTGTTTTTGACAATTAGAGGAAATATATACATGTCTATTTCCTAATTTTCAGGCATATGCAGTTCATCAGTCTAATTACAAAGGTACGGATTTTGATGTTTTATGAACTATGCCATATCCTTGTGTTTAATTTTTGTGCGATCATGATCCGGGTTCATGTATACATGATTGTATACATGTCATAAATATGACGTCATAGGTCATGTGACCTGGCGGCCATATTGGATTTTATGAAAACCTTAAAAATGGATCCCTGCCTTCATTTTTCGATCGATTCATTTTGAACTTTGACCACTTATAGTATGCCATGTGATTGGATGCATATCCTAATTATGACGTCATTGGTCAGGTGACATGGCGGGATGGACCGGTATGGTCCCCGGATCATACCGCCCTTGGCGCCCGACGCCCGTCAAAAATCGAAAGAGTATGGCATGGGCAACATCTGCGCCAAATTTGATGCTTTTGGAAGAATTTGAACCAAAATATCCCTAAGGGCCCTGACTATCAGGTGTTATCCATCCATCAACTGCATGAAGTTCACTTTTGAAACTAGAACAGCACCCGGTATAAGGCTGCCAGGCTGAACAGTTTACGTTTTGTATCCCACTGATAGGCCGGATCTGCATCTGGACCGAATCTAAAATCGAATTGGCCTGATCTGGTCACAAACCCAACTCATCCACCAATTTTTGTCATCATCTGTCCATAACTTTTTGAAATATCGTGCTATACTTGGTGTTCCAAAAAGACTTGGCCAACTTTGATTGTTAATATATTTTGTACCACAAATTATACAACTATACTCTTTGTTTATATGATACAAAAAATGATAAAGTTTTCTTAATTTTCAGGTCTGGTGGTTTAATGTAAAAGAAAATGGTGACTCTACAGGAGAAAGCTCAGTGTGTCGAATGGTTCATCAAGATGAGATCCAACATGCAAGTTCAGTGTAATTTCCGTGCTATGTATGGAAGGAATCAGCCATTGCAGACGAATGTCAGAGTGGTACAAGGGGTTTAAGGAGACTGGAAGTTATCAGAAACAGAAAAGTACCGGTCGACCAAGCACAAGTGCAGCAGGCGTTGAGCGAGTGCGTGAATCATTTCAACAAAGTCCCAGAAAATCAATCCGACACTCATCCAGAGAACAGACTACCAACCACCACTGTACACAGGATTTTGCATAAAATACAAAATTGAGATGGGGTCCGTGCCCCACTTCCTCTTTATATCTACAATGTGCAGATTCTGCAGGAACTCAAACCCAATGACGGACCCAAACGCAAGGCATTTGCCTTGGAAATGCTCAGTTGCATAGAAGATGACGAAGATTACCTGATAAGATCATGTTCACAGACTAAGCTTGCTTTCATGTATCGGGGAAGGTCAACTGGCACAACGTGAGGAGCTTTGGCTCTGAAAACCCCCACATAGTCATTGAACACACGCAACAGTCCAAAGGTCAATGTATGGTGTGGCCTTCTCCATGACCACTTGGTGGGTCCATTTTTCTTTGCAGAGGATGCACTGACCTCAACAAGTTACATGAACATGTTGGAAGGCTTCGCCTCCCCACAGATTGAAGACCTGCGACCCAATATGATTTTTCAACAGGATGGTGCTCCCCCTCATTGGGGCTTAGTTGGTTGAGAGGTCCTGAATGAAAACTTTCCAGGTCACTGGATTGGCCCAGACGGACCAACCGTCTGGCTCCCACGATCACCAAACCTACTCCCCTTGATTTTTTTTTTCTGTTGGGGTTTGTCAAAGATGTCTACAACATCAGGGGGCAAACATGCAGGATTTTTGTTCTCAGATCACAGCTGCATGTGCACTGGTGGACGCAAACATGTTGAACCAAACATTTCAAGAACTCGTGTACCACCTTGATGTCCTGTGCACGACAAACGGAGGTCACATTGAAGTGGATTGATGGTGTGCACAAAACGTTATGAGTTTCTGTATCATATAAAACAAAGGGTATCGTTGTGTAATTTGTGGTTATGAATATCTTAACGACCAAATTTGTCCAGGTCTTTTTGGAACACCCTGTTTGTCGTTTTTTGGCCCGATCTCTCAATGGTGAAGAATCATTTCGAAATTCTAGTGTCCGTATTCAGATCTGTATCTTCAACATTATCATATCAATTTGTCCTTGCCACACACCCAACCTGACCATCCAGTTTCATCCGAATCTGTCCATAACTTTTTGATATATCCTGCTCACAGACAAACAGGTGTGAAAACAACCTCAGTCTCCCTTCGGTGGAGGAGTAATGAGGACTTCAATTACGTGTTGCAGAAATAAAACCTCTGTTTAGAAAGGAGAACAAGACTAAAAGGTTAAAATATGCAGAAGGACACATAAATTGAACTGTGCAACAATGGTCAAAGGTGCTTTGGACAGACCGTCAAAGTTTAATTTATTTTGATCTAATCGAAGACGGTATGTGAGACGATGAACAACTGAAACTTGTAAAGAGCCTTGCTTGAAACCAACAATTAAGCATGGAGGAGGTTCAATTTAAGTTTGACGATACGTATCCTCAAGTAGTGTTGGAAAATTGTTGAAAATTTATGGTATATTGACTGCAGGACGATGCAAGCAAATTCTAATCCACCGTACTATCTCCAGTGGTGCAAGACTTAATGGTGAAAACTTCATTTTACAGCAAGATAATAATCCAAAATACTCAGGTGGAATAATTAAATATTATTTTGCAAAAAAAGAGGAAGCTGGATTATTTCAACATGTGGAATGGCCCCCTCAAAGCCTGGACCCCAATGCCATTGAAGCTGTAAGTTACTGTTGCGTCTCTGCCGATTAAGATCACCCGAGGATGGATAACCGAACCAGCCTTACTCCCGAGGCGACCTCCCGATTATGGCGGTTGTTTTTGCACGCGCAGGATGGAAGAGATGAGGCGTTTAATTAAATGAAACACACGGATTTATTCCGAAACCACAAAACATGCAAACACGACAATAAAAATGCAACACAAATGATTTAATAACAAAATACTGTGTGGATGAAAATAAATGCTGAGGTAAAATAAATTCTATTTTGAGGCACCTCCCAACAGTTACGAATACAACACAGGGGGAGAAATACAATAAAAATAAAATCCCTTGGCCGGCACTTGGCTTTGGCCCACTGAGTCTTTTTGGAGGTTGGTAGCCGTCGAAACTCGAAGCCCCACAAGCAGGAGTTCGGCAAAAGATGGTGACTGTGACGAAGGCACCCAGGGCCATGAGGCAAGTGGTGAAGACGGCCCTCTTACCTTCCTTCTTTTATTGTTGCCACTGTGGGGGAAGGATGGCGTGGCCCCCAGCTCCCCCGAAGAGCACCACAGCCAAACCCTCCTCAATGTCGGTGCAGAAAAACCGCTCTCCATCCAATACCAAAAATGGCCAGCCTTCTTGTCAGACCCAGCTGAAGAAGTGCACTCCCCTTCCTCCTCCGCGAGAGCCAATCACATCCCTCGGGGGTGTGGCCTGCCGGCCTTCTCCACCCACTAATCCTCCGCCTCTTCTGGACAGGTCTTTTGCCATATTAGGTACATGGGGCATAGAGGAGGTTCACCCACATAGTCATTGAACTTAGTTCGGCTGACTCCTGCTTGGCTTGGCTAGTGGTTGTTTTACATGGCCGGCCGTGTCAGCAAAAACGTTAGGGAAAATTAGAGGGTGTGACGCACAGGGGAAAACTAGCCTTAACCCCTATTACTAATTAACACGGCATCATCCCTCATATGATGCACATTTAAAGAACCTTAAGCTACATTTCCTCTGCTTATGTACATCAAAATGCTCCTACACGTTACGTTGTCCATGCTATTTCCTATACAATTCTACCTTTCCTACCGTATTATTTTACCTACCCCCATAAACGTAAGTACTATTTGGACAAAGCAAAAAGTACAAATGAATCTCGGCAACTTGGATGATCCACAAATTTAGATCAAAAATATTTGAAGATGTCCCTATTAGAATTTCAATGGTTTTGAAGGGAAATGGCGAACATACTCACTATTGGTTTACATCAAGGTATATTGTGTATATATTTGGTTATTTGAATAAGATTTTCTTTTTCATAAAGGTGTATTTGCATTGAACAGTTTTGGTTTCCTCGTGCATCAGAATAGAAAAATGCAAAAGACTTTTGCACAGCCGCGTATTTCATGATCTACCTTTTACACACATTCATCAGAACAAGCAAAGGGCTTTTATCCTCGTTCTGAAAACACGTGCCCACCTACACGCAGTTGTGTCGACGTAGTCACGGATGGGCACGTTGTTCATTTGACAAATGTCTTGGCAGGAATGCTGATTGCTTTGTAAGCTTCATATGACCTCTCATTGATTTTCCATTACAGGCGTCATGATGGTGGAAATGAGACGAGCTGTGGAGAAGCTGGAGGTGTGGCAGGATGGCAAAGGGTTAATTCTGCATGGATCTGGAAATGCGTTTTGTTCAGGTTCAGATCTCAATGCTGTCAGAGCAATGTCTACAACCCAGGTAATAATGATTTGTCGTTTTGATATCCCTCGCATGAGCTTCTCACAGACAAGGTCTTTCCCTTGTCTGCTATCTCATGATAATATTCCTTTACAATCGTACGATTGAGGGTTTAATAAATACACTACTCACAATAAGTTAGGGATATTGGCAGGTTCTTTGGTGTGGTTGATTTTGTGTATTAATTATGTTGAAAAAAGTTGTTGGTCCTAATTCTATGGTTATTAATGAGTGTGAAAAAACACAGCATTCTTGGTTTCAATACCCTAACCCTAATCCCTATAAAAAAAATAAACTCACTCCCACAATATCCCTAACTTATTGCGAGTAGTGTACCTTAGCAAAACCAAAGCTATATATGAGTAATATTTCCCACTGGATACTGATATGGTGCTATTAGAAAGATTTATTTGTATTCTGCTGTGGGTCCACAGAGCCAATCATGGTAGGTCTTAACCATAGACCAAAAAGTATAATATGAATACGCATTGCGTAGAGTGAGAGCTTCGTCGATAATAGTCAGTGGATCGAGTACGCAGCCCTCGCAAACATCTGTAGGCCTAGGCCTAGCTAGGCTAGGTTGTTTGATCTTGGGCTTAGAATTAAAATTCAAATTAATTTTATTGAATGGATAAATTGGGATAGAATGCAGGACTTACCTACTGTAGGCTATATAGTCTAGACTTCTAGTCGACTGGACCAGGTACGTAGGTCCGACTGGCAGGTACGTACTGAAGCCGGTGTAGCTGGTGTAAAAAATAAGGCTGTGTAGCTGGCGTAAATGATGAGCGGTTTCGAATTCAAAATCCGTTCTGTACAGTACTGTATTGTAATTTATTGATTTTAATCACCAGGTGAAAATAATTTTAATCAACAGGTGAAAATAATTTATCGGTCGCGCCAGACCAGGGCAAAAGCACGTGAGCAAGATGGCGGATCATGGAAGGGACAAGATGGCGGATCATGGAAGGGACAAGATGGCGGATCATGGAAGGGACATTTCAAATGACAACATGAAATTTTGTTCCCAAGGGAATGGGGAAAACTTTGAAATTTTTTTTTGTGAAATTTGAAAAAAAAAATTTTTGTGAAATTTGAAATGAAAATGAAATTTTGAATGGATTTACATATACATGCAATTGGCATAGAGGTTCGCTTACAGAGCTCTCTACAACTGGTTAGAGAGCTTGAAAACAAGGCCGTTTCATTATTCTTTTGCTGCAATTTTCATGAGCCATCTGTTTATTGTCCACCGTTGCACCGCGGAGCGAAAGGGGGACTATGGTTTTCCCCTCCGTCCATGTGTGCGTGCGTGCGTGCGTGCGTAAGCGAAGGACCGAATTCCAATTTGGTTTGTGGGTGCAACTAGGCATATGGAAGAACGCTATTGAAAATTAGGTCGCCACGTCAAAATCCAAGATGGCTGTCACCATATCTAAACCTTGTGAGCGGAATATCTTGAAAAATAAATGAACTACTAACTTCTAATCCGGTGTGTGGGTGTATCGAGGCATAAGGAAGAAAGCTATTGAAAATTGGGTCGCCACGTCAAAATCCAAGATGGCCGCCACCATATATATGTCTGAACCTTGTGAGCGAAATATCTTGAAAAATAAACGAACTACTAACTTCTAATCTGGTGTGTGGGTGTATCTACGCATAAGGAAGAACGCTATTGAAAATTGGGTCGCCACGTCAAAATCCAAGATGGCCGCCTTGCGTCTTCCACTTTGTCAACTCGCATCACTTCACCGACGGGGGACCTAGGCGTAACGCTTGTTACATATTGGAGGAGGTGGTTACCATGAGAGGAAGCAAGATGAGGTAGTTAATGTGGAAGTTTAATGAGTATATTGGGAGAATGGGAAAGGAAGGGCTTGTTTGATGCATATAAATAAGGTGGGGGAGAGGTTGAGAATTCACCATGTTGGCATACATAATAAATATATAGCCCACAACATGCATTTTACAAGGGTTAATCAGTTGGTCCATAACCTGACATTCAACTTATTTTGCTGAACAATCATCATTGTATTGTTTTTATTCTTCCGCTGACAGTCACTGGAGGAATTATGTTTTTGGGTTGTTCGCCCGGCTGTCCGTCTGTTCATACTAGGTTTTCTTTACCGCGATAACTTAACGGCTGAAGGGATCTAAGTCAAACGTGGCACAAGTATGTATAATGATGTGAAGATGAACTGATTAGATTATGGGGTCAAGAGGTCAAAGTTCAGATATCCTGTTGGGTACAAAATTATGTTAACTGTTGAACGAGTGATGGGATTTTGACCATATTTGATGCAAGTACTGTATATATTAGGATGCAAAGATGAACTGATTCGATTTTGGCATCGAGGTCAAAGGACAAACGTCATATCGGGTGAAAATGTTATTTATCGGGGTGTGGGGAAAGAGGTGCCCAATTGCATATCTTTCTGTTGAGTGAATGCTGGTAAAGAAGATATTTCGCTAAGTTGACTGTACACAGTGCCTTCGATAAGTATTGGAACAGGGAAGCCAAATTTATTACTAGCAGTATATACTCAATAAATTTGGATTTGAGATCAAAAGATGAATATGAGGCAAGAGTGCAGGTCAGCTTTTATTTCTTGGTATTTATATGCATATATATGTTTATTCATTGCAGAAGAACAGCACTTTTTATTTTCAGTCCTTCCATTTTAGGTATGCATAAGTATTGGATTTCGATTTATCTTCTCTATGGGCCTAGTCCCTTGTTTAAAGATGAATCAAGCCTGTTGAAATTTAGGATAAATGGCTTGCAGTATGGTGATTATTTCCAATTACTTTGGGAGCAACATTGATTTTTGACATATGAGGCTTTTAGATTGATACCCTGCACTGCTGTGTACATGTCCCAAGTAATTTTACGCTGCTGGCATATTAAAGCTTCCACTTCGATGGTGCAAGTGTGTGTCCAAAGATGGAATACATTTTGAAAAGCAATGTGTATGTTTTTATTTTTGGCATACATAAAGGTGGGGTAGCAGCAGCTTGGTACCTTTAGGTCTCATCCCATATAAAGGAAAATGATTGTTGTGAAAACACTAAAGGTCCAGTAAAATTTGAGACTCACGACTTTGTTCTGAGAATGTTATTTACCAAGTCAAATTTAAAGTATAAATCATAAATGATGTGTGCACAAAGTATTGTGTGTGTTGTGTTAGATCACGGCTGGCAAAAGAGCTTGGAGGTGTCTAACCTTTGTTTGAATGTCATCCCAATTATACACCGTTACCCTGGTCTGGTGTTTCACATCCAGGGAGACGCATCAATGTGTGTGCCGTCCATCAGAAAGGCGTTAAGGTGAAGGACCAGTCTACCAGCACTCATTATTGCTCAATAATAAAGATCCCACAGTGTCTTTCGTGAAGAGTAGGTGAGTTATTGCCGGCACCTTGATCCAATTACAAATTCTTGCACATATCACCTCCAGTTCGTCAGACCATGCTAGAAGGTTCGTGGAAGTTGTGCTTATAATGTTCTCTGCCCATCACATGCACAAAAAGATGGGATTAATTTGGGTGGTTAAAGAGTAGTAGTAGTAGTAGTAGTAGTTGTGGTATTGGTATGAACTATTTATATATCCTTAATGCCCCCCAACATACCATTCATGCAACATGCATTCATGTTCAAGTCTTGTTTTGTTTGAAATGCATTTCCTATGTAACCTGTCAAATTGTGTTTAGTCGAGCACAAAACTCTTAAAAGATATTGTTGCGGATTTGAGAATCCTTTGTTGTAAATATCACCCTCTGTAAATAGTGTAATGATCCTTGTAAATACCTCCGTTAAGTGTAAAGGTCAAAGGTCGTCCCTTTAGTTAATCCATCGCAAGCACGTAGGCCACCATATACCCTTCTAAATAGTTATTTCTTATTCTATGTAGTTTAAGGCTCTGTTTCCCACTAGTTGACCCTGCATTGCACCGAATTGAAATAAGATGGATCCCTCCGACGTCCCCATGGCCTCTTCGAATTGCCAGTAACTTTGGGCGGTTTTCTTCACCCCAAGACTCCATTACGCACGCGGTCAACTCGGGGGAGAAGGGCGTGGCCGGCCCATCGTCTTCAGGAGGTGGAGCCAGGAAGCCCTTGCGCCCAACCAGGACTCGGTGGGCACGGCTTGGTAAGGTGTGGTCATGGCTTGGTAGGGCGTGGCTATATAACCCGTGGGGGGAGAGCCCCCACCAGCAGATGACCGAGGGAGCCCGAGGCGTGCAGCGACAACCAGCCCCTGCCGCGTGCAACGAGAATACGTGTGCCTACCGCCGCCTTGCTCGCTTCCAGCCCGGAGAGGATCTGCTTGCTGTGCCGCCCTGCCAAACCTTCCAGCCTTGTGGTCCCACCTTCCTCTCCCTCCAGCCAATCCAATCTGTAATTCCCTATTCGTGTGAGTGAGTTCGTTCTGTCTGTATTGTCCTGGGTATAAGTAAGCTTGTATAAGTTAATATTTGCACTGTGTCTCCTCTGCTTCTGTCTTTATTTTCGTATTTTTCCTTCTTCCTTGGTTTCTTTGGTCTTGTACATAATAGTTAGTAATAAATCCCTGTTCTTCCTACCTTGCCTTCTTTCCTTCACATCCGTTCGTCCTTGTCTTTTCCATCATTGAATACCTGTGGCACGATTTGGCCAACGCATAAGAATCGGGTCTAGTTTCTGTTAATGGTTCGAGCCGCGGCTGCTAATCCGCTCGGCAAATAACATCTTGTCCGTGGTCTCGAACGAGGTTGCTCACCTGCCTCTCTGGAGGGAGCTGGGCAGCTTCAGGACTCACGTCGGTCAGTCACAGACAAGGGGATTAATTCCCCCTTGGTAAGGGGAAAAAGGGCCGACGTTGAGATCCGCAACAATATACAGTACTTGCCTCCTTTAATGTTTATTATTTACGATGTGTGCCATTATTTTGCTGGAGCTTTCAAATCAGAAAACCTAAAAATGTTCCTGGGCAAATGCAAAAAGTCAGAATAAACGATTCATTTTTTTGGATCACCCCTTTTAGCCTCACGTTGCTCGGTATAGTTTTCCGTTAACACTCGGATCCGTTTCGACCTTAACACCCACCGTCAGGAACTGCTTTATCACAATGGTTAATTTAATTCATTTTGCATGTGTATGCATCTATAATGCTCTCTCTCCACAATAGGATGCCTAAAAATGCATTTTGTTTATGAAGGCTTCAATTCGTGTTCAAAAAGTCATGTCTTAAAGATTGTTTTCAAAACTGCTTCTTTAAATGTGTACTTTTTGTGGATAAAGAGCAACATCTCTAAGAAATCTAAACATTATTCTTAGCACTTTTAACCAACCACTTTTTTGTTGTTTTCAGGAGGGGATGATGATGTCTCTTTATATGCAAAACACACTAGCTCGCCTCCAAAGGTAGGGTCCTCGTAATGCATTTCTGTTGTGTCAATTACTTGTGTTGTGACACCATGGCATGCCAGCAAATGCAACCTCCCGTGTGCGTGCGTAGATTGCCCATTTTAAGTGTTGCTCTGGTGCAAGGAAAGGCTCTTGGGGGTGGTGCGGAACTAACAACAGCTTGTGATTTCAGGTAAGAATTCTGGGTTCGTCATGGTTTCTTTCTCCATCTCTTTCTCTGTCTGTCTCTTTCTCTGTCTGTCTCTTTCTCTGTCTGTCTTTCTCTGTCTGTCTCTTTCTCTGTCTGTCTCTTTCTCTGTCTGTCTCTTTCTCTGTCTGTCTCTTTCTCTGTCTGTCTCTTTCTCTGTCTGTCTCTTTCTCTGTCTGTCTCTTTCTGTGTATGTCTCTTTCTCTGTCTGTCTCTGTATTTGTCTCTGTCTGTCTGTGTCTCTGTCTCTGTCTTTGTCTCTGTCTGTCTGTGTCTCTGTCTGTCTGTGTCTCTGTCTCTGTCTGTCTGTGTCTCTCTCTATCTCTGTCTGTCTGTGTCTCTCTCTGTCTCTCTCTCTCGTTTTGTCTCCAAGTCAAAACAAGACAACATCCAAGATATAAGAGGGATTTTGGGATAGACTCGAGGCCGAGACGCCATGTAGCTGCGGCCTAAACAGACCCAAGCACAAATTTGACACAACAGACTCAAGTAGACACGGGAATGAATACAAAATTTAACACACGGATAGAATGACAAGGGAAGACGTGACGGATCTGGTCTGAAATCCTAACTGTTGTCGAAGCTTTCACAAAATTGCAAGAGATAGCTTGTGAAGCACACAAATTGCAACCAAACTTGGCACAAGTATAGATGGTTATAGAAAAACTAACTGATTACACTTTGGATTCAAAGGGCATGTGCCCTTTAAATGAAAATCGTTTTGTTCCAAACCTGGCACAAGTATGAACTCTAATACAAAGACAACATCCAAGATATAAGAGGGATTTTGGGATAGACTCGAGGCCGAGACGCCATGTAGCTGCGGCCTAAACAGACCCAAGCACAAATTTGACACAACAGACTCAAGTAGACACGGGAATGAATACAAAATTTAACACACGGATAGAATGACAAGGGAAGACGTGACGGATCTGGTCTGAAATCCTAACTGTTGTCGAAGCTTTCACAAAATTGCAAGAGATAGCTTGTTTCTCTGTCCCACAAACCCACAAACACAAAGACCGGACAGCAAAAACTGAAGTGATTCAGTTTTGGAATCAACAGGTCAAAGGTCATGTGCCCTTTGAAAATCATTTTGCAGATCATCACTCAAGTTAGAAGCATCATCTCTCTTTTGTATGCAGCACAGGGCTGCAGGTAGCATCATTGGCTGAGGGCGTGGTTGTGCCGCTGATGCAGTGTCCCGATTACCAGTACACTCGTATGCATTTCACCAACCTCGAAAGGATGACGAGCTGAGTCAACCCCACCTGGTTTTAATTCAATAGCTGACCAGGATTCAAAATCAGGACCCTAGGGATCCAAAGCCAGCCACCATAACCGTTAGGCCAACACCAGACATTAGATAGAAGCATCTGATGTCTCTCTTCCACTTAGTGCCCTCAGAAAGTATTCACACCCCTTGACTTTTTTCACATTTTGTTGTTACAGCCTGAATTTAAAATGGATTTAATTGAGAGTTTTTGTCACTTATCTACACATAATACTATCATGTGCCAGGGTTTAAGATCCCAAGAGGACGACTGGCCGAAACGGGCATTACTCCGAGTCATATCCCCAACTTGGCGGTCGTGACATGCGCGGGAAGGTTTGAAATCTTACCTGATCGGAAACACACGCAGTGGCTAATCCAAACCCACAAACACAAAGACCGGACAGCAAAATCCACAATACAAGAAAAGTAAGATTCAACAAATAATGATTTAATGAAAATAAATGCAAAGACAATAAAATGTGTGTGAAGTTAAAAAAAAAACTATTTCCTAAATTGAGACGTCTCCACTCAGACTCTTAGACAAACAAGGAGAAAATGAAAGTAAAAGAAAATAAATAATGTTGTGGTAATCGGCCGACACTCAGCGTTGTGTCTCCAAATGGCTGGTAAGGCTTGCTGGTCGTTCGTCGTCTCCAAACCACCGCGCGGGAAACGCACAAAATGGCGCGGAGTCGTGCCCGTACCGTGAGACGGCATTTACGTGCTGAACAGCAAATGTGTCGGACTTGGCGGCGTGGTGAGCGAAAGTCCATTTACAGTGCAATCATTGTTTTACTGAGCCTTTGATATTGGCTGGCCGAATGTAATAAGTGCGCTTGAGGCCGAAAAAAAAGCAGGGAGGCAATCATGTACAGGGGAATTTAACCTTACATTCCCTATAATTAATTAGCACAAAATCAACCTTATGGCGACATGCAAACGCTCTTACGCGGACAGACGGCCTACTTGTATACATCGAGATGGGTTCTTCGCGGCATACAGAGCATTTTAATTTATACGATTCTATCACGACTAAGGTATTTCATCGTTTACCCCCACAAACGTAACAATACCCCATAATGTAAAAGTGGAATTTTGTTTTAGAATTTTCTCCAAAATAATTAATAATGAAATACAGAAATACCTACTTTACATAAGTATTTAACCTCTGAGTCAATACTTCATAGAAACACCTTTGGCAGTGAGTACAGCTTTGAGTCTTCCTGGGTATGTCTGTATCAGCTTTGCTCATGTGGATTTGGGGAGTTTCTCCCATTCTTCCTTGCAGATTTGCTCAAGCTCTGTCGAGTTGGATGGGGAGCATCGGTGAACGGCAATCTTAGTCTTTCTTAAGGTTCTCAATGGGATTAAAGTCTGGGCTTTGGCTGGGCCACTCAAGGACTTTTTACGTTCCTGTTCTGAAGACATTCCAGTGTTGCTTTGGCTGCATGCTTGGGGTCATTTTCCTGTTGGAACGAAAATCTTTGCCACTGTCTAAGGACTTTTGCACTCTGAAGCAGGTTCTCCTCAAGGATTTGCCTGTATTTGGCTCCATTCATTGTTCTCTACATCTTTACAAGTCTTGTCCCTGCCGCTGAAAACATCCCCACCGCCATGCTTCATGGTATGGATGGTGTTAGATGGGTGATGAGTTGTGCTTTGTTTCCGCCAGACGTAGCACTTTGCATTCAGGCCAAATAGTTCAATTTTCGTCTCAACAGACCACAGAATATTTTTCCTCATGCTCTCAGTCTTTTACGTGCCTTTTTGCAACCTCCAGGCATGCTGCCATGTGCCCTTTTCTCAGGAGTGGCTTCCGTCTGGCCACTCTACCATAAAGCTTAGATTTGTGAAATGTTGCAGAGACTGTTGTCCTTCCGGCAGGTTCTCCCATATCAGCCAAGGAACTCTGTAGCTCTGTCAGAGTGGTCATTAGGTTATTGGTCACCTCCCTGACCAAGGTCGTTCTTGTTCGGTTGTTCAGTTTGGTCAGACGGCCAGCTCTAGGAAGAGTATGGGTAGTTCCATATTCTTTACATTTCCTAATAATGGAGCTCACTGTGCTCTTGGGAACTTTGTACACTCTGGAAATTGTTTTATGCCCTTCCTCAGATCTATGCCTCCTCCCAATTCTATCTCGGAGTTCTATGGACAGTTCCTTGCACTCCATTGTGGAGTTTTCTGTTCTGACATGCACTGTCAAATGTGGGACCTTATAAAGAAAGGTGTGTTTCTTTATAAATCATGTCCAATCTATTTAATTGGCCACAGGTGGACTCCATTCAAGTTACAAACATCAAGGATGATCAAGGGAAATTAGATGCACCTGAGCTCAATTTGGAGTGTCATAGTAAAGGGGTTGATTACTTTTTGACTCGAGACATATCAGCTTTTCATTTTTAATTATTCTGTAACAATTTCTAAAAATAAAAAAAAGACATTGCAGGGTATTGTGTGTGAGTGACGAAATGTTTTTATTTAATCCATTTTTAATTCAGGCTGTAACAACAAAATGTGAAAAAAAGTCAAATGGTGTGAATATTTTCTGAAGGCACTATCTCTCTCATGTGACCTTAAATTTGTAATGTGACTTTTCATGGAGATCAAACATAACAGTGGGTTGACATATAATGTGGGTGAAGCCTATCCGTCGACACATTCACGTCTTTCTTTTTGACCCAAGAATGATTGTTATTCAATCAAACTCTTCTCCCCCTCCCCCTGGCAATCTTCGTTATTCCTGTTTTAATATGATTGCTTAATTTAAAAAAAAAAAGTTTTTATTTTTTATTTTATCATACACCATTTTAGTAAATAAAATTTAAGAAACTTTTTAAAATTATCTTTCGGCATATGCTCACAAGGGTAATTGGGTTTTTTTTGCCTCAATTTCCATTACAATATCACAATTATATTAATAATTATTATGATCCAGGTATGTCGATCATTGTAATGTGAAAGACTTTCAATAGATTTCTGAGATCTTTGTGCATATAATTGTTTTTTTTTTCCTGGTCCTCGTGTTGCAGGCTCATGTCCCCATATGGCGAGATATGTTTTGTACACAAGCACATGGGGCTGGTTCCAGGATGGGGTGGCGTCACACATCTCTCACGCATCCTAGGGCCGTGCACCACCCTGCGGATAATTGCTGGTGCCACACGTCTCAACCCAGACGAGGCTTTGGCCTTGGGCTTGGCAGATGCAATTCTCGAGAGTTCAGAGGAAACTCTAGCATTCGCTGAAGCCATGCGGTGGCTCGGCCACCTGACTAGAGGGCCAGCAGAGGTTACGCGGGCCATTAAGAAGGCCGTCATTATGGCATCTGAACATAAGATGGAAGATTCTTTAGCCAATGAAAGAACTATTTTTGGTACACTCTGGGGTGGTCCTGCCAATGTTGCAGCTTTGCAAAAGCGCATTAAACACAAGTAAACTGGTTGAAAACATTTTTGTTTGTCATATCAATGTGTGGGTGGATTTTCGGTATTGATTCATTTTGGCATTCGCATGTCATCGTTTCTGATATTCTTTAATTTTATTTGGAATTGCTAAAAATGAAATTCAATACATTTCAATACAGCAGCACACCTTTTGGGTAAGGCTGGTTTTGGCTTAACAGTTAAGGTGGCTGGCTTAAGATCTGAGTGTCCTGAGTTCAAGCCCCTGTCATGCCGTTGAAATAACAACAGGTGGATTGACTCAGCCTGTCATCCATCCGGGGTTGGACAAATGAATACTATCTTACTGGTAATGGGGCACTGCATCAGTGGCACAGCCATGCTTCCAGAAATGTTGCAACCAGCAGCCAAAGGCTGCACACGAACCACTACCACCTTTTGTGTTGTATACACATTATGTACGTTTTTATTGATGTTTGTGTGGGTTAATTCATTAATTTTTCGCTCGTGTTACAAATCTTTCAAAAAAAGTGTAGAATTCACAAACTTTTATAAATCCACAAAAGTTGTACTAATTTCTCATTGAAGTTTGATGCCCTATGATAAATCGATTACAATTGGGTTTTCTTTTTCTTGGACGAAAAGGGTATACAAGTTCGACATAAATGGCAAAACACCAATCGTAATCTTCTCATAGTCGATATAATCATTCAATTATTTCATTCCACAGAGAAATTATCTTTACTCGTAGGAACCTATAAATAGATATAACTAGACACAGACAAACATGATAGTCATTATTACCTCCGCCACCGAGGGTGGATGGAGGTTATGTTTTCACCCCTGTTTGTTTGTCTGTGAGCAGGATATTCCAAAAAGGTGTGGATGGATGGGGATAGTGGTGGCTTTAGTACACTTTCCACAGCCTTATTCGTTGCCTTTGCTCTTGCTCCATGGTTTGCCTGGTCCATCTGCCCTTTTTTGTTTGTATCATTGGTCACGTTTTGATAGTTGGGAAACCATCTTGTTTCTTTTCAATTTTTGGGTCTCATGTTGCTGATCCTTCTTCTGCTTGGACACTCATAGCGCTTTTAGTCCTTGAGCCAGACCAAAAGTAATGCTCCGGCGGGGGGAGTAATTCTCATTATGATTTTCCATTAGACCAATGTCTCAAGTGTCAGAAAAGGTGTGATGGACATCTGAGAACGGTAGCTTAGTGCCCGGATGGACGCCATCTTTGAAACCACCCAGCTCGAAAATGCCCATTTGGTGGGGTACATTGTTGCACGTGTATCTGGACTTCTATACTAGCTATCGATGTGCGGTTGACGACTAAATATACGTCCGATGTGTACCGTCTAAATAAAAAATAATATGAAGCATTTTGTTTTAGATTAATTATTATAAAAATCAATTATCGAAAAAAAATCATATATTTTTCAATATTTTATTATTAGACTTGTACTTTTTTTAGTGAAACAACACTGGTATGATTTTCCAAATTATGCATTGTGCTACACCGTTTATCTGTCTATAAAAATAACTCAAAAACTAAAACATATCATCCACCACGAGTTTACAACAAATAAATGTAAAGAGGCATAAAATGACTTAGGCCGCCACTGGCATTATCTATTCTGACGATAACGCAAGTTAGGAATGTCGTATGGAGAGGATTTTAACACCATACGATATCTAATAAGCAGGCGGAAATTGTTACATAGGAAATCTGCACTTTGGTGGCCATCTTGGATTTCAAAATGGCCGCCAATTATATTAATTATTCATTACTAGAGTTTGGAAAGACGTATGGAGCTGATTTTAACACCATACGATGTATATTCCTAATAAGCAAGCGGAGGTATCATTGAACATGTCATGTTTTAGTCAAATAACACCGGTATGATCTTCCAAATTATACATTTTGCTAAACCGTTTATCTGTCTATAAAGATTTTCAGGCAATTTGGCCTGCATTATAATAGAGAACAACATATGCTATACAATATACAGTGCACACAAAGTTAATCATCAGAGTCGCCATCAGAGTCATTGGCATCCTGAGCCACGATAGCATCATCCTGCACCATGTTGGAGCATCCCTGCAGCTTACACACAACAGTGCACTTCAACCCATTCAGTATGCAGGAGCAATCTGACGGTCGACACGTCCTTCTGCATGTGCATGAGATGAGATTCAAGACGACATCTGGAGCTGGTAGACCCGCCATCCATCGGATTGTGAGCGAACCGCCATCATCGAGTTCCCAACCATGTCCTGCTGATGGTGTTGGGACGTCTGGTAGGTTTTCAAGGCTGCGTCGCCAGATAGCCGCCTGATAGTTGGCCCTAAGCGTATGCTGCATCAAGGAGTCTTCACAAGGCGGCAATTGTCCAGATTCGATCTGGCCCTTCTTTGCACAGAACATGTGATAACGGAGCGAATTAACACCGACGATCTTCGTGTTCTTGGCGTACAGCTGACACGTGAAGGCCTGAATGCTATTGAAGACGTCTGTTGGTACATTCCACGAAGATCCCAGATCTGTGAATGCTTGAAGATACAGCTCATTCGCTTGCACAAGCTTCAAAGCCTTTATCTTTCCTTGGCTAGCCAGAGCACTCACAGTGTCACACCCGCTCCATGCATGAAGCCCTGGCAATGCACTGCAAACTCCAGACCCCAATACCGCAGCCAACTTTCCAACGTCGATCATTCTGACTCGAACCTTTGTTCCTCGTCTGATGAAGAGCTGACTATCGATGGTTCTGCTGAGATGAAGACTGATGATCAGAACGTCGGTGTCATCTGCCACTAAGATGATCGTCTTGTAGTGGGTAGCGGCGTGCTTTGCGTGGAGAAACATACGCGTGTCTGCTTCCTCGTGGCTACATTCGAGTGCTTGCACCAACTTCCACCTATCGCGGGTCAGTACCACACATTTTTCACCACAGGTGACATAGTGTTCTGTTGCCTAGCTTTTCGCGATTTGTTTCATGTTTCCACGACTCCGCCAGAAACACAACCAGTTTCTCCTTTGTCTGGCTGCAAGCAAGGAGACGCCGCCAGTTCATGATTTTGTGTGCGGGTCTGATCTCGCTGAAACTGATGCCTTCATTTGAACCGCGGTTCACACGCTCAGCTGCTTTGATGGATTCTTCTGTGTATGTGTCAAAGACAACATCGATGCGCTCACTGCCTTGACCAGCGTGAAGCGCTGCAGCAAGGATGCGGTCAGATAGTTCTTCGAACGTGTCGTTCTCGCCATGCATCTTTTGTATGAGAGCCATCGCATCAATTATTGTTGCACTTCGCTTGTCAACGTTCTCGGCTGGTTCCACAAGACCTTCCATGTGTTTCGCAAGTGCAGCTTTGTTCGTTTTTTTCATTGACCCATCAACGTTTGCCAAAGACCATGGTAACGGCCCTAGTGGGTGACAAAGGACAAGTTGCATGTTGAGGTTCCTTGTCTTGGCGATGAGTATCATGGTGGCAAACAGTTGTCTGTCAGCTCTCAGGACGATCTCCTTGTTTGTGCCCTTCACAACTTTCTGCTTGATCTTACCAAAGGTCTTCAAGTTTAGCTTGTTCAATGTGTCATGAAAGCCTGTTCCCTCTTCAAGACGTTTCTGGAAGCTTTGATACGCCGCTTCCCCCTTTTGCAGGGTGTTGAGTAGGTCATTAGAAACGTCCTCCCTCGCAGCCGCTCCGGTAGATATACTGAGAAGACATGACGGATCATCGGCGAATGGATTGGTCCAGTCATTTTCCAGTAGATCACAGATAGCTGTGACGCCAGACTCATCACGTTTGATGCGAGAAGTAGACAAGTCAGGGTGCTTGGCATGAGATGTGTCGCTGCCATTCACAAGGATAGTTTCTCGTAGTTGCCTCAGTGCAGTAGCCCGATTTTCTGCAGTTAGATAGTATCGTGACACAGCCCCTTGGCGAAGACTAAAACCTCGTGTTCCTCCAGCTGTTTGCGTATCTTTGTTTACTGTTTCTTCTGTTGTCTGATCAACAGCGATTCTGGCAAATGGATTCCCTGTTCTAAGCTGTACGGAGAAGTAGCCTTGATTGAAATGCCTGTACAACTCGGGGCATGTTTCGTGGAGTTGCGTCATCTGTGCATAGTACACTGGTAGATATCTAGCATAGTTCACCTTGTTCATTGCGAAACACCAAGGGATCACTCTTCTGACACAAGCCAAGTGAAGCATCCAGTCGCCTTCTCTATCCGCACGAATCAACCCCAGCAGGGTCTCTACCATATCAATATACATCATCCAGAAGCGAGCCAGGTCTCCATGTTTGGTTCGCAGAAAATGTAGGTATTTCGCGAACATGTCAAAGCTCTGTACACATGAATCATCATCGAGAGCAGCAGCGAGAGTCTCGTGGCAAACATCCTCCTTGATGCTGCGAATTTTGAGGTCAGTGCTTCGAATCTGGGGTTCCTTGTCAGGATGATTGCTTTCTATCCACACCTGGAAGCCCTTCCAAATGATGCGCATTAGTGCCTCGTACATCAACTTGTGGAGTCGCACAGCACGGTTGTATTGCTTGCCTTCCAGAACCCTGTTGATGGAACCTTCAGCGATTACTCCTGACTCAACAGCTACATCCCGAAGGCCTGCATCTCCAAACATTTTCCCAATGCTCGACATGAAGTTACAGATGGTATGGAAGTTCCCCATCATGAGCACGATTCTTCCATATCGATCGACATCTTTCCATGCTATTTCGGTCGCCTTAGCAAATAGTGCCTGGTCTAGCACCACCGGTATACGCTCAAGCTGAAGTGATGACATGATGTTCAGAGCTTCTCTGAGGATTTCTTGCACTGTTGCCATATCTGTGGCAGGCGCGTTTATAGTCGGCAGGTAGCCAACTACATCTTCCGTCACCTGAACACGATCTCTAGTCATGATGTTGAAACCAGTCCACGAACTGATTGTCTGGTCGCATGGTTCCAGCATGCGAGTCATAATCCATACGTGATTTCGGCGCTGCGCAAGGGATGTTGCGCCTGCAAGAGTGTCAGAAAGATCTGCAGGCTTGATTGCAGGTGGGCCCTCTCGTTTCCCACCGCTGTATATTGGAACTAAATCGCTGGATGACGGGATAGATCGCTTCTTATCTGCTTTGGATACTGCCGATGGAGGTTGGGGCGGCAAACACGACTGCGACTTCGGTTGGACGATGATACCGTTGACGCGATGCGATGTTCCGCCACCACTCAGCGATTCCTCTAGCCTGTCGATGTTATCGAATGCTAATACAGTCGGGACCGAAGGGTGCACATGTGACGGAAGTGGTACTGTATCTTTCTCCACACTTGCTAATTTGTCTATGCATAGCGCTGTCTCGATTTCTTCCAGAACTGTGTACGAACATCCGTGCCCGAGTCGATTCAATATTCTGATGACCTTTGTATTACCGGTGAGCGTTTTCATGACCCACGGAAGTAGGACATGCTTCGATGTTCTGATGGTACCCCGGTGTACAGCATTGATGATATCTTGAGCCATCGACCATACCAGTGTGTCGGCACGCGCAGAGCTACCCCCACTCCCGCAAATCAAAGTATGCAGAAATACACGAAGAGAATCTGGTATCTTCACATAATCTGAAGTGAGTTCTGCTGGCTGAGGCGGCCAACGTTCATTGTAATGAGCATCTTTGATCTGGTGTCGCAGTGAAGTAGCTGCATGCACAATGTTACTTTCACCATCCGTTCGTTCAAATGCTTTCACTTCTGCTTTCAGGTTTACGCACTCTGCAGCAATCTCTCGCTTTGTCAGATTATCGGGCATCAAGTATACACGGTGTTTCACATTGAAGAAGATGAGCGATTCTCCAAACTCTCTTTGTAATGTTCGCTGCAGATTCTTCTTGATGGAGTCACGAACATCAACTGAAAATGTATCTGAAGACAGGATATCTGTTGCAACATCAACTATTGGAACAATCCTCGGGTTCAAGAACAAGTCAGTGCGAATGAAATTGAATATACATCGTATCATTTCTTTTTTCTCGATATTATCTTCAATGTCAGTTTCTACTTGAGGTTTTTGGGGCCGTGTGTAGTTTCTATAGCAGGAGAAGTGGTAGTGAGCCTCAGCTGCAACCATATCTCGTGTAGTCAATGCCAAAACTCTCTCATCATTGCGAGCTGTCGCAGCATCTCTTATTGTCTTATCTGCTCGAAGTTCAACAGCCAAGACAACTGTTTCACGGGTACGACTGCCTTTTATGAATTTTGAAGCACGCTGGCAAAAAATGCATTTATCATCGTAGACCGTTGAAGTTGATCCTGTCTCTTCCCGTGATGATCGCCGTCGCACCGCATCGCCAGTATCAACTGAAGAACTTATAGCTGCATTGGTCAAAGTAGCTAGGTGGTTTTTGTGAGTGAAGTCTGATCTACAAGCCCTATGGTATAATATTGGAATATTAGGAAGTTCAACTGCGCCTTCTTGGACTAGCTTTAGAATTGGATAAAAGTTTCTAACTGCGGCTGCGTCACACAATGTCTTCCAAGAACTGTTGCCCGCTGCCTTGCTTAGTTCAGAGAGTGGCGACTTCTTGCTGCACAGCATGCACGTTCCGGACTCAGGTTCAATCTTCGCCCGTTTCGCCTCGACACCGGCCATCTCAGCTGAAAGAACAAAAAGACTGACGTTAGATTACTCCGATATCCGAAAAGCTCGCCAGCTTACATAGACATACTCATCCAAGTCAGTGAACATGTTAGATGGCGCCACAATACAACTCTATAATAGAGTTGTATGTGGCGCCATCTAACATGTTCACTTTTAGTTCTTAAGCCACCCACCCCCCCCCCCCCCCCCCCCCTCAGAAATTAATCAGGTCACCGCAACAAATCTCAGACTGAGATATAGAATATAGAATATAGATATAGAATAGACTGACGTCACTTTCGGCACTGGGTTCTGTGGGTTGATTATCGGCGGGAAATTCCAACTGACATAGTTTCGGTTTGTGGAAAGTGCATGCCTTTTCATATATTTTTTGTGTACACTCGTGGTGGATGATATGTTTTAGTTTTTGAGTTATTTTTATAGACAGATAAACGGTGTAGCACAATGCATAATTTGGAAAATCATACCAGTGTTGTTTCACTAAAAAAAGTACAAGTCTAATAATAAAATATTGAAAAATATATGATTTTTTTTCGATAATTGATTTTTATAATAATTAATCTAAAACAAAATGCTTCATATTATTTTTTATTTAGACGGTACACATCGGACGTATATTTAGTCGTCAACCGCACATCGATAGCTAGTATAGAAGTCCAGATACACGTGCAACAATGTACCCCACCAAATGGGCATTTTCGAGCTGGGTGGTTTCAAAGATGGCGTCCATCCGGGCACTAAGCTACCGTTCTCAGATGTCCATCACACCTTTTCTGACACTTGAGACATTGGTCTAATGGAAAATCATAATGAGAATTACTCCCCCCCCCCCCCCCCCCAGAGCATTCACTTTAAAAAAATGGCCGGTTGGCTCAAGGACTATTTGAGTCAGTCCTGATACTGTATGTTTCCAAAGGTGTGGATGGATGGGGATAGTGGTGGCTTTAGTACATGACACATGCCCTTTCTGTAGCATTACTTTAGAAACAAAACAAATCAAAATGGTATTCAGGTATACACTGGTAATAATAAAAAATAAATAAATAAAAACACCTTTAGAGGCCATTTTTCCCCGCAAGCGGGGGTTGGCCTTTTTCGGGGACCGTGGTTGTTGTTGTTTTTTTG
The DNA here is from genome assembly GCF_964187855.1 of Myxine glutinosa. NCBI lineage: Eukaryota > Metazoa > Chordata > Myxini > Myxiniformes > Myxinidae > Myxine > Myxine glutinosa. Next base: position 64,331,165 of record NC_136262.1, read on the forward strand.
GTCCCCTTTTTGAAGCAATGTTTTACGGCCGGATGCCCTTCCTGCCGCCAACCCTTTTTGTCGCCTTTTTTTTTTACGACAAACAGGGAATTACCAGTGAACTGGTACTCAATTTGCCGACCTCGGAAGGATGACAGGCTGAGTCGACCCCCCTGGCGTTAATTCAGTGATCGACCGGGATTGAATTAACGCCAAGGGGGTTGACTCGGTAATAAAAATAAGTAATAATAAACACTGGTAATAATAATCGTATGAAATAATAATGCACACATTTCTTTGTTTATGACGACACAGTAATATGTTTGAAAGACAGCACACTGTAAGGAAGTCTTGGTCAGTAGGGTTACACAACTTGACACAAGTGACTCTACTGACATTTGTGGCTTCATTCAAAGTTGGCATCCACACATTTAAAGGTGGCGCCGGTTTCATGGCCCGAGGTCAGGAACAAAGTGCTCATCTCAAAATATTCATTTTAATTCAGAAAAACAATGTAGGCATGCTTATGCTATGCTTCTTACTAACACTTGATAAGCATATTGCTTGGTTCACCCGTTCAACTTACCTTTATTTGGTGGAGACGCGACAAATACAGCTGCATGTTGGTTGCTCCCACCAATTCGGATTCACCCCAAAAACTTAGTTTCCTGCCTTATTTTATTTATAAACTCAAGACTGCACTCTGAACTTTGTTTATGACACCCAATGGCATGGGTATTTTGATTATTTTTTAAAATCCAACGAACCTGACAATTTTCTTCCTCAAACTTAAGAGTGTGGCTTCGAGTAACTATTTATTTATGAAGAATCTTAAACCCTTAACCTTCAATAATCTTTTTCGATGCATCATTGTATACAAGGTGTAGTGTATGGCATGACAAATTCACGTAAATCTGTTATTCCAACATACAAACTGTAAAAATAATAAACGTAGGGGCAATGCCCCTGGCGCTCACCTGGTAGAATAAACAGTATACTGCACCGACTAAAGGTATTTTAAACCAATTTCAATATTTGCTAGAAGACAGGGCAGCATGTAGAATCATACTAACATAATCATAAGGCTTTAAACTAACAAAATAATACCTATTTTGGGGGGCAATCCCCCCTCCCACCCCGTGTACCTCCTCAGACCCCAATTTTTCCAATGCCTTGAACAAACATTCGTACATCACTGATGATGAAGGTTGTGGTGAAATTTCATCAAAATGTGTGTGTAGGTTCTGAGAAAAAAGAAAAAAGCTATTTGGGGGGGGGGGGGGGGTAAGCCCCACCCCGTTCCCCCTCCCCATAGACCACCTTAGACCCTGATTTTTTTTTTTAATGCCAGAAACAAATTTTGGTACAACACGGGTGATTAAGGTTGTGGTCAAGTTTCATCAGAATGGCGTGTGTAGTTTCTGAGAAGAAAGGAAATAGCTATTTTGGGGGGCAACCCCCCAGAAGACCCCCAAAGGAGCAGAGTTTTTTTTTAATGCAGTGAACAAATATTGGTACATCACGGGTGATGAAGGTTGTGGTGGAGTTTCATTGGAATTGCGTGTGTAGTTTCTGAGAAGAAAGCAAACACCGATTTTTGGGGGTCAAACCTGGATCCACTTTGACCCCCGGTAAACCCCCTTAGACCCTGATTTTTTTTTTAATGCCGTGAACAAACTTTAGTCACAAAACAACAAATATAATTTGTGCCAAAGTTGGTCACAATCCCATCAGCGGTTTCGAAGAAGACGTTTCAAGTGTTGACGGACAGACGGACAACACGCCATTGCAGAAGCTCCCCTGAACTTCCTTCCCTGTTCCTCCCCTGAACTATTCCCTGAACTTCCCCTGAACTGAACTCCCTTCCAAAGGTATTCCTGGGGGTTGCTATCTTTATAAAAAAACTCTCTTCCTCACTCGCCCTCCACTGCCCTCTCTCCACCTCACCCCCAGGAATACCTTTGGCTACGGCTTCCCCTTCGCTCCCACCTTTTGTTCATATGTGTGTTGTACCGTCCACCAATCAGCGATGACTCCATCTACATCTCACTGTCTGATAATATGGACCAACTTCTATCTACCCATCCCAACTCTCTCTTCCTCATATGTGGTGATTTCAATTGTCACCATGCCAGTTGGCTGGGTGTGGGTACCTCTCTCACCAGCCATGGCTCTTCAGCAAAGGACTTCTGCGACTCACTGGGACTGACACAATCTGTCAATTTCCCGACCCGGATCTCAGTCAACGGAGCATCTTCTCTTCTGGATTTGGTTATGACAAACTTCCCTGAAAATGTCTGCTGCTCTTCTGCTCCAATCGGCTCATCTGATCATGTGCTTGTCAAAGTGGACATCTCTCTGACCATTCTCAGAGAGCCTCCTCAGCGTCGACGAGTCTGGCATTTCACTCAGGCCAACTGGCACGGTCTTCAAGCAGCCATCAATCATCTGGACTGGTCTCCCATCTCTACCGCCTCTGACATCAACTCATCCTGGGAATTCTTTCAAAGTAAATTGCTCTCTCTCATGCACAGATTTATACCATCTCGTCTTCAGTTGTCATACCCTTCCTCCCGTCCATGGTACACGGAATCTTGTGGTGAGGCTGTTGCCCTGAAACAACTTGCTTTCGTCTCCTGGAAAGCAAATCCAACGGAAGGAAATCTCATTTCCTTTCACAAAGCCCGAAACAAGTGTGTGTCCACCCTCAGGAGAGCCAGGAAACAATATCTCACCATTCTCAAGACCGAACTCTCTTATCTGTCTCCCTCTTCCAAATCCTGGTGGCGTCTGGTCAAATCTGTTTCTGGTGTTTGTTCCCCCTCCATCGCCTCCCTCACCTCAAACGGCTTAACGGCTGACTCCGCACGTGAAAAAGCTGAATGCCTCAACTCTGTGTTTGCCTCTAAATCTTGTGTCCCAAACCCATCCCTCTCTGTACCCACCGTACCCAGTCGTACCCAGCTGCTCCTGGACTCTGTGTCCTTTCCTCCTGACAAGGTGGAAAAGTTTCTGTCAACCCTCGACTCTGATTCTGCAACTGGTCCTGACGGCATCAGCCCACGGGTCCTAAAATCATGTTCTTCTGCTCTTTCACTCCCTCTTTCTGTTCTCTTCACCCTCTCTTTTGCTCAAGGTCATCTGCCATCTGCTTGGAAATCAGCCAACATCACCGCTTTGCACAAAAAAGGTGCAAAAACAGATCCCAGCAACTACAGACCAATCAGCCTTCTCCCAATTATCAGCAAAGCCATGGAATCCATCATTGCTTCAGATATTAAATCTTTCCTCTTCTCCAATGGCTTAATCTCTGATCATCAATTTGGTTTCAGACCTGGTCACTCTACTCTGGACATGCTGCTTCTGCTTTCTCAACAATGGATGGAGGTCCTCAACGCCAAACAGGAAATTAGAGCTGTCTCCCTTGACATTTCACGTGCCTTCGATACGGTCTGGCACCCTGCTCTGCTCTCCAAACTCTCCTCCTCTGGTATCCATGGAAATCTCCACGCATGGCTGGCGGACTTCCTCTCTGGTCGTAGTCAACGTGTGGCCCTGAATGGGTTTCTCTCATCTCCTCTTCCTGTTCAGGCTGGAGTTCCCCAAGGTAGTGTTCTGGGCCCTGTGCTTTTTCTGGTCTTCATCAATGATCTCTCTGACTCTCTTGAAAATCCTCTCTATCTCTTTGCTGACGACTCTACTCTCTGTCGCTCCATTCCTCATCCCTCAGATCGGCAGTCTGCAGCCTCCTCACTCTCTGCAGACCTGGACAAAATCACAGACTGGTCAAACAAGTGGAACATGTCTTTCAATCTTGACAAATCTCACACTCTTACAATGTCTCTCCGAAAGGACCGACTGGACAACCCTCCCATCTACTTTCTCAACAATCCTCTCCAAGAAGTTCTGTCGCTCAAGCTTTTGGGTCTCACTATCTGCCATGATCTTTCTTGGGAAAACCACATTTCCAAGCTGGCCTCCAAAGCCAGTCGCCGACTGGGCATCCTCCGTCGTGCGAAGTCCTTCCTTGGCACACCTGAGCTCCTCACCACATACAAGGCTTTCATCCGCAGCTCAATGGAATACTGTTCCCCCCTCTGGGCTGGTGCTCCTGCCTCACACCTTGCTCGGCTTCACGCTGTTGAGGCCAAAGCTTTCAGAATCATTGGAATCTCCTGCGATGTAGTCAACGCCGAGGGCCTTTCACTCACTCACCGCAGGCAGGTTGGTGGTCTTTCTGTCTTCTACCGACTCCTCTCCGGCCTTGCTCCCCCAGCTCTCTCTGTGCTCTGTCCCCCCAATATTCCTTCAGGTCGCACAACATCTGCCTGCAACCCTCTTATGGTTAAACTGCCAAAGTCTAGGCTCTCTGCTCACCTTCACTCTTTCATGCCCCTTTTCTCCCGCCTCTGGAACAAACTCCCCCACTCCCTTCAATCCCACTCCTCCCTCCAGGTCTTTAAAACAGCTGTTCACCACCATCTCTTATCTTCCCCCATCGAAAACCTTGATCTTTTCTACCCCCGGTAATTCACCCCAGAGTCCTTGCAGTGTTCATATGTTTTAATCCTCTCCCACCTCCCCCCAAGTCCTCCCGATGTCCCTGCTCTCAAATGTTGTGTTTGTGTCCTTCCTCCTCTTCCCCCTCTCTTTTGTGTCCTTCCCCCTCTCTCCCCATCTTGTCTGCCGCTCCCCTTGTTTTTTGTGTTTTGTGTGTCGGTTTGTCTTTTTGTGTGATTAATGTTAGCTCTTTCACGAGCCTCGATCTTGTATACAAAAAAAAAAAAAAAAAACATCCAGGTGAGCTAAAACCATACTGAATCAATTATTGCTGTATAATAATTGCAACATGTTATTTAACATGCATGTCATTTGCTTTAGTGAGCGAATGATAAAATGTATTTTGTTTTCTGCGTGAGGAAAAATTGACCGATGTCGAAAATCCACCAATGCTCACTCGGCGAATGAATGAAAAGTTACAAATAACTAGCAAGTTGCCCGTGCCCGCATGGGGTTCTAAACGGGGTAGGGATGGAGACGGTGAAAATGCAAATGGCGTCTTCTGTCATCGAGCCGGCAAGCTGGGAGCGGCAATTCACATTTATTGCCGCATCTGATTCAGTTTAAATGCTCTAATTGTGGCGAGAAGTTCCATTTAAAACTTTGATTTTAGACGCTTAGGTTCCGGAATATAAAATGTATTTTTTTTCAAAGCCAGTGACCAATAATTGCAAATTAATTTTAGGATGACGGTTAGTCAAAAAATTATTTCTCCCCCTCAAAAAATTTGGAAGGAAAAAGTCGAATTTCACATGTTCCAAAAATTATGTTTCGAAGATAATGTCCTTCAAATGGTCTTCCTCATGGGAATGAAAGGCCGGTGGTGGAGGTTGGTCCTATGATACCGCTTTTGTAAACAACACCGCACAACATTTCCATGATGAAAACTCTCGGTGGTTATTAACAAAACCACTTGGTGCAAAGTTTGTTTCAACACTCATAAAGAACCCTTTGAATATATTCATCCTTCGTTAAGAAATTCCTGCCCTAACCAGCAGGGGGCACTGCATCAACGGCACAGTTGCGCTTCCAGCAATGATGCGAACCAGTAGCCACAGACTTCACTCCTTCTATTCACACGAAATGAATTACTAAACGAGTTTTTTTCCAACTATTCAACATTTGGATGAAACGGTTTTTTTTTTTTGTTTTTTTTTGTGTACAAGATCGAGGCTCGTGAAAGAGCTAACATTAATCACACAAAAAGTCAAACCGACACACAAAACACAAAAAATAAGGGGAGCGGCAGACAAGATGGGGAGAGAGGGGGAAGGACACAAACACAACATTTGAGAGCAGGGACATCGGGAGAAATGTGGGAGGGGGAGGGCTTTGGGGGAGGTGGGAGAGGTATAAAACATATGAACACTGCAAGGACTTCCAGGAAAGAAGTTGGAATCTCAAAAAAAAGTGTATCGGGTGAATTAGCGGGGGTAGAAAAGATCAAGGTTTTGGATGGGGGAAGATAAGAGATGGTGGTGAGCAGCTGTTTTAAAGACCTGGAGGGAGGAGTGGGATTGAGGGGAGTGGGGGAGTTTATTCCAGAGGTGGGAGAAAAGGGGAATGAAAGAGTGATGGTGAGCAGAGAGCCTAGATTTTGGCAGTTTAACCATAAGAGGGTTGCATGCAGATCTTGTGCGACCTGAAGGAATATTGGGGGGACAGAGCACAGAGAGAGCTGGGGGAGCAAGGCCGGAGAGGAGTCGGTAGAAGACAGAAAGACCACCAACCTGCCTGCGGTGAGTGAGTGAAAGGCCCTCGGAGTTAACTTCATCGCAGGAGATTCCAATGATTCTGAAAGCTTTGGTTTCAACAGCGTGAAGCCGAGGTAGGTGTGAGGCAGGAGCACCAGCCCAGAGGGGGGAACAGTATTCCATTGAGCTGCGGATGAAAGCCTTATATGTGGTGAGGAGCTCAGGTGTGCCAAGGAAGGACTTCGCACGACTGAGGATGCCCAGTCGGCGACTGGCTTTGGAGGCCAGCTTGGAAATGTGGTTTTCCCAAGAAAGATCATGGCAGATAGTGAGACCCAAAAGCTTGAGCGACAGAACTCCTTGGAGAGGATTGGTGAGAAAGTAGATGGGAGGGTTTTCCAGCCGGTCCTTTCGGAGAGACATTGTCAGAGTGTGAGATTTGTCAGGATTGAAAGACATGTTCCACTTGTTTGACCAGTCTGTTTTTTTCCAGGTCTGCAGAGAGTGAGGAGGCTGCAGACTGCCGATCTGAGGGATGAGGAATGGAGCGGCAGATAGTGGAGTCATCAGCAAAGAGATATAGAGGATTTTCCAGAGAGTCGGAGAGATCATTGATGAAGAGCAGAAATAGCACAGGGCCCAGAACACTACCTTGGGGAACTCCAGCCAGAACAGGAAGGGGAGATGAGAGAAATCCATTCAGGGCCACACGTTGCCTTCGACCAGAGAGGAAGTCTGCAAGCCATGAGTGGAGATTTCCATGGATACCATAGGAGGAGAGTTTGGTGAGCAGAGCTGGGTGCCAGACTGTATCGAAGGCACGTGATATGTCAAGGGAGACAGCTCTGATTTCCTGTTTGGCATTGAGGACCTCCATCCATTGTTGAGACAGCAGAAGCAACATGTCCAGAGTAGAATGAGCTGGTCTGGATCCAAATTGATGATCAGAGATCAAGCCATTGGAGAAGAGGAAGGATTTGATATCCGAAGCAATGATGGATTCCATGACTTTGCTGATAATTGGAAGCAGGCTGATTGGTCTGTAGTTGCAAGGATCTGTTTTTGCACCTTTTTGTGTAAAGCGGTAATGTTTGCTGATTTCCAAGATGCTGGCAGATGACCTTGAGCAAAAGAGAGGGTGAAAAGAACAGAGAGAGGGTGAGATAGAGCGGCAGAGCAGGATTTTAGGACCCGTGGCCCGTGGTTCTAAAGATATAAAAATATAAATCTAACACCTGATATGTCTTTCAAAGAAAAGTGTCTCAAACCAAGAGTTTTTTGTTGGTTTGCATCACCAACCTGAGACCAGCATGTCTGCAAAGCAAGCTTCACATGATTCACCATATTTGGAGCAGTGTGGAAGAAAGATCCCATATACTGTATCCCATAGTACCAAGAAAGTAAATCAAATGCATGTGATTGTATTTTCTCACCTAATTCCAAACATCCTGAGCTTGTCCCGCTAAAGAGAGTGCCTTTGTACAAAGGAAAAATCCTGGAAAAGTTAAACAGTCCAATGTACTAGTTCTCGTTGCAAAAACACGACTCCTCGCAGAATGGTGCTGATTGTGGAAACAGGAAATCCCCTCACAAAGGAAGCAGGTGTTCTTGGTAAGGCAGGAAATCGATCAACCATAAAGCTGCATAGCTATCACTATTTAAAATAGAAGTGCCACTTCTCAAGTTGTTTTCAAGGCCAACAATGTCCATTAGTACAACGAGATGCTGGGTAATTGAGTTGATGCAATGATACTTATGTGATACAGCATCATAAAGCTTTGGGGAAACGACTACACCACCTTCCTTCCCTTTCACATGGTCGAGCGAACGCTTTAAAATAACTTTACAAATGATTTACAATCTGTTTGTAGGGGTGGGGGGAAGGGGGGGGGAGGAGGAGGTTGTCAGATCTTCAACTATAAAGCTTCTTCTTTTTCATATGCTAATCTTTATTATATTTTCGTTGATATTATAATTGATCCTTTTGGTCCCTTCAGAGCTGAAGGCTCAACTTCACTTCTTCGGGTCTTCACACCCCATCAGTGTGCTGAGCAACAGTGTACAATGTCGTAGCGGACTTTGCTTCTTTTGGGGGAGGGTCTTCTTCTTTTCTTTTTCTATATAATAATAATAATAATAATTAGATCTGTCACTTTATAACTGCTGGCAGTGATGACCGGCTTCCTCCGACTTCCCGCTTTGATACAACCCGCTTTCACATTTTTTTTTTTTTCTCACACACATCCTCACACACACACACACACACACACACACACACACACACACACACACACACTAACACACCCCCACACACACACATGCACACACACACATCCATCCACACACACATCCACACACACACACACACACACACACACATCCACACATCCCCCCCCCCCCCCCCCCACACACACACACACATCCCCACACACACACACACACACCCGCATCCACACACACATCCCCACACTTTATAACAACCCCGTTTTCACATTGTTCTTTTTTTTTTTCTCCATCAATTTATCCCTCGATGATGCCCAATAAATTTCATCCTGATTGGTTGAAGTTTTGTACTTGTCGAATTATGACATCATAATGGAGGCACTTATGACATCATCATTCACATGGGTTATTCTCCATGGATAGTTCTTTACAATGAGCCATGTTTCTATATTTTCTACGCAGCACTTTTGGAGATATAAAGGTGCAATTTTTTTTGCTTTTTCCAAGATGGCACCAGTACCACGTGACCTACGATGTCATAGTTACCATTAAAATATTCTGCAGGCCGAGGTGCTCCTTTGGTGAAAATTTCCTGTCCATCGGTCAAACTAAGGATTCGTATGTGAAGACCGAGAAACGGGGTATTCAAACAGGATGCAGCTGCATTCATCAGCCTGGGGTTTAATCACAATCTTGGTAACGATCCAGCCCAGCGCACCACATTTGCAAACATACATTTTAATGTTCCATTTAAAGTGCCGAATTAAAAAATCAATGTTTGCAATTTTTAATCTAAAAATGCACATGGAAGTGTTTTTTTGCTGCACAAGGCTGCACAAGCCTCTCCAAAGCGTCACATCCGGAAGTCCCAACATCCCCTTACACTCCCCCCTCCAAAATCAACCCACAGGTTATTTTACTGTCTTTTCAATCCTATCAACAAAGGAAAACACAACAAACAAAACTTCACCTTTCAACTTGAACATTTGCAATCCAATTTTAAACTGTCATTTTAGTTCAAATTTAAGAATCGCTGCTAAGAATCAATCACAAGTTCAAATAAAATTGTCCCCAAGCAGGTGATTAATATAACATTTTATGCAATGCTCAAACGTTCTAGCACAAAAAAAGATGTTGAGTCATGGCTTGCCCTCATCCCTCATGACATGGGTTTCAATTGATCCACATGCACTATTCTTGATTTTTGCGGCGTCTCCACACTCGCGAGCTGAAAGTTCACAGGTGTTAGTTGTCGCTTGATGACAAATGGGCCCATCCATCGTGGTGCTATCTTCGCACTGAAGTGTTTCTTGGCGTTAGATTGTGGGTTCTCACCATGACACGATCTCCCACTTGAACATCCACATCTTTTTGTCGTTTGTCGTTATATCGTTTAGACATCGACCTTGCATGTTGAGAGTTACCATGAACCACTGCTTTGCTTGGGACAGCTGCTAGGCCTTCCTCGTCGAAACCCAGTCTGTTCACAAGTGGGCTCCTCAGTCGACGCCCAAACATCAGGAAACAGGTTCAACACCTATGATGTCATGAGTTGCCGTGTTCAAGGCAAAGGCCAATTCTGCTTGATGGATATCCCATTGTCGATGATCTCTTGAAGTGAAGGCTTGGATCATCAACTTGATGTTTCTGTTGATTTGCTTCACCCAGTTGCTTTGCGGGTGATATGGTGTGATGAGGACTTGCTCAACACATTCTAGACAGACTGCTGCCAATGCCTTACTCCTGAACTGAGGACCATTGTCAGAAAGGAGGGAATTTGGGGCCCCATATCGGCAAAACCACTGTCGTACTAGTCCGCATGCAACTGTCTGACCCGAGGCCATCATCAACGGCAGTGTTTGTTAACTTGGTGTAATGGTCCACAGCCATGAGTATGTATTCGTGGCCAGCATAACTCTTTGGAAATGGTCCCATGAGGTGTACTTCTACTATTTCCCAGGTTCGAGTAGATTTGGTCGACATCTTTCCTGATTTTTTTCTGAAACAGGGGTTTAGTCTCTTGGCACCTTGAGCAGCTGCGTATGAAGCTACGTACCATCTGGGACATACCCTTCCAACAAACCTTCATACTTCTCAGCCTGTGTGTGTGTGTGTGACCCACTCCCCCGTGTGTGTGACCCACTCCCCCGTGTGTGTATGTATGTGTGTGTGTGTGACCTAATTCCCCATGTGTGTGTGTGTTTGTGTGTGACCCATGCCTGTGTGTGTGGTACCCACGCCCCCGTGTGTGTTGTGTGTGAGAGAGAGACCCAGGGCCGGCGCTACCATTAGGCCAACTAGGCAGCTGCCGAGGGCGCAGACATCAGAGGAGTGCATTACTGAACATTAAAGGGTCACAGTTTTATACAAATTATTGTTTTAAGACAGGTCACAGTATACCGAGTGCTCTTTAGTTCAAAATGATTTGTGTGCCAAAATATTTTATTTTGTATTTGCGAAAGATAAAATCAACGATTGATTATTTAAAATTTTGATTTTGCATATCTAAAACTTATTTCTCAAACCAAAAACTGTTTTGTTTATCTGTAATTTCCATTCACACACTCGTAAAGGGACCACTTTCTTTATTTGCATTGCAAACCACATGTTGTGTCATATTTTTTTAAGTGAAAGCCCATTTGCCCCAAAGCGTGGGGTAACAGGGCCACTGCCATATTTATGGATATTGTGCCTTTAATATTGGTGCTGTTGGCATCTTACGGTACTTATTCTTGCAAGTTAAAATAAATTTAGCAGTTTCAAGTTTTCTGCTTTTTATTTTTTCTACAAGACATCTGTTTTTAATAATCGAAGTTGGCAAAAAAAAAATTTGGTGAGGGGGGGGGGGGTGTGGGAGGGGAGGGGATGCAAGTAGCTGGCCTTGCCTACGGCGCAAAATAGTCTGGCGCCGGCCCTGGTGAGACGCACTCCCTTAGGTGTGTGTGTGCGTGTGTGACCCACTCCCCCGTGTGTGTGTGTGTGTGTGTGTGTGTGTGTGTGTGTGTGTGTGTGTGTGTGTGTGTGTGTGTCCCACTCTGTGTGTGTGTGAGTGTGACCCACTCCTGTGTGTGTGTGTGTGACCCACTCCCCCATGTGTGTGTGTGTTACCCACTCCCCCATGTGTGTGTGTGTGTGTGTGTGTGTGTGTGTGTGTGTGTGTGTGTGTGTGACCCACTCCCATGTGTGTGTGTGTGTGTGTGTGTGTGTGTGTGTGTGTGTGTGTGACCCACTCCCCCATGTGTATGTGTGTGCCCCACTCTGCTGTGTGTGTGTGTGTGTGTGACCCACTCCCCCGTGTGTGTGTGTGTGTGTGACCCACTCCCCCGTGTGTGTGTGCCCCACTCCCGTGTGTGTGCGTGTGTGTGCGCACATGTGTGTGACCCCCCCCCCCCCCCCCCGTGTGTGTGTGTGACCCACTCCCCCGTGTGTGTGTGTGTGTGTGTGTGTGTGTGTGTGTGTGTGTGCGTGTGTGTGTGTGACCCATTCCCCTGTGGGTGATCCACTCCCCGGTGCAGTGGGAGGGATGGGGGCAGGAAGGGAGAGGATTTGAGCTCTTGAAGTCACATTTTACACGAGATGTAAATACACATTTCAAACTGCATTTCCCATGTGCACGCAAATGCATTCACATGTTATCAGAAATAAATACATTGTGTAGATGACATCATTTGCGGATCTGATAAATTGCCAGTAACCAGTTTGTAAAACTGAATATGCAGGTGCAGCATATAATTCAATATGTCCTAATGTCACACCTGTCCATGCCCGTGGGATTCCCCTGGGTGACCCCACTAGTCTTCTATATCACATTATCCGGAGGTGATTTTGTCTGTCTGTGAAACGTCTGTCTGGGGGAGTGGCTACGCTGGCTGGGAGGGGCTTAAAAAACAAATATCCACCATTTTGTTTACTCGCATAGGTTTGAGGCCTCTTTTGTTAAGCCTTGCTCTCTTGCTCTCTCTCCCAGTTTTATTTCAACTCTATTTCGATATCTCATTTCATTTTTCAGAGTTGCTTACATGGTTTTAGACTCGGTTGAAAAAAAATGGGAATAAAATTCGATGAAAGTTACCATTTATAGAACGAAATGCATTTCCAAAGGCCTGTAGACCATTGTGATTCTCTCACAGCTTTATCTCGACTCGAATTCACCATCTGATTTCATCTTTATCGATGGTTTTAGACTCGGTTTCAACAATAATTGAGAAAATTCATGCACACACGGGAAATTGCTGAGACATTTTTTGAAATTCGCGGCACGGTATGTCATACGCTCCCTGAAATAACAGACGGGAAAATGCCGAGATGTATTAAAAATTCGCGGCGGACTTTTCCATTTGATGACAGTCGTCACAATAAAAAGTCAACAATGTGGGGAGAGGGCATTGCTTCATTCCCGTATCGCGACAGACAGGAAATTGTCGACAGATATTTATTCGTTCCTATTTCAATTCATCATTATTATACGGAAGTAAAGGTAATCCTTTTTAAACTCCATTCATTCCATCGATGTTTTTTTTTTTTCGTACGAGTTTTCAAGGCTGAATCGTGTTCACATCCAGAATTAATAAACAAACTCTATTTCACATGTGCATGGACGTGTAATTCACATATGTAAAATAAAGAAATAAACACAGACGGGAAATTGCCGAGAGATTTTTTTCTGTTCTTATTTTATAAGCTATGTGCATGTAAACTTTAAAGAAGTTTATTTGAAATCTTTAATTTAAAAAATGTAATTTTGTATGCTGTAACGAAAAGAGTAACTTTGGTTTTCGCGGGATAGAAAGGTGCAATGTAATGTTCTTATACACCGCCCATAGGACTTTTTTCCCAGGGACTTTTCCATTTGAGCTGAATGCTTCATATAGTCGGAATGTTTCATTCTGTATTCTTTTTGTTATGAAATTCTGTCTAAAGTCTGTACCCAGGTGTCATGCGTCTTCTGTCCACGAGGCCGCCGTTATAAGAACTCGGTCATTCAGCGCAATGATTATTCCTGAGACATTTAATGTATGCTACGTAGGTGCATAAATAGATGGTACGTACCGCCACTTTGTTTAAGGCTTGCTTGTGCTCATCTGTAAACCCATTACTGATTCATATGCATGCTGAATATTGATATGATGTTCGCTGGTTCTCTTTACAGGTATTGCTCGGGATCGATTTAAAATTAAACTCATGAACTGAGCCAATGTTGTAACTCTGATTTTTACAACAATTAATCTCAATCATCTCTTGTCTTGATTGACAACGATATGACTCATAAGCTGATTCTCGTCCTGATCTTCGGAGCGGATCCTCAAGCATCGGACTTGGCTGCCCAGTTCCAGCACTGGCTTCGACTGCTGACAAGTTACCTGGGGGCCCAAGCTGATCTCACGGATGAGACCAAGCTCGCAGTTCTTAACTCTCGCGTCTCACATTCTGTTTATCATTACATTTCTCAGTGCGTCACGTACACTACTGCTGAAGCCGACCTACGTCGAATCTACATCAAGACTTGAAGCGTGGGTTACACCCGATACCTGCTCTCTTCACGACGACAGGATCTTTCGGAATCCATCGACCACTTCGTTCAGGACCTCCGCCGATTAGCGAAGGACTGTACAGGTGAACCTAGGTCCCATGAACAGGTCTGTGACGATTTAATGAGAGATTCATTTGTTTCCGGGATACACTTGCCGATAATACGTCAAAGATTGCTGGAAACTACCGACCTAACTCTTCAGACAGCTCATAAGTTGGCGCTCATATACTATGAGGCGCAGACACAATCGGAGGCATACGATCGCCCGTACGTCACTGCAGGGTTAACCAGTGAGCGACCGGAGAGGGCTGAGGCAGCGGAGCGAGCGGATGCCGAACGCCCTTGACGGGAACTCTTTCATCGCCCGAGGGGCGATCCGCACCACGCTCGACACTAGCTGGCGTCGGTCCTGCGCGCGTGGCTCGATCGCCACCAATGGATGTTTCGACAACTACAGGGCCACCCGTGTTGTCCAACGCTGTTATTCCAGTCATGATTGAGGGACAGATGGTCGACGCCTTGAACGACATGGGCTCTACTGACAGCTATGTTGACTTGCGGCTCGTCCAGAAGCATGGCTGGCCAATTCTCGGGACAACGCGCAGGATTTTCATGGCTTCCCAAGCTCTTTGGCTGTGTACCAAAGGCGAATGCCCGCTGAAGCTAGTGATCAATGGCCGAATGTTTCCGGATGTGCATTTAATGGTTTTACCAATGTTATGTGCAAAAGTACTACTAGGTCACTATTTTCTCCGTCGACATGGACAGTTAGAAATGGAATTTGGTGGTGACAATACTCTCTCTGTGTGTGCTCTGGCCAGGATGGAAATTGAACCCCTGTCGCTGTTTCCAAATTTGACTCCTGACTGCAGCCCGGTTGCCGTTAAATCGCGACGATACTCGCGGGCTGACACACAATTTATAGCGGAGGAAACTAGCCGACTTCTAAAGGAGGGTATAATGAAACCTAGTCGATCGCCTTGGAGGGCTCAAGTTCTGGTAGTCCAGACAGAAAATCATCGCAAACGCATGGTAATCGACTACTCGCAGACGATTAATCGGTTTACGCAATTGGATGCCTACCCACTCCTGGGATTGGATTCCCTGGTTCGGCAGGTGGCACAGTACTCGATATACAGCACATTAGATCTCCGAAGCGCGTATCATCAGATCCCAATTGCAGAGGCCGATCGCATCTACACCGGGTTTGAATCCGGACAGAGGTTCTACCCGTTCACCCGATTACCTTTTGGGGTCACAAACGGGGTGGCATGCTTTCAAAGGGCCATAGATGACATAATCACCAAGGAACACTTAACCGATGTCTTTGTTTACCTGGACAATCTAACGGTTTGTGGGTAGGATCAGGCCCATCATGATGCTAATTTGCAGCGTTTCCTCCAGGTTGCGCGCCAGTATCGGCTAACTCTGAACGAGGCTAAATGTCGCTATTCCGCCCGAACAATAGATCTCCTGGGGTACATCGTGACCCAGGGCACTATCACTCCAGACAAGGAGCGACTGCGACCCTTGCTCGACATGGCCCCGCCACATGATCGCACTTCGTTGAAGCGTGCCCTCGGACTAGTTGCACATTATTCAAAGTGGGTCCAAAATTTTTATGAGATGCTCCGCCCACTTGTCGATTGCCAAGTGTTCCCCATGGGTCATGCCGCCAAGGTCGCTTTCCATGGCCTGAAGTCCGACATAGCTGGCGCCGCTGTGTCGTCTATCGATGACAGTCAGCCCTTTGTTTTGGAAAGCGATGCATCGGACCACGCGATAGCTGCTATGCTCTCTCAAGGGGGGCGACCTGTGGCCTTCTTTTCAAGGACTCTCTCCTCCACAGAGAAACGTCACTTGTCTGTCGAGGAGGCGTACGCCATCGTTGAGTCTATTAGGCGTTGGAGACCATATTTGCTTGGCAAACATTTTGAGGTCATTACTGATCAGCAAAGTGTCGCTTTCATGTATGACACGTGCCATGCTCAGCGCATTAAAAACGAAAAGTTCACTCACTGGCAGATAGAGTTCACCGATTTTTGCTACACTATTAAGTATCGCCCAGGGCGGGATAATCTCACCGCAGACGCATTATCACGACCTTCGGTGTGTGCGAGTCTCACCTCATTTGAGGATCTGCGTGTTCTTCATGAAACATTGTGCCATCCTGGAGTGACGCGTTTCTCTCATTATGTGCAAAGTCGCAATTTGCCCTACTCTGTTGCGGACATTTGGCAGCTGTGTCGCACTTGTTCCGTTTGTGCTGAACTCAAACCTTGTTTCTACAGACGTTTCTACAGATGGGTACACTGATTCAGGCTACTCGGCCGTGGGAGAGATTGGCAATGAACTTCAAAGGGCCTCTACCGGCTTCGTGTCTACCTGCTAGTCCTAGCCTACCGGCCTCGGGTAGCTCTCGCTATCTCCTCACGATAGTTTACGGGTTCTCCAGATTCCCATTTGCTTTCCCGTGCAGTGATATGTCCGCTGCAACGGTTATCCGGTGTCTGCAGATTTTGTTCTCCATGTTCGGGAATCCAGCTTACGTACACACCGATCGAGGTGCTGTGTTTCTGTCCCAGGATGTGAGGACCTTTTTGCTCCAGCGCAATATAGCTTCAAGCTATACTACCCCGTACAGGCCACAGGCGAACGGTCAGGTGGAAAGATTTAATGGCATTATACGGAAGGCCATTACTCTGGGCCTTTAGTCTCGCGGACTAGGATGACCGATGGACCTGGATGGTACACGGGGCGTTAAACTCGATCAGGACTTTAATGTTCACCGCTACTAATCAAACTCCTCACGATCGTCTGTTTCATTACTCGCGCCGTTCTGGTGCTTTGCCGGGCTGGCTACTGAGCCCGGACCGGCTTTCCTCAAACGCGCGGTTGGTCAAAGTAAATATGACCCGCTTGTCGACAAGGTTCACATTCTCCAAGCCAGTCCCGAGCACGCTCGAGTTCTGCTGCCAAATGGGCGCGAGTCTACAGTCTCGGTGCGTCATCTTGCTCGTGCAGGGATAGCGATCAGCCGGAACTCAGCCCAGGGGACCTGTTGATGGGGAATTCACCGTTAACTCCGCTCCCGCACACGCCCGAACCGGTCGGCCCTGAGGTGCCGCCGCCGTCTCCCGAGATAGGCGGTTATTCCGACGTGGGGGAATTTGGTCTCGCGGTTGAAGCTCCCGACGCTGATCGAACACGTGCCGGAAGAGAAATTCTCCGCCCCGATTGCTACGGCTGGGACTGACATGCATTGCTGCTTTATGTACCCTTTTGCGAACTGACGTTTTCTATACTGCTATCCCGCTTGATTTTCACCCCTAGGGGTAGTGTAGTTTTAACGCCGGGAGAATGTCATGAAATTCTGTCTAAAGTCTGCACCCAGGTGTCATGCGTCTTCTGTCCACTACGCGGCCGTTATAAGAACTCGGTCATTCAGCGCAATGATTATTCCTGAGACATTTACTGTATGCTACATAGCTGCATAAATACAGTCACATGAAAAAGTAAGGACACCCCATGTAAAGTTTTGACTTTTTCAACATATTTCAACATGCAGCTATTTGATCTTCATTTCAACAATATTGATAGATAAAGGAGATATAATAAAACAAATATCATGAAACATTTACATTTTGTAGTCCATTGTATAATTTAAATAAACATAAATATATATAGTTTACGGGGTGTGAATACTTTCTGAAGGCACTGTATCTGTCCATGGAGAATTGAATTCCAGCAGAATTTTTTCTGTAAGGCTCACTTGGCTGCACCTGGATGGGGTTGAGGGTAAAGGAGTTGAAGCTTCAATCCAAATCCTATCCAGGTTCCTCCTGATGGGATTTGGAGATCAAAAAATGCCTACCCACTCGGGCGGTTTGGAGATCAAAAAAAAATAAATAAATAAAAAAAAAAATGCAAATTTCGCATGTGGAAAAAGTAAGTACACCCTTGGCTCTAATAGGTGGTATTGCCCCCTTTGGCAGAAACAACCTCAAGTAGGCGTTTCTTATAACTGTCTACCAGTCTCTAACATCGACTGGGAGAAATTTCTGCCCACTCCTCCGTGCAGAATTCTTTCAGCTGTGCGATGTTTGAGGGGTTTCTTGCATGCACAGCTCGTTTCAAATCCCCCCACAACATCTTGATGGGATTTAGATCCGGGCTTTGACTTGGCCATTCCAGAACCCTCCATTTCTTTCTTTTCAGCCATTCCTTGGTGGATTTGCTGGTATGTTTAGGGTCATTATCATGTTGCAAGGTCCATCTTCGGTTGAGCTTCAACTTTCCGACAGATGGCCTCACGTTATCCTCAAGCAACCTCTGGTACAATGAAGAATTCATAGTGGATTCTGTGATGGTGATCTGCCCAGGCCCTGGTGCAGCAAAGCTGCCCCAAACCATAATATTTCCACCACCATGCTTTACAGTTGGTATCAGGTTCTTGTGCTCAAATGCTGTCTTTGGTTTTTGCCAAACATGTCTTCTGGTACTGTGGCCAAATAGCTCTACCTTTGACTCATCTGTCCAGAGCACATTGTTCCAGAAGTGCTGGTTTTTGCCTAGGTGTTCATTGGCAAACTTTAGTCTTGCCCTGATGCTCTTTCTGGATAGCAAAGGTTTCCTCCTGGCACACCTCCCATGTAGATCAAATTTGTGCAACCTCTTTCTAATGGTAGACTCGTGCACTTTGACATCAACAGTGGCAAGAGCTACCTGTAGGTCCCATGATGACATTCTGGGGTTCTTAGAGACTTCTTTCAGCATTTTGCGGTCTGCTCTCGGGCTGAACTTGCTGGGGCGGCCTGGCCTGAACAAGTTGGCAGTTGTTTGGAATCTTCTCCACTTGTAGATGATCTTCCGGACAGTCGAATGATAGATTTCAAATTGTTTGGAGATCTTTTTAAATCCCTTCCAAGACTCGTAGGCATCTATAACCTTCTTTCTGAAGGCTTCAGAGAGCTATTTTGATCTAGGCATGGTGACGCCGCACACTTCAACAACAAAGAGCAAACCAAACGAAATGTCTGAGGTTTAAATAAGACAGGTTCCTCCAAGATCCTCTCTAATGATGTTCTCATCATTTGCACCTGAGCTGGTGCACCTCATTCTACTTTTAGGTATTTGAAGTAGTGATAAATGTAGGGGTGTACTTACTTTTTCCACATGCGAAATTTGCATTTATGTTTATTTAAATTATACAATGGACTACAAAATGTAAATGTTTCATGATATTTGTTATATTATATCACCTTTATCTATCAATATTGTTGAAATGAAGATCAAATAGCTGTATGTTGAAATATGTTGAAAAAGTCAAAACTTTACATGGGGTGTATTTACTTTTTCACGTGACTGTAGTGTAGATGGTACGTACCGCCACTTCGTTTAAGGCTTGCTTGTGCTCATCTGTAAACCCATTACTGATTCAGATGCATGCTGAATATTGATATGATGTTCGCTGGTTCTCTTTACAGGTATTGCTCGGGATCGATTGAGATTAAACTCATGAACTGAGCCAATGTTGTAACTCTGATTTTTACAACACTTTTCATCCTTTTCAAAACTTTCATTCAAACTTCTCATTCATTTCATTCATTCAAAGTCAGGATCTTTCATTCTTTTCAATAAAAAGTTGCAAGAAGGTACTCTGCCCGTGTGGAGAGGGGTGGAGCATTGTTTACGTATCGCCACTCGCGTTTTTAAATGCTATCTCCAAAATGAATAAAATAATGAGGCAACAGAACGAGACCGCCAATGAACGTTAACACAGACTTGCACAGGATGCTGAGCAACAAAGACATTGGAAGGTTATGTGTGCTCAGCAAACATATGCAAGAGCAGCTGTAATGAATCCGGATGAAGTATCTGATAATATTGTTGAAGATCATCATTGCGGTGCGAGTTCGATGACGTCACCATGCGTGTACTGTTCTGCGAAACATTTCACTAATGAATGAACAGGACAAGGGGGTGGTTCACACTGTGTTGTTCCAAGAGAAAAGTTCAATTACCTCTAATATTTGCCGTACCTGCTCGATTGGAACAACTGCCAGAGTGGGTGGGGGGAAGAGGAGACTGATGGAGGGAGAGAGGAGACTGATTGGAGGGGGAGAGGAGACTGGGGGAGGGGGAGATGAGACTGTGGGAGGGGCAGAGGAGATTGGTCGAGGGGTAGAGGAGACTGAGGGAGGGGAGAGGAGACTGGGGGAGGGGCAGAGGAGACTGGGGGAGGGGCAGAGGAGACTGAGGGAGGGGCAGAGGAGACTGAGGGAGGGGCAGAGGAGACTGGAGTAGGGGGAGAGGAGACTAGGGGAGGGGGAGAGGAACTGGGGGAGAGGGAGTGGAGACTGAGGGAGGGGGAGAGGAGACTGAGGGAGGGGAGAGGAGACTGGGGGAGGGGGAGAGGAGACTGGGGGAGGGGGAGAGGAGACTGGGGGAGGAGGTGAGGAAACTGGGGAAGGGGGAGAGGAGTGAGGAGGAGTTGTAAAGGAATGAGGGGGGGGAGGAGTAAAGTGACCCCCACTCCCCCCGTGAGTAACCCACTCCCCCCATGTGTGACCCACTCCCCAGTGTGTGACCCACTCTCCCCCATGTGTGACCCACTCTCCCCCGTGGGTGATCCACTCTCCCCCGTGGGTGACCCACTCTCCCCCGTGTGTGACCCCATGGGTGATCCACTCCCCGGTGCAGTGTGCGTGATGTGGGAGGAAGAGGATTTGAGTTCTTGAAGTCACATTTTACATGAGATGTAATTACACATTTCAAACTGTACTTCTCATGTGCACGCATGTTATCAGAAGTAAATAAATTGTGTAGATTACATAATTTGTGAATCTTATAAATTGCCAGTAACCATTTTGTAAAACTGAATGTTTTACAAAATGTAATCTCCTCAAGGGATTCCCACGGGTGACCCCACTA
Organism: Myxine glutinosa; assembly: GCF_964187855.1. NCBI lineage: Eukaryota > Metazoa > Chordata > Myxini > Myxiniformes > Myxinidae > Myxine > Myxine glutinosa. The sequence continues at coordinate 64,352,084 of NC_136262.1, forward strand.
GTATTATAATAATACGCCAAGGCTTTTCTGTTGTGTGTGTCGATTTTTACCATGGGCTTCTGCGAGTATCACAAACGACACATATCTAATATCACAATTAATGACTTTACACTTGTGCTATTACATTCATTAAGGAGACTAGGGCATTGCCCGTACTATATCTATATCTAAAATTATATCCCCCCCCTCTATTTACATGAAATGGTTTGGTCCAAAGCGAACGGCTTGCGAGTACGGTGACAATCCCCCCCCTCTATTTACATGAAATGGTTTGGTCCAAAGCGAACGGCTTCCGGAGTTTGGTAAAGAAATCGCCATCGCGTGCACAAACGCGCAGGAAAGCGAATGAATCGGAAATTCGTTGTTATTAGTTTTAAAACATAGTTTAACGCCAACATAGTTTGCCAACGTGAAATAAATGAATACGCTCTCAAATGTGCCATCCGAGGCAGAGTGTGTCCGCCACGTTCGGCACACGCGATAGTTCGCTGCTCTCTGATTGGTTGAATCGTTTTTTGGACATAGCTCGGTAAGTAATTGTCCGATTAATATGAAACCTTGAAAAGGCACATCCTCGGGTCCCCAGCAATATACCTGGCAAGTTAAAAGTATATCGGACCCGTGGTTGTCGAGAAACAGCGGTCACAGACAAACAGACGTACAAACGTACAAACGTACAGACAGAGATTACTGGAATTATAGATAGATAACTAAACTATATTAAGCATGTTTAACCTGTAGGAATCATTTTATAATGGAAAACCAAATACTGCATTGGTGTCATCAGAAGAAACCAGAAAAAGAAAAGAGCAAAGATGGAGTCATCAGGAGGAACCTGGATAGGATTTGGATTGAAGCTTCAACTCCTTTACCCTCAACCCCATCCAGGTGCAGCCAAGTGAGCCTTACAGAAAAAATTCTGCTGGAATTCAATTCTCCATGGACAGATACAGTGCCTTCAGAAAGTATTCACACCCCATGACTTTTTCACATTTTGTTTTGTTATAGCCTGAATTTAAAATGGATTATATTGAGTTATTTGTCAGTGATCTACACATAATACCCCATTAATGTCAAAGTGGAATTACAAATAATTGTTTTTACAAAATTATTAAAAATGAAATGCAGAAATATCTAATTTACTAAGTATTCAACCCCCTGAGTAAATAGTTCGTAGAAGCACCCTTTTGGCAGCGATTACAGCTTCAAGTCTTCTTGGATATGTCTGTATCGGTTTTCACATCTGTATTTAGGGAGTTTCTCCCATTCTTCCTTGCAGATTGCTCAATGTCTGTTAAGTTGGATGTGGAGCGTCGGTGAACATCAATCTTCAAGTCTGTCCACAGATTCTCAATGGAATTCAAGTCTGGGCTTTGGCTGGGCCACTCAAGGACATTCATGTTCTTGTTCTGAAGCCATCCCAGGGTTACTTTGGCGGTATGCTTGGGTCATTGTCCTGTCGGAACATAAATCTTTGCCACAGTCAAAGGTCTTTTGCACTTTGAAGCGGGTTCTCCTCATGGATTTGCCTGTATTTGGCTCCATTAATTTGTCCCTCTATCCTTACAAGTCTTGTCCCTGCCGCTGAAAAGTATCCCCACAGCATGATACTTCAGGGATGGTGTTAGATGGGTGATGAGCTGTGTTCAGTTTCCGCCAGATGTAGTGCTTTCTGTCATGTGCCGCACTGTAGATAAAGAAAGAGATATACGTATTGTTGCGGGAATTTCTTCTAGGGGTTAACCTTATTGCATTGCATTTCGATAGTTATTTCCATCGTGCATGTTGAGTGTAATAACGATAATAACAAGCGTTACGCCTAGGTCCCCCGTCGGTGAAGTGATGTGAGTTGACAAAGTGAAGACGCAAGGCGACCATCTTGGATTTTGACGTGGCGACCCAATTTTCAATCGTGTTCTCCCTTATGCATAGATACACCCACACACCAGATTAGAAGTTTGTCGTTCGTTTATTTTTCAAGATATTTCGCTCACAAGGTTCAGACATATATATATATATATGGTGGCCCCCATCTTGGATTTTGACGTGGCGACCCAATTTTCAACAGCGTTCTTCCTTATGCCGAGATAAACCCACACACCAAATTAGAAGTTGGTACTTCGCTTATTTTTCAAGATATTCCGCTCACAATGTTCAGACGTACATGGCGGCGGCCATCTTGGATTTTGACGTGGCGACCTCATTTTCAATAGGGTTCTTCCATATGCCTAGTTGCACCCACACACCAAATTAGAATTCGGTCCTTCGCTTACGCACGCACGCACTTCCGCACGCACGCACGGACACACGCACGCACGGACGGACGCACACACGGATGGAGGGGAAAACCTTAGGCCTCCTTTCGCTCCGCGGTGCGACGGGGGGCAATAACCATTCATTTCATACTGAGGTGCATTGGAGCTGCCGAGGCAGATTCATTGGTTGTTGAGTGCAATCCTGGATGGACTACCACTCTGACGTGTAGGAGTGGTAATGTATATTGTCATCAATGGACCAATGGGAGGCAGCGATGGCCAAGTGCTTGCTGGGTAATGAATCATGTGATCTAGTTTAGCTAGGCCGGAGGAGTAATGTCCTTGACTGAAATTTTGTAGTAAACATGTTTTTCCCTGAATTGTAGCCTGGACAGTATCATCGAGTGATGTGGCTTGACATTGTGCAAAAGTGTTGGAGGATATTGCATTATTTTCAAACTTTTTCCACTGCCCTGCATGATGAACATTTCGTGTATAAATTCAGTGCTGTCTTGAGTGAGATTCCGAGATTTTGCTGCAGCCTTGCAATTGCGTTTTCTCTCCATACGTATGACTCTGAAATGAACAATCCAGTGATTATAAAGGTCTTGTTATCCTTCCTTGGAGGAGAGACCCCGACAGACGCAGGATATGTTTAGTGTGAATGTAACGTAAAATGACCATATTTAGGAAATGCGTTATTACCACAAGAAGTGAAAAGTAGGGTAAAGCAATTGGTTCATGTTTGTCTGTCTTATCAGTTTATGATCGCCATTTTATGATGGAAGAACAACTTAATTAAGTTGAATGTTATATTTTGAATATGAATAGGAAGACAAGTCTGCCATTTTACTGTACTTTGGATCTGAATTTGTCCTATCACACATACGCAGAGCGCAGTTTGATGATGAACCCTTTTTACCCTCTTTGAACCCTTTTCACTCTGTGTGCCTGCCTGGCAGTCAAAAAAAATTGAAAATCATCCCAAACAAGAAACTTACTGTTTTTAAGGATGTCATAAAGGACACAAACAACAGGCACGAAAAACGAATGTAACGTGTTAGATATGGTGGTGTAATAGACACTGTGAAAAATGGCGGTAAAACCTGAATTTATTTATTTATATGCCTTTAAATCTATTTAAACCTTTATTAAAATGCAATTATATACTTGAAGACTGTAGAACACAAATCGCCTTCATAATACTTCCAGTAATCATGCTTATGTCGATATATAGCATTGGAAGGCATGGCATGTGTATCATCAGGTGAAGATGAGGTCGCCATAATGGATAAATGGATATGTTCCAATCAATAATGCCTCCATCTCCTAAATTTCAACTCAACATCGTCTTATTACAGTGTATAAGGGTGGTTAATGTGTAAGACTGCTTCAGTGGCACTAAACTTTCGGTTTTTTACACGATCATAAAATTATTCTTTCATGACAATTGAAGTACAGGAGGTCCTTACAGGAGGTCCTTACAGGAGGTTCATGGGTTTCCTCTTCAGGGATTTGTTTAATCACGATTAATTTATTGAGGCAAGTTTTGCAGATTGCAGTCAATGCACTCGAATAATTGTGGGTTGGCATACTATTTTATACATTTATTCACCTATTTTACTTGGGCCATCAACACAGAAACTCACTCAAACCCTCCCAACATCATCACCTCCATCAACTCATCTTTATCGTCACCATCATCAACACTGCTGTTGCATTCTTGGATCAGGTTTATCATCATTATTATTAAAGGTAAGTTTAATGATTTTAATAACTGAAGAAAATGAACTTTATTTTATGTTCTTAATACAGGAAAATATTACTTTATTTTATGTTCTTAATACAGGAAAATATTACTTTATTTTATGTTCTTAATACAGGAAAATATTACTTTATTTTATGTTCTTAATACAGGAAAATATTACTTTATTTTATGTCTTAATACATGAAAATATTACTTTATTTTATATTCTTAATACAGGAAAATATTACTTTATTTTATGTTCTTAATACAAGAAAATAATACTTTATTTTATGTTCTTAATACAGGAAAATATTACTTCATTTTATGTTCTTAATACAGGAAAATATTACTTTATTTTATGTTCTTAATACAGGAAAATATTACTTTATTTTATGTTCTTAATACATGAAAATATTACTTTATTTTATGTTCTTAATACAAGAAAATATTACTTTCTTTTATGTTCTTAATACAGGAAAATATTACTTTATTTTATGTTCTTAATACAGGAAAATATTACTTTATTTTATGTTCTTAATACAGGAAAATATTACTTTATTTTATGTTCTTAATACAAGAAAATATTACTTTCTTTTATGTTCTTAATACAGGAAAATATTACTTTATTTTATGTTCTTAATACAGGAAAATATCACTTTATTTTATGTTCTTAATACAGGAAAATATTACTTTATTTTATGTTCTTAATACAAGAAAATATTACTTTCTTTTATGTTCTTAATACAGGAAAATATTACTTTATTTTATGTTCTTAATACAGGAAAATATTACTTTATTTTATGTTCTTAATACAGGAAAATATTACTTTATTTTATGTTCTTAATACAGGAAAATAATACTTTCTTTTATGTTCTTAATACAGGAAAATATTACTTTATTTTATGTTCTTAATACATGAAAATATTACTTTATTTTATGTTCTTAATACAGGAAAATATTACTTTATTTTATGTTCTTAATACAGGAAAATATTACTTTATTTTATGTTCTTAATACAGGAAAATAATACTTTCTTTTATGTTCTTAATACAGGAAAATATTACTTTATTTTATGTTCTTAATACAGGAAAATAATACTTTCTTTTTTGTTCTTAATACAGGAAAATATTACTTTATTTTATGTTCTTAATACAGGAAAATAATACTTTCTTTCATGTTCTTAATACAGGAAAATAATACTTTATTTTATGTTCTTAATACAGGAAAATATTACTTTATTTTATGTTCTTAATACAGGAAAATATTACTTTATTTTATGTTCTTAATACAGGAAAATAATACTTTATTTTATGTTCTTAATACAGGAAAATATTACTTTATTTTATGTTCTTAATACAGGAAAATATTACTTTATTTTATGTTCTTAATACAGGAAAATATTACTTTATTTTATGTTCTTAATACAGGAAAATATTACTTTATTTTATGTTCTTAATACAGGAAAATATTACTTTATTTTATGTTCTTAATACAGGAAAATAATACTTTCTTTGATGTTCTTAATACAGGAAAATATTACTTTATTTTATGTTCTTAATACAGGAAAATATTACTTTATTTTATGTTCTTAATACAGGAAAATATTACTTTATTTTATGTTCTTAATACAGGAAAATAATACTTTCTTTTATGTTCTTAATACGGGAAAATATTACTTTATTTTATGTTCTTAATACATGAAAATATTACTTTATTTTATATTCTTAATACAGGAAAACAATACTTTATTTTATGTTCTTAATACATGAAAATATTACTTTATTTTTTGTTCTTAATACAGGAAAATAATACTTTATTTTATGTTCTTTAATACAGGAAAATAATACTTTCTTTTATGTTCTTAATACAGGAAAATATTACTTTATTTTATGTTCTTAATACATGAAAATATTACTTTATTTTATGTTCTTAATACAGGAAAATATTACTTTATTTTATGTTCTTAACACAGGAAAATAATACTTTCTTTTATGTTCTTAATACAGGAAAATATTACTTTATTTTATGTTCTTAATATAGTAATATACATGTAATATACATGAAATACATGAAAATGAAATACAATGAAAACAAAAGTAATATACATGAAAATATTACTTTATTTTATATTCTTAATACAGGAAAATATTACTTTATTTTATGTTCTTAATACAGGAAAATATTACTTTATTTTATGTTCTTAATACAGGAAAATATTACTTTATTTTATGTTCTTAATACATGAAAATATTACTTTATTTTATGTTCTTAATACAGGAAAATATTACTTTATTTTATGTTCTTAATACAGGAAAATAATACTTTATTTTATGTTCTTAATACAGGAAAATATTACTTTATTTTATGTTCTTAATACAGGAAAATATTACTTTATTTTATGTTCTTAATACAGGAAAATATTACTTTATTTTATGTTCTTAATACAGGAAAATATTACTTTATTTTATGTTCTTAATACAGGAAAATAATACTTTCTTTTATGTTCTTAATACAGGAAAATATTACTTTATTTTATGTTCTTAACACAGGAAAATATTACTTTATTTTATGTTCTTAATACAGGAAAATATTACTTTATTTTATGTTCTTAATACAGGAAAATAATACTTTATTTTATGTTCTTAATACATGAAAATATTACTTTATTTTATATTCTTAATACAGGAAAATATTACTTTATTTTATGTTCTTAATACATGAAAATATTACTTTATTTTATATTCTTAATACAGGAAAATATTACTTTATTTTATGTTCTTAATACAGGAAAATAATACTTTATTTTATGTTCTTAATACAGGAAAATAATACTTTATTTTATGTTCTTAATACATGAAAATATTACTTTATTTTATATTCTTAATACAGGAAAATATTACTTTATTTTATGTTCTTAATACAGGAAAATATTACTTTATTTTATGTTCTTAATACAGGAAAATAATACTTTCTTTTATGTTCTTAATACAGGAAAATATTACTTTATTTTATGTTCTTAATACAGGAAAATATTACTTTATTTTATGTTCTTAATACAGGAAAATATTATTTTATTTTATGTTCTTAATACAGGAAAATAATACTTTCTTTTATGTTCTTAATACAGGAAAATATTACTTTATTTTATGTTCTTAATACAAGAAAATATTACTTTATTTTATGTTCTTAATACAGGAAAATATTACTTTATTTTATGTTCTTAATACAGGAAAATATTACTTTATTTTATGTTCTTAATACAGGAAAATATTACTTTATTTTATGTTCTTAATACAGGAAAATATTACTTTCTTTTATGTTCTTAATACAGGAAAATATTACTTTATTTTATGTTCTTAATACAGGAAAATATTACTTTATTTTATGTTCTTAATACAGGAAAATATTACTTTATTTTATATTCTTAATACAGGAAAATATTACTTTATTTTATGTTCTTAATACAGGAAAATATTACTTTATTTTATGTTCTTAATACAGGAAAATATTACTTTATTTTATGTTCTTAATACAGGAAAATATTACTTTATTTTATGTTCTTAATACAGGAAAATAATACTTTCTTTTATGTTCTTAATACAGGAAAATATTACTTTATTTTATGTTCTTAATACAGGAAAATAATACTTTCTCTTATGTTGTTAATATAAGAAAATAATACTTTATTATACATTCTTGATACATTTAAATAATATTTACTATATATTATTGACACATGAAAAGAATACTTTGTTATACATTCTTAATACATTAAAATATATTGTTGATTATTTTCGATTATTGCACCGGATTATTGCACCCTCCCATCACCCTCCCATCACCCTCCCCCGTCACCCTCCCCCATCACCCTCCCATCACCCTCCCATCACCCTGCCCCATCACCCTGCCATCACCCTCCCATCACCCTCCCATCACCCTGCCATCACCCTCCCATCACCCTCCCATCACCCTCCCATCACCCTCCCATCACCCTGCCATCACCCTCCCATCACCCTCCCACCACCCTCCCATCACCCTGCCATCACCCTCCCATCACCCTCCCATCACCCTTTATTGGACCATTTGACTTCTATAGGGTTGGTTTTCTAAGGCTTATATCAAAATATTAACTTGTATCAAATAAGTCTTTTAAGGTGAAAGCGCGATGACGTCACCACGTCACGCGGCACGAATGCGCGCCGGTGTCGTCGGAGGCATTGACTTATATAGGGTTGGTTTTCTAAGGCTGTAGGCCGCACCTCATTTTGTCGAATAAAGTGGTATTCGGGTGGTTCCGGTATTTGGGACCGCAGGGACGGAAAGTGCCGGTACGGGGTGCTTGGCACTCCCCAGCCGGCCCGCTCTGAAGGTTCGGATTGGGACACCGGGATTCATTCCGGTCGCCCGGTCGGCCCGGAGGTGGGGGTGCGGGGCCTGTCACGGAACGTCAAAACAAACGGCCTGCCGGGGCCGCCCAAAAGTCGGGCGTGAGGGGCGCGTCCACTAATGGAACGCCTCTCGCTTCCCAGATCGAGGGCCACGTGGTCAGGAGAACCTCGTCCTTTCTGGTTGCCCTGCCATCCCACCGGGAGCGCTGGCAGGGTGTACTTCAAACTAAGCTTAAGTGTCAAGTGTTAAGTTCTTCCTTGCCCTCGCAAGGGAAAGGCTAGGGTCAAGCTCTTCCAAATTTCCAAACACTAGAAATCGGACGTCTCAAATTAATTAACTAATTTGTTAATACATCTCAGTCGCCCGCGACCTCTCTAGCGCGGGCGTCGAACCAGTTCATTTCCGGGCGACCGGGCCGAGTATCGGCTCGGCCATGGCCGAAGCCGTTGATTCCGCCGTAGCACGCTAACACGTAGGCTCACGCGTCCCTGGTCCGCCGGGGCTCCGCGGGTGTCCTACCGTCACCACGTCGCCATGCTCCCTGAATAAGAGAGTCAGACGTGGTGCCCGGGGACGGAGTTCGCTGTCTAAACATGGTAGCGCTAGGCCAGTGGGACCGCCGGGACCCACGTGCACTCACAAGTTGTTCTGCGCGTGGGCGGCAGTATCAGACCGGGGCGCCCAAACGCTCCCCGGCTAAAGTTCATCCTGAAAGCGCCCACATTGTGCGGACAAACCAAGTCAAGGGCCACGTGGTCAGGAGAACCTCGTCCCTTCCGGTCACACTTTGCCTATCGGCCGGCCTCGAAGACCGAAATTGTGACGGTGTCACCCGAAAAGATGTTGCCACAATGTGTCACCCTCCCATCACCCTGCCATCACCCTGCCATCACCCTCCCATCACCCTCCCATCACCCTCCCATCACCCTTTATTGGACCATTTGACTTCTATAGGATTGGTTTTCTAAGGCTTATATCAAAATATTAACTTATATCAATTCTATAGGGTTGGTTTTCTAGGGCTTATATCAAAATATTAACTTATATCAAATGTCTTTTAAGATGAAAGCGCGATGACGTCACCATGTCACGCGGCACGAATGCGCACGCACCTGTGTCGTTGGAGGTATTGACTTCTATAGGGTTGGTTTTCTAAGGCTTATATCAAAATATTAACTTATATCAAATGTCTTTTAAGATGAAAGCGCGATGACGTCACCACGTCACGTGGCACGAATGCACACCTGTGTCGTTGGAGGTATTGACTCTTATAGGGTTGGTTTTCTATGGCTTATATCAAAATATTAACTTATATCAAATGTCTTTTAAGATGAAAGCGTGATGACGTCGCCACGTCACGTGGCACGAATGCGCGCCTGTATCGTTGGAGGTATTGACTTCTATGGGGTTGGTTTTCTGGGGCTTATATCAAAATATTAACTTATATCAAATAAGTCTTTTAAGGTGGAAGCGCGATGACGTCACCGCGTCACGCGGCACGAGTGGTTCCATTGTGCACGCTTTCGTTTTGTTTCCAAATTAAAATCTGTTTTCACTTTTGCCATAAAAAGGACATCAGTGCATCGAGTGTGGTGTCTTATTTGGTGAAATTCGGTCGATTTGAAGTGGTGAAAATAAAATGTGATCGTGGAAAATCGTAGCGAGGGGCCATTTTGAATCGGTTTTCGATTATTGCACCGGATTATTGCACCCTCCCATCACCCTCCCATCACCCTCCCCCATCACCCTCCCCCATCACCCTCCCATCACCCTCCCATCACCCTGCCCCATCACCCTGCCTCATCACCCTCCCCCATCACCCTGCCATCACCCTCCCATCACCCTGCCATCACCCTCCCATCACCCTCCCATCACCCTCCCATCACCCTGCCATCACCCTCCCATCACCCTCCCATCACCCTTTATTGGACCATTTGACTTCTATAGGGTTGGTTTTCTAAGGCTTATATCAAAATATTAACTTATATCAAATAAATCTTTTAAGGTGAAAGCGCGATAACGTCACCACGTCACACGGCACGAATGCACGCCTGTGTCGTCGGAGGTATTGACTTCTATAGGGTTGGTTTTCTAAGGCTTATATCAAAATATTAACTTATATCAAATAAGTCTTTTAAGGTGAAAGCGCGATGACGTCACCACGTCACGCGGCACGAATGCGCGCCGGTGTCGTCGGAGGCATTGACTTATATAGGGTTGGTTTTCTAAGGCTTATATCAAAATATTAACTTATATCAAATAAATCTTTTAAGGTGAAAGCGCGATGACGTCACCACGTCACGCGGCACGAATGCGCGCCGTTGTCGTCGGAGGCATTGACTTATATAGGGTTGGTTTTCTAAGGCTGTAGGCCGCACCTCATTTTGTCGAATAAAGTGGTATTCGGGTGGTTCCGGTATTTGGGACCGCAGGGACGGAAAGTGCAGGTACGGGGTGCTTGGCACTCCCCAGCCGGCCCGCTCTGAAGGTTCGGATCGGGACACCGGGATTCATTCCGGTCGCCCGGTCGGCCCGGAGGTGGGGGTGCGGGGCCTGTCACGGAACGTCAAAACAAACGGCCTGCCGGGGCCACCCAAAAGTCGGGCGTGAGGGGCGCGTCCACTAATGGAACGCCTCTCGCTTCCCAGATCGAGGGCCACGTGGTCAGGAGAACCTCGTCCCTTCTGGTTGCCCTGCCGTCCCACCGGGAGCGCTGGCAGGGTGTACTTCAAACTAAGCTTAAGTGTCAAGTGTTAAGTTCCTCCTTGCCCTCGCAAGGGAAAGGCTAGGGTCAAGCTCTTCCAAATTTCCAAACACTAGAAATCGGACGTCTCAAATTAATTAACTAATTTGTTAATACATCTCAGTCGCCCGCGACCTCTCTAGCGCGGGCGTCAAACCAGTTCATTTCCGGGCGACCGGGCCGAGTATCGGCTCGGCCATGGCCGAAGCCGTTGATTCCGCCGTAGCACGCTAACGCGTAGGCTCGCGCGTTCCTGGTCCGCCGGGGCTCCGCGGGTGTCCTACCGTGCCCACGTCGCCATGCTCCCTGAATAAGAGAGTCAGACGTGGTGCCCGGGGACGGAGTTCGCTGTCTAAACATGGTAGCGCTAGGCCAGTGGGACCGCCGGGACCCACGTGCACTCACAAGTTGTTCTGCGCGTGGGCGGCAGTATCAGACCGGGGCGCCCAAACGCTCCCCGGCTAAAGTTCATCCTGAAAGCGCCCACATTGTGCGGACAAACCAAGTCAAGGGCCACGTGGTCAGGAGAACCTCGTCCCTTCCGGTCACACTTTGCCTATCGGCCGGCCTCGAAGACCGAAATTGTGACGGTGTCACCCGAAAAGGTGTTGCCACAATGTGTCACCCTCCCATCACCCTGCCATCACCCTCCCATCACCCTCCCATCACCCTCCCATCACCCTGCCATTACCCTCCCATCACCCTCCCATCGCCCTCCCATCACCCTTTATTGGACCATTTGACTTCTATAGGGTTGGTTTTCTAAGGCTTATATCAAAATATTAACTTATATCAATTCTATAGGGTTGGTTTTCTATCGATCGTGGAAAATCGTAGCGAGGGGCCATTTTGAATCGGTTTTCGATTATTGCACCGGATTATTGCACCCTCCCACGCTACGTTCCAATTTCCACGCTATGATTTCCACAATTCTATAGGGTTGGTCGGAAAAGATTCGGGTGACACCGTCACAATTTCGGTCTTCGAGGCCGGCCGATAGGCAAAGTGTGACCGAAAGGGACGAGGTTCTCCTGACCACGTGGCCCTTGACTTGGTTTGTCCGCACAATGTGGGCGCTTTCAGGATGAACTTTAGCCGGGGAGCGTTTGGGCGCCCCAGTCTGATACTGCCGCCCACGCGCAGAACAACTTGTGAGTGCACATGGGTCCCGGCGGTCCCACTGGCCTAGCGCTACCATGTTTAGACAGTGAACTCCGTCCCCGGGCACCACGTCTGACTCTCTTATTCAGGGAGCATGGCGACGTGGGCACGGTAGGACACCCGCGGAGCCCCGGCGGACCAGGGACGCGCGAGCCTACGCTTTAGCGTGCTACGGCGGAATCAACGGCTTCGGCCACGGCCGAGCCGATACTCGGCCCAGTCGCCCGGAAATGAACTGGTTCGACGCCCGCGCTAGAGAGGTCGCGGGCGACTGAGATGTATTAACAAATTAGTTAATTAATTTGAGACGTCCGATTTCTAGTGTTTGGAAATTTGGAAGAGCTTGACCCTTGCCTTTCCCTTGCGAGGGCAAGGAGGAACTTAACACTTGACACTTAAGCTTAGTTTGAAGTACACCCTGCCAGCGCTCCCGGTGGGACGGCAGGGCAACCAGAAGGGACGAGGTTCTACTGACCACGTGGCCCTCGATCTGGGAAGCGAGAGGCGTTCCATTAGTGGACGCGCCCCTCACGCCCGACTTTTGGGCGGCCCAGGCAGGCCGTTTGTTTTGACGTTCCGTGACAGGCCCCGCACCCCCACCTCCGGGCCGACCGGGCGACCGGAATGAATCCCGGTGTCCCGATCCGAACCTTCAGAGCGGGCCGGCTGGGGAGTGCCAAGCACCCCGTACCTGCACTTTCCGTCCCTGCGGTCCCAAATACCGGAACCACCCGAATACCACTTTATTCGACAAAATGAGGTGCGGCCTACAGCCTTAGAAAACCAACCCTATATAAGTCAATGCCTCCGACGACACCGGCGCGCATTCGTGCCGCGTGACGTGGTGACGTCATCGCGCTTTCACCTTAAAAGACTTATTTGATATAAGTTAATATTTTGATATAAGCCTTAGAAAACCAACCCTATAGAAGTCAATACCTCCGACGACACAGGCGTGCATTCGTGCCGCATGACGTGGTGACGTTATCGCGCTTTCACCTTAAAAGATTTATTTGATATAAGTTAATATTTTGATATAAGCCTTAGAAAACCAACCCTATAGAAGTCAAATGGTCCAATAAAGGGTGATGGGAGGGTGATGGGAGGGTGATGGCAGGGTGATGGGAGGGTGGTGGGAGGGTGATGGGAGGGTGATGGCAGGGTGATGGGAGGGTGATGGGAGGGTGATGGGAGGGTGATGGCAGGGTGATGGGAGGGTGATGGGAGGGTGATGGCAGGGTGATGGGGGAGGGTGATGGGGCAGGGTGATGGGGCAGGGTGATGGGAGGGTGATGGGAGGGTGATGGGGGAGGGTGATGGGAGGGTGATGGGAGGGTGCAATAGTCCGGTGCAATAATCGAAAACCGATTCAAAATGGCCCCTCGCTACGATTTTCCACGATCACATTTTATTTTCACCACTTCAAATCGACCGAATTTCACCAAATAAGATACCACACTCGATGCACTGATGTCCTTTTTACGGCAAAAGTGAAAACAGATTTTAATTTGGAAATAAAACGAAAGCGTGCACAATGGAACCATTCGTGCCGTGTGACGTGGTGACGTCATCGCGCTTCCACCTTAAAAGACTTATTTGATATAAGTTAATATTTTGATATAAGCCTTAGAAAACCAACCCTATAGAAGTCAATACCTCCAACGACACAGGTGCGCATTCGTGCCGCGTGACGTGGTGACGTCATCGCGCTTTCATCTTAAAAGACATTTGATATAAGTTAATATTTTGATATAAGCCTTAGAAAACCAACCCTATAGAAGTCAGTACCTCCAACGACACAGGCGCGCATTCGTGCCGCGTGACGTGGTGACGTCATCACACTTTCACCTTAAAAGACTCATTTGATATAAGTTAATATTTTGATATAAGCCTTAGAAAACCAACCCTATATAAGTCAATACCTCCAATGATACAGGTGCACATTCGTGCCGCGTGACGTGGTGACGTCATCGCGCTTTCATCTTAAAAGACATTTGATATAAGTTAATATTTTGATATAAGCCTTAGAAAACCAACCCTATAGAAGTCAAATGGTCCAATAAAGGGTGATGGGAGGGTGATGGGAGGGTGATGGGAGGGTGATGGCAGGGTGATGGGAGGGTGATGGGAGGGTGATGGGGGAGGGTGATGGGAGGGTGATGGGAGGGTGATGGCAGGGTGATGGGGGAGGGTGATGGGGCAGGGTGATGGGGCAGGGTGATGGGAGGGTGATGGGAGGGTGATTTCCCGATTGAATAGCGGTGGCGCGATCCAGCCAAAGTTTGGGGTAAATCGGGTGTTAGAGTCAGGGAATTAATGTTCGGTCGCTGTAATATACCACCGCTCGGTCAAAATAACATCTTAACCGCGTCCGTAACAATATATATATATGTATATATATATATATATATATCTGTGCAGCATCTGTCCTGTGTTGTCACTGAACTACTTTCTCAAACTTTTGTGAAATCGTACCAAACTTCTGGTATGCACATATCTCTCCCGTCGGTATGTCCTAAGGGTATTTTCTTTGAAAACATTTCCAATTTTTTTTGGGGGAATTTTTTTTTTCCAACTTCAATTGTTTATAAAAAGTAATATCACGTATATTACAAATACATTTGTGCAAAATAATTGTTTGAATTATGATTGGTTTAAACAATGACAAAACGGCAACTCAGGTACAGTCATTTATCTATATATCGACACATCTGGGCGGTGTTTGTGTTTTCACTTAACGACTCCCTCAAGCTTTTGTTTCCGTGGTTGTGAAGTGTTTTTAATAACGTTGTTGTGGTTTTGAATCACGTGGTGTTGTGGTATTTTGAATTATGTGGTGGTGAAGTGTTTTTTAATGACGTGGTGGTGAGGTGTTTTTAAATCACATGGTGGTGAGGTGTTTTTAAATCACATGGTGGTGAGGTGTTTTGAATTACGTGGTGGTGAGGTATTTATAATTACGTGGTGGTGAGGTGTTTTTAATTATGTGGTGGTGAGGTGTTTTGAATTAGTTGGTGATGAGGTGTTTTGAATTACGTGGTGGTGAGGTGTTTTGAATTACTTGGTGGTGAGGTGTTTTTAAATGACGTGGTGGTGAGGTGTTTTTAATTTTGTGGCTGTGAGGTGTTTTTATTACGTGTTTTATGGCTGTGAGGTGTTTTTAATTTCGTGGTGGTGAGGTGTTTTTATTACGTGTTTTATGGTTGTGAGGTGTTTTAATTCCGTGTTTTATGGCTGTGAGGTGTTTTATTATGTGTTTTATGGCTGTGAGGTGTTTTTATTACGTGTTTTATGGCTGTGAGGTGTTTTTAATTTCGTGGTGGTGAGGTGTTTTTAATTATTTGGTGGTGAGGTGTTTTTAAATGACGTGGTGGTGAGGTGTTTTTAATTTTGTGGCTGTGAGGTGTTTTTATTACGTGTTTTATGGCTGTGAGGTGTTTTTAATTTCGTGGTGGTGAGGTGTTTTTATTCCGTATTTTATGGCTGTGAGGTGTTTTATTACGTGTTTTATGGTTGTGAGGTGTTTTTATTACGTGTTTTATGGTTGTGAGGTGTTTTGAATTTCGTGGTGGTGAGGTGTTTTGAATTACGTGGTGGTGAGGTGTAATCGTCCCAAACTTCCAGTCTGCACCTACCCCTCCCCTATATATGTGCTGGGGGGTTCTTTCTTGAAAAAAAAGCATTCAACCTAAATTGCCTATAAAAATGTAATATCACAAACACAACAAATACATTTGTGCCAAGTAATTGTTTGTATTATGATTGGTGAAAATCGATGACCACACAGCAACTCAGGTACAGTCATTATTCTCAGCTAAAATAAGCCCGTTCCTCAGTAACGACGCTAGTATATATATATATATATATATATATTGTTATGAATTTGGTAATGCAACATCTAGAGCTAGGTAGATCTGAATAGGTAGGTATTCGGCTGTCGTGACAGGGACTCTACATGTAATAAGTTATTGATGTTCAGGCGGTTGTCGGGGTAAGATGTATGAGTGTGGATCTACCTGGAGATTCGAGTGTTAAATAGTGAGGGATTAAAGGTAACGCCCCTGTGAGTCTCACCTAGTAGTCAAACCTTTGTCCATTATGGCACTGCAAACCACATAAACATTAGTTAGGTCCTTAGCGCAACATTAAATAATCCCCTTTCCCTGACAAGGACTTCGTATTAAATTGACAGGAAACCAGGTCAAAAACACCACCACAATTGGCCGCCACCGTGTACACCTCCAAAGGCCTACAAACCTGGCCGGCACGTGTTATGCCAGGACCGCAGGGTCGCGTAACGGGGGAGATGTCAGGAGTCGCGGGAGGCTTTGATTGGCTGAGGAGTGCGCAATGTGACGTCATCGGCCACCAATATAGGCGACGGTCGGACGCCATTTCAGGAGTTGAGTTGAGTTCGTGGCAGGCACTGGCAGACGCAGGCAGGCACCAGAGAGTTGAGCGGTGGTGGAGAGTTGGAGAGGACACGCCATTCCAGTCGCAGTTCGAGTGCAGTTCGGGTTGTAGGGAGTCGCAGGAGACACACGAGAGCACACCCAGTTGGCACTGAGCAGTTCGTTGGCACTTGGCTGCCAGCACTCCCGCGTCGTCGAGTCGAGTGGAGTTGAAAGGAGTCCTTCCTGTCCCTGGTCAAGTGGAGCCGCTGGCCTGCGTCGGACGCGTGGTGCTTGGAGCGAGGGGCCTCGTGGTGTGCGATCGGGCCGGAAGGAGCGGTGCTGGACACCAACAATACAAGACGACAAAGACAGATAAGCCCGATCTCCGCGTATATTTTGAACGACGGGACGTGTTATTTTCGTGATTAATCTCCCTCGTTTGTGTTTGCTGTCAGTCGTGTGGGGACGTCCCGATTTAGGTTTATTAGAGTTATTAGATTTACCGGCGGGCTTTTTCACTGGCTTTACTTTTCCTAATAAACCCTTATATTACTTTTTGTACATAATATCTGAACGCAGTTTTCCTGGGTGTTTGATTTTAATAGATAAGGTTGCGGAGCCTTCGCTGCGTCCCGCTATTCCGCGCGTTGGTGTTGAACTTGAGTCCGCCATTGCGTGTTCGCCTCGGGAGTTAAAGTCTCGCAAATCGGTCATCCGTAACTGTGGTGTTAATCACGGTTACGCGACAAGTGGTGTCAGGAGTGGGATTTGAACCCGTCGGACAAATTTTTTTGTCCGCGGCGAGACATCGACACGGTCGGACAAATTTTTGTCCGCGGGGCGACATCGACACGGTCGGGCGTACATTGCGCTCGACGTTCGAACGCAAAATTTTTATAGTTGAGGCGGAGAAATTTGATAATCAATTGGGCAAACGGAGCGCGATATCGCGTCTTCGTCAAATTTAAATTGTGTTTCAGGAATTATTAAAATAAATACGCGCGCGGGGAACGACCTTCCGAAAAGCGGATGTCGGAGGTCGACGAGATGGAAGTACGCAGCGAGGCCTCCGTCAGCGTTGGGAGTGAGCCGGAAATAGGGGAGTTTGATGCAGAGGTGAGCCTTGGAACCTCCCTCGTCCCGAGCACCAACTTATCCCCCTCCCCCACCGGGGAGTCGGGAGCAGTAGGAACGGCCCCGACAACCGACCAGATGTTGGGTCAATTGCTTCGAAAAATTGACGGGCTGGAAAATAAAATGAGTAAGGAATGGAGGGAAGGAATAAAGGAAATGAGTGATCGATTGAGTATTAAAATTAATGGGCTGGCAAATAAAATGGGAATTGCACAGGGAATGGCAATTGAAGTAAATGGGGAGACCGCAGGTCCACAGGTGGATGGGGAATGTCCACAGGTGGATGGGGAATGTCCACAGGTGGATGGGGAATGTGTACAGGTAGAGGGGGAATGCCTGCAGGTAAACGTGGAGAGTCCACAGGTGAGCGGGGAAGGAAATTTGGAATGTGAGAGTTGTAATGGGGAATGTTTCCCACATTCTGGCCTGGTTGTTTATCGGGACCGTGTGGATGTCACAACACCCCAACCAGGGGATGAATTTGGAATTGTGCAGCACCAGGGCGGTGGTGCGGAGCAAGAGGGGGTAGAGTTTTTGGGGGTCCATGCGATAGAGCCGGACCGGGTATTTATTGGGGATATTGATCAAAGCCTGGCGGGGCCAGGAATGATTTCTAATGATGATGATGAGGATGATTTGATCCAGCGGCTGGAGACCTGTGACAGTCCCATGGAGGTAGAGCTTGTTCAGGCCCAAAGGAGTCTGGGGGAAGAGGTGAGTTGGTCCGAGGAGGTGGTTGGAATGACCGAGGGGACGCTCACTGTACACTGCTATTTGGAAACAGAGGCTCCAAAATTGGACAACCAGTTGGGGGAGTGTGTTGGCTCCGGGCTGGATTTGGATCTTGGAGGATCGGGAGATAGAGCTTCTGGAGATTTGGTCCCTGTAGGGAATTTGGATCAACTGCAGGGAGGGGCAGAACAACCGGTGGTAGAGGTTGTTCCCTGCAGCTGCGGAATGGCAGTGGGAATGAAAATTTGTAAAATAAAATTTAAAATAAAATTACAATGGGAACTTGATTTGGAGCAGCCATGGTTGGGATTGGTCCCCGGGCTGCGGGATTTGGACATGGAGAGGTCATGGGTGATGGCCTCGGGCAAAAGTTGCCCCTTTCAAAATTTGGGTATGCCGGCCAGCTGGGGGGCTGTGATGGCGAGATTTGGACGTGGGGTCCAGCCTTGGGTGTCGAGGTACGACCTGGGTCCCACGGGGGGTCTGGTGGAGTGTGGCGTCCCTTGTCCGTCGGGGCGCCGTCCGAGCTGGTGGCTCGGGCCGGCAGGGTCACCGGACCCTGGTGGGGGTTAAGACCTCCAGGGAGGTCCGAGGTGGTTTCTCAAGCCTGGGATGGCAAATATTGAGGACCACTAGGGGGAGGTGTTGTGGGTCGCGCTTTGGTGGTGGCACTGCGGACGGCCAACTTGGGACTGATGTGGTGACCACCCGGGCATGCGGCCTGGCACTCTCCTCCAGGGACTCTGGGACAACCAGCATGTGGTGACCTGGCATGGTGGTTGGTCTATGGACGCGGGTCAAACCGAATGGACAGGGATGGAGATAGCCTGCCGGACAACCATTGGGGCATCTGTGGAACGTGATGGTGTGAGCGACCTTCCACAGATGCTCCGTTGTGATTTATGGACTCTCGGGTTGGGAAGAGAGCCATGGGGATGTGAATCGGGAGATGTGTGACGAGCCGAGCATATGGGCCATGCTCGGCTGGCATGTGTATGGCAAAGCATCCTTCTTTGGTGAGGTGAGTGAAATGTGACAAATGGTTGGCATGGGTAATCTGTGGGTTAGATGCAAATTTAAGGGTGGATTTTGAAATGCCATGGTGGACACTGTATAGTGACGCCATTATTGATCCAGGTGTGTAGACCAAAGTGTTGGAGGCTGTGATGAAATTAATAGGGTAGCGAGACACAGCTTTCAACTGGTTGCGGGGGCAACTGTGCTGATATTTGGGACGCGGGATGATGGGGATGTAGTTGTGTAGCCTGAGGGTCAACGTGGTGCTGTGCGTGTCCGAGGTGTGTGGACCATGTCTTCTGGGTGGGTCTCCTGGTGGAGCATGGCTGTTGACTGGACCTTGGTGTGGTCAAGTGTGGGTGAGCACTGGGGGGCTGCAGTTCTGTAGTCGGACTGGGGGATGATGGGGAGGTGCAGGGGACGTGGCTGTAGGGATGCCACGCACTGCGACCGTGCCCCCCAGGGCCGAGGTTGTGTGTGCGGTAGTGTGTGTTGTGGCAGCAAGTGCTCACCACATTGGCCAGCTGGGGCTGCTGCAGCTGTGTTCCTCGCAGGGGGGCCGAAGGATGGATGGTGGGTTGCACCCTTATGGACACTCATGGGCCATGTTGGCGTTTTGACTGCTCACCTTGTCCCGGTGACCCTTGCACGGTAGAGGTGCAGAGCTGTCGTGGCCATAGGTAGTTCTGTAGTGATGATCACCGTTGGATGCGGATCCACATACCTGCCAGTGTAGTGGGGACAGAAGAGAAATTTGGAAGGATTTGGTAGGCCCAATGTGAAATTTTGGGAATTGTAGTGGTGGATGACACTCTTGAACCTGACCAACCTGCAACTACCTGCACTTGAGGTGAGTGTTTTGAGGAGTACTGTCCCAGGCTTCAGGATTTGCTTTGGGAAATTGGGGACATGTAATTTGGAGTTGGGAGGCGGGTGAGAGTGATGACATGGCCGGTGAGGGGATGGAATGGGAGCCACAGTGTCTTGTGGGTGGCGTATGTTTTTGTATTGTGGTTAGGTGTTTTGATGTGGTCGTGAGAGTGGAACCTGGAGAGTGAGTGATGATTATTGGAGATAATGAGGGGCGATACTTGTGCTTTTGGAAATGTGCTTTTGGAAATGTGTGATGGTTTAAATGTGAACTGGGGGATTTCACATGTGGCAGGCCATGGCAAGCCTTGTAACACCTTTTACACCATCTATGGAATTGTACTGAATTGTGCTGAGTTGTGTGGAGAATTGAATGGCAGCGGGGGAGGAAGTGTGTTTTGGGGTCTTGTGGGTGGGGAAGGTGTGTGTGTCCGCAGGTACAGAGCAAGCTCTGAGGAGCGATGCCTGCGGGCCCCCCTCTGCGGCAATTACCCCTGGCAGCCGGTGGTAACTGGAAATTGGAGCTCGTCGGTGGAGGGTCTGGTTGGGCGCCGCGGGGTGAGGAAGTCCCCCGGTGACCCGTGTTGCTGCGTGAAAGCAGGAGGCAAAGGAGCCTGGTGTGTGTGGAGACCCTCACCGGCGAGGTAACGGCGGAAAGGGGCTGTTGGGCTGTCACGGGGCCAAGAGGTAAAGGGGGGGGGGGGGCAATGAATTTGTAAGTCGGTTGACTTGTTTTTGGGACTGCGGGCACCACAGCCTGATGCGCCCCCACCATCTTTTGTGCGGTACCTCCCCGCTGCCTAGTTGAGGAATGCACACACACGTGAATGACATCAATGCCATGGTCCTGCAGGGGGTGTATTGGGAAGAAGTGCTTTGTTGATTTTTGAAATGCCTTGATGACCTATGGAATGAGAATGAGTGGTTAAGGGGTCTGTGTTGCATGAATGTGGGCGAAATCCACCGAGCCGTGTCACTCACCTGTAACATCTGGACAGGGCCCGTGGAAATTTAGGGGGGATGCATTGGGGATGGCCCCGCAGGTAAGGTTGAGTCTTGTGGCATCCACCGGGGGACGCGGTCTGTAGACCGGGGTATG
Organism: Myxine glutinosa; assembly: GCF_964187855.1. NCBI lineage: Eukaryota > Metazoa > Chordata > Myxini > Myxiniformes > Myxinidae > Myxine > Myxine glutinosa. The sequence continues at coordinate 64,373,625 of NC_136262.1, forward strand.
TACAAAGGTTAGAGTTTTGAGTTTTGGAAAGATGGTTAAGTTTTGTGGTTAAGTTAGTGTTGTGTGTTGTTGTTTCCTCCCTCCACAGGAACAACGAAGAAGATGTACATACTTGCATGATGGTTAAGGGGTTCAGCATGTTAAGGAAGTGTAGGTAGGTAGTCCAACTCACTTCCCACAGCCCTTCCTGATTTATTTCATAGGTTAATTAAGTGTGTGACAGTAAGTGTTAAGGCTGGAATGGTAGCCCTGCGGTGAACCTTGCAGGAGCTACGGTTCCAGGGGGGGGGCTGTGTTATGAATTTGGTAATGCAACATCTAGAGCTAGGTAGATCTGAATAGGTAGGTATTCGGCTGTCGTGACAGGGACTCTACATGTAATAAGTTATTGATGTTCAGGCGGTTGTCGGGGTAAGATGTATGAGTGTGGATCTACCTGGAGATTCGAGTGTTAAATAGTGAGGGATTAAAGGTAACGCCCCTGTGAGTCTCACCTAGTAGTCAAACCTTTGTCCATTATGGCACTGCAAACCACATAAACATTAGTTAGGTCCTTAGCGCAACATTAAATAATCCCCTTTCCCTGACAAGGACTTCGTATTAAATTGACAGGAAACCAGGTCAAAAACACCACCACAATTGGCCGCCACCGTGTACACCTCCAAAGGCCTACAAACCTGGCCGGCACGTGTTATGCCAGGACCGCAGGGTCGCGTAACGGGGGAGATGTCAGGAGTCGCGGGAGGCTTTGATTGGCTGAGGAGTGCGCAATGTGACGTCATCGGCCACCAATATAGGCGACGGTCGGACGCCATTTCAGGAGTTGAGTTGAGTTCGTGGCAGGCACTGGCAGACGCAGGCAGGCACCAGAGAGTTGAGCGGTGGTGGAGAGTTGGAGAGGACACGCCATTCCAGTCGCAGTTCGAGTGCAGTTCGGGTTGTAGGGAGTCGCAGGAGACACACGAGAGCACACCCAGTTGGCACTGAGCAGTTCGTTGGCACTTGGCTGCCAGCACTCCCGCGTCGTCGAGTCGAGTGGAGTTGAAAGGAGTCCTTCCTGTCCCTGGTCAAGTGGAGCCGCTGGCCTGCGTCGGACGCGTGGTGCTTGGAGCGAGGGGCCTCGTGGTGTGCGATCGGGCCGGAAGGAGCGGTGCTGGACACCAACAATACAAGACGACAAAGACAGATAAGCCCGATCTCCGCGTATATTTTGAACGACGGGACGTGTTATTTTCGTGATTAATCTCCCTCGTTTGTGTTTGCTGTCAGTCGTGTGGGGACGTCCCGATTTAGGTTTATTAGAGTTATTAGATTTACCGGCGGGCTTTTTCACTGGCTTTACTTTTCCTAATAAACCCTTATATTACTTTTTGTACATAATATCTGAACGCAGTTTTCCTGGGTGTTTGATTTTAATAGATAAGGTTGCGGAGCCTTCGCTGCGTCCCGCTATTCCGCGCGTTGGTGTTGAACTTGAGTCCGCCATTGAGTGTTCGCCTCGGGAGTTAAAGTCTCGCAAATCGGTCATCCGTAACTGTGGTGTTAATCACGGTTACGCGACAATATAAATATATATATATATATATATATATTGTAACGAATTTGAGAAGTGTAACGGATTTGAGAAGTGTAACAATTTTGAGAAAGTGTAACGAATGTGAAAAGTATGGTTTTGTTGTGTGTAACTGACCCTCGTAATGTAAGGAATGGTCGCAGCTCGTCCTCTTAGTTAATTCCATAAACCTACACACAGGACACGATATATCCTTTTAAATAGTTAGTCCCTTATTCTCTGTGTAGGCTAAGGATGTGTTTCCCACTAGTTTGACTCTTCATTGCACCGAATTAAATAAGAGTAGGCCCTCTGATGCCCCATGGCAGCTTCCAAGTGCCAGGTTCGCCACTTTGCTGCAATTGCCTCTTTAGGCACTTTACTGCATTTTCATCTGCCGTCCACTTTGCTGCATTTGACTCCATTACGCACGAGGTAACGCCGAAGAAGAAAGGCGGGTCTCCACCTCGTCATAGAGGGGAGGAGTAAGTCGGCCCCGCTCATCCAACCCAGGACAAGGGGTTTGGCTTGAGAGGGTGGAGAGAGAACGTTTGGGGAAGGTTCGAAAAGGGTGAAGGGCGGGGCCTATATAACCCGCCGCGGGACGCTCCCAAGCAGATACGAGATGAGCTGAGAGGAGGGATGAGTTCTGGGTCCAGGAGATGCGCTGGAGACGAGCAGGTGTGACTGAGCCACCGTGAAACGTGCCGCACTGCAGGAAAAGCGGACCGGAGCAACGCAAGGAGCGCACGAGGCAGCAGTACAGAGAAAGGAACTTCGCCCGCGCAGTTTGGGACCAAAGCTCGGTTTCTTGACGGCGGTGCCTTCTGGCCCGACCGTGCCCAGTACCCGCTGAACCTTCCTTGCCTCTAAAAACCACCCATCTCCAAGCCATTCATTCCTGCCTGCATTTCCCCGTGTAAGTGTGATCGTCCGTCTGTCTTTAACGTTGTCCTGGGGTTTATTAATTAAGCTTGTATAGGTAAGCTAAAGATTTCACTGTGTGCCTGCTCCTTCCATTTTCTGTGTATAACCAACTGCTCTCTTTGCTTTGGTTTGTGAAAATAATTAATAAAACCTGTTATTCCTCCGCACGTCTTCTTCTTCTTCCTCTTTACATTCGGTCGCTTTAGAGGTTTCCATATTGAATAGCTGTGGCGCGATACGGCCAACGTCTGGGTGAATCGGGTGAATCGGGGAAAACTGTTAGGTCGCGGTGCTTTCGCTCGGCAAACAACATCCTTATCCGCGGACCGTAACAATTGGTGTCAGGAGTGGGATTCAGACCTGAAGCGTTTAACGCGCTCAAAATTACAAAGTACCGAAATTGCTTTTGTTTTACAAAACCCGAATTTTGAAATCGCACCATGGCTGGTCAAGGCGACGGGATGCCGGTGGGAGAGATAGACGGGGTAGAATCGACCCAGGACCTCGGGGAAATGTATATGGAGGAGGTGGTTGAGGAGGTATCAGGCGCACAAAATGGCGTCCTCGCGCACGTGGGTGTAGCGGCACCAAATTTAGCGGCGGCCGCGACCGTAGCAGCGCCGCTGGTGGATTCGAACCTTTTTTTCCTGCAAATGGGGGCCTTTATGGACAAAATGAGGGACGAAGCGAGGGCTAATAGTGAAAAAATGGAAAACAGAATGATGGGGGCCCTTATGGGACAACTGGGGAACCAGATGGATGCTCAGAGTGAGCAAATGGGGGCAATGAGGGACGAAGCGAGGGCTGATAGTGAGCGATTGGGGGGCAAAATGGGGGGCAAAATGGGAGAAATGGGGGGCAAAATGGGAGAAATGGGGGGCAAAATGGGAGAAATGGGGGAACGGCTAGAAGCTAAATTTGAGGGTTTAGACAAGAAATTTGAGGGTTTAGACAAGAAATTTGAGGGTTTAGACAAGAAATTTGAGGGATTAGACAATGGGATAGAGGGGGTGAAACATGGGTTAACGGGGGTGGAAAATAGAATGGCTGCCCAGGAGAATCAGTAAGAGGGGGTGAAAAATGGGTTAGAGGGGCTAGAAAATAGGATGGAAGACAAATTGCGGGCAATAGGGGAGCAATCCGCCCGGGAAATCGAACAGATGGGGAACCAGATAGAGGAGGTGAAAATCGGGTTAGAAAGTAAATTGGATGCTCAGAGGGATGAATTGGGACAGATGAGGGTGGCATCTACAAAAGAGAGGGAGGAGATGAAAGAGGAGATACGACGAGGTGTAAGTGAGGAGGTCTCGGGGGTACGCGAGGAGGTAAAGCGAGGTGAAAAGCGTATGGAGAAAGAGGTGAGAAATTGGACGGCAAGGTTACAGGGGGGAATAGAAGATCTGACGGAGGAGGTGGAACAGCTGACGGAGGGACAAAAATAACTAACGGAGCAGGTTCAAAGGAACACTGCGGTACTAGGAGGGTTAAAACGACACAAAGAGACATCAAGGACGACTTAATAGCGACACAGAGGCAATGTCAGATGGTACGTGAGGGACTGACAACGAGGTTGGACCTGGTGACGGAGGTAATGGAGATGAAGGACCGAGAGGTGAGGACGCACATAGAGATGGTCAAGATAGCCATAGAGGACGAAATTGAGGAGACGCACCAGGAAATAAAAGAGGTGAAGCAAAAATTAGAGGAAGTGGAAGAAGAGGTGAGTGAAATTAAGAAGAGACGGACAGAAACTAAGAGAGAAATACAGGAGGAGGTGATGGAATATGTACAAGGTCGGTGCTCAAATCGTGATGATGTGCTCGCTAACCAAATAAAGAGTTTGCAGGTGGCGAAGGAGGTGCGGAGACGAGGTGCCAAGGTGAGTGGCGATATACGAGGAAATGTATATGATGTGAGGGGAGCTTCAGTCGGCTTGGGGGTTGATTTAGACCCGGGTGTTCGTTAGGGACCAATAGTGAAGTGTACGACAGGTACGGTGTGCGAAGGAGGAGGTGTGCGAGAATGTCCGACTCTGGGGTGTGTGAGGAAAAAGTGCGCGCCGAGGAGAGAGTGTGCCGTCGAGAGTGAGTTGGTTATTGCGCGTGTGCGAGGGGGCACATGGAAGCGCGGAGTGGGGAGTGTTACGGAGGAAGTAACGAGAGAGTGTGCACAAGAGGATGCGTGAGAAAGGTGTGTAACGGACGGGTGCATGAGGAAAGAGTGCGCGGTAGAGAGTAAGGGAGAATGCACGCCTGTGGGGAGTGTTACAGAGGATGTAACGGGAGAGTGTGCGCAAGAGGGTGCACGAGAAAGGTGTGTAACGGACAGATGCGTGAGGAAAGAGTGCGCTGTCGAGAGTAAGGGTGAGTGCGCTGTCAAGAGTGGTGGTGAAAGTAGTGAGAGTGACACGGAGCGTGAGTTGGTTGTGACAGGTGAGAGAGGATGTACACCTGGAATGGAAGGAAGCACACCTGGAATGGTATTGGTAGAGCGTGTATGGGAATGCACGCTGGAATTAGTAGTGAGGCACGTGGTTGGGTGTGCGAGTGAGAGCACACCTGTGATTGTCACAGAGGAGGTGACCGAGGAGGGGGCGCGAAGAGGTGTGTTGGTGAGGTGTGCGAACAACGAGTGTGTGCAAAGGTGTGAGGTGGTCAGGTGTGTGACCAAGTCTGTGAGCGAAAGAACGAGTGCAATAACGAAGTATGCGGGGTGTACGGGCGGCGTTGGAGCACCGAGCTCAGTGAGGGTAAAAGGGGTAGCGTATGCGTGTGAGCATGCAGGTGAGGCATCGACGGTAACCGGGTTAGCGGTTAGAGCGACTTACAGCCGCATCGGGCCCTCGGTGCATGCCGGGTTTCGCGTGCCGCGAGGACCAGCGGGGATCCGAACCACGGCGGGTTCGAAAGGACCGCCGTACGTGATCCACGCTGGGCCGCGCTTGGAACGGCCGCGTCCGTGCTCCACTAGGCGGAACGGGCAGCCCGATAGGAAGGGTCGTCATGGCGACCCCTTTTTGTTGAGACGTTCCGGCAGGTCGAGATCGGGCCATTGGATGGCTCCGTGCCGAGGTGGTGCGTGGGGTCTCGGCCCGGGTAAGCGTCCTTCCCTGCACCGAGTGCCGGACGCATCCAGCCGCCGGCACCAAACAACCCGCATTCATTGCTCGGCTTTACAAAGCCGGGCTGTGGAAGTGAATTGGCGCACCAAGAGGCACTAGTGAGTGGACTGTGGTGATGGTGATAGTGATAGCGATTTGATACGAAATTTAGAATAGTGAGTAGAATTGGCAGTCATTGGAAAATTTTTGATTTGTGGAAATTGGACGAGCAAAATTTATAGTAAGAGATGCCCCATGTGATGGGATGGCCAATCCACCATCCCTCACATAGGGGGCAAAGGAGCACTAGAGTTATGGGGTGTATGGCAGTGTAAGCTCGCCGAGGGAGGGATTGGATAATGTGTAGGGCCCTAGAGATTGACATTAGGTAACGTTAAGGTTAGGTAGTGACTGATACCTGTAGTGGGGACGCAGGTAGGTTAGGGTGGATGATAATGACGTGGTATGTGCTTAGTTTAAAGGGAAGACGGGGAGCACTAAGTTAGCAGGGCACCAGGTAGATTAGATGATGCCGTGTGTATGGTGAACAGGTGTGATTGCACAGGTGTGCAACTGAACAGGTGTATGGAGCAGTGTATGAGGGAGTAGTGGTGATTGCGGGTGGTGTTGACCAAATGGTCCAGGAAGGAAGGAGGGTGCAGGTGGCACCAGGTGTGAGTGCACAGGTGTGCACCAACAGGTGTATGGAATAAATGGTTGTGTGAAATACATGGAATGTGGAATACATGGAGTGTGGAGTATATGGAGTATTGGAATGGATGGTCGTGGAGTGAGTATGGTGGAAACTATGGAGTGGAGTGGATGGTGCGAAGGTGTGAGTGGGGGAAGGATGGACCCCCATCACGAATACCCGGGGAGGGTAGTGTAAGTGTTAGGTAGAGGGTATAGGTAAATGGTGGTTGGATATTGGCATCTGTGGTGCGTGGTGGAAGAATGGTATTTGGATGGGTGCATTAGTGTTGTGGAAATGGCTGGGCGTGTAGCCTGTTAGTGTGTGTAGTTGGTTTGGGCACTCCACCACTGTGAGGATGTCGGCCAGGTGAGGCCGCAGGTGGGCTCTGGGAGCCGGTAGTAGTTGTTGTGGATGGGGCCCGAGGATCCGGAGGACGGACCCGGGTAGCCCAGTGCCAGAGGGCACCGAGTGGGGTGACAGAGCCAGGAGGGGCCTTCCCCAGTTAGTTAGGTTAGGGTGAGGAGCTAGGTAAGCTCGGGTGGCAACTACAGTGGTGGAGGTGTGCAGGTGGGTAGACCTGCTGGGAGAGCTACACGTCTCAGCCCAGAAATTGTGCAAGGGCACCGGGAGATGAATCGGGGGAGTGAGACCCCAAAATGGAGAAGCACCACAGTTTGGTCAATGGGAATTGGTTTTTAGAACCCATAGTGTAAGTTGGCCAATGGATTGGCAGGGAAAGACCCCGGGTAGTGTAAAGCGTGTTAATGTCATTTAGAAAGTAGTTAGGATGAAAATCTCCTTGCACCATCTGCATCCACTCACCTGAGGTGACAGGTACTCCGCACCATGCCAGGTGGTTTTTATTATTTTTATTGATGCAAATGTTGGAATGTGAGACGCATCATGATGTGGGTGTGACATTGTGCCTTTATGTTCCATCTCTTCCTCCTTATGAGGGTTGATGATGAATTGGGTGATGGCAAATTTTGGATAGAGGGATTGTGGAGACGAATTTGGTGCAGGGGAAATATGGGGAAGATGTGACGTTAGCGACGGATTTGTAAAGGTGTAGATTTTGTAAATATGGGGTAAAGGCAAGGGTAGAGTAGGTGACAGGGGGGGTGACGTACGGTAGGGACGAGCTTTCTCACTTCGCTCTCCATACGCACTTCGCCTTGCATTGCCTTGTTTGATGTGTACCCTTGTGACCTTACCCCTCGCTCATCTGTCTTTCCCCCCCCTTTTGTCTCCCACCTGAGGACTGTGCACGACTGGGTGTTGAGCGGAGTGTGCGGAGGTCGTCTTGTGTGCCAGGACCCTCTCAACCAGCATGCATTGCATTGATGTACCACTTTATGGACCGCTGTTCTGCGGCCAAGTACCACTTGATGGACCCCAGGTTCTGGGGCAGGGCACCTCTGTTGGAGACCGGCCATAGTGGCCAGGGAATCTTGCTTGCGGACCTCGGTAAGGTGGCACCTATGCCAAACATGTGGACCACCCTTAGTTGGCCCCTGTGGCCCTAAATAAAAATGGACCCGGTTTGTGCTTTTTATATGTCCAAGTAGGCCGCATGAAGCAAGAAGACATCGGGAAGAACATCGGCCCAGCAGAGAAGAAGAAGACCACCACCAGTTGTTTTTTTGTGTGTTTATTGCAAACAGTAATGACTGTGCACTGGTTGGTGCTTTTGGGTGCTTTGATGTTATTGGTATTGGTGCATCGATGCAATGCGTGCTGTCTCCTCCCTCCCAACAGGAATTTCCTTCTCTTTGTTTCCCTAAAAAGAAAAGAAAAAAAAACACAGGTCCTGGGTTGCGTTGTAAGTAAGAAAGAACATCACTGTAAATAATGCTCCCCACCGTAAATGTATAGCTTGAAAACAATTCCGTAATTCGGTTATCCTGTGGGCGCAAATCTGTTAGGCAGGGTGCAATGCAGCAGGGGGACATATTTATTTGTGTTTTAAAATTGTCACACTCAGGGTCAGGTTAATTGTAGAGGGAATTACACCTACGTGTCACACTAAGTTAAAGTTTTGTAGGCCCGAGCACGGGCCTGAAGAAAGGAGGGTGCAGTGTAACGAATTTGAGAAGTGTAACGGATTTGAGAAGTGTAACAATTTTGAGAAAGTGTAACGAATGTGAAAAGTATGGTTTTGTTGTGTGTAACTGACCCTCGTAATGTAAGGAATGGTCGCAGCTCGTCCTCTTAGTTAATTCCATAAACCTACACACAGGACACGATATATCCTTTTAAATAGTTAGTCCCTTATTCTCTGTGTAGGCTAAGGATGTGTTTCCCACTAGTTTGACTCTTCATTGCACCGAATTAAATAAGAGTCGGCCCTCTGATGCCCCATGGCAGCTTCCAAGTGCCAGGTTCGCCACTTTGCTGCAATTGCCTCTTTAGGCACTTTACTGCATTTTCATCTGCCGTCCACTTTGCTGCATTTGACTCCATTACGCACGAGGTAACGCCGAAGAAGAAAGGCGGGTCTCCACCTCGTCATAGAGGGGAGGAGTAAGTCGGCCCCGCTCATCCAACCCAGGACAAGGAGTTTGGCTTGAGAGGGCGGAGAGAGAACGTTTGGGGAAGGTTCGAAAAGGGTGAAGGGCGGGGCCTATATAACCCGCCGCGGGACGCTCCCAAGCAGATACGAGATGAGCTGAGAGGAGGGATGAGTTCTGGGTCCAGGAGATGCGCTGGAGACGAGCAGGTGTGACCGAGCCGCTGTGAAACGTGCCGCCCTGCAGGAAAAGCGGCCCGGAGCAATGCAAGGAGCGCACGAGGCAGCAGTACAGAGAAAGGAACTTCGCCCGCGCAGTTTGGGACCAAAGCTCGGCTTCTTGACGGCGATGCCTTCTGGCCCGACCGTGCCCAGTACCCGCTGAACCTTCCTTGCCTCTAAAAACCACCCATCTCCAAGCCATTCATTCCTGCCTGCATTTCCCCGTGTAAGTGTGATCGTCCGTCTGTCTTTAACGTTGTCCTAGGGTTTATTAATTAAGCTTGTATAGGTAAGCTAAAGATTTCACTGTGTGCCTGCTCCTTCCATTTTCTGTATATAACCAACTGCTCTCTTTGCTTTGGCTTGTGAAAATAATTAATAAAACCTGTTATTCCTCCGCACGTCTTCTTCTTCTTCCTCTTTACATTCGGTCGCTTTAGAGGTTTCCATATTGAATAGCTGTGGCGCGATACGGCCAACGTCTGGGTGAATCGGGTGAATCCGGGAAAACTGTTAGGTCGCGGTGCCTTCGCTCGGCAAACAACATCCTTATCCGCGGACTGTAACAATATATATATATATATATATATATATATATATATATATATATATATATATATATATATATATATATATATAACACAGTTTGTGTGTGTGTGTGTGTGTGTAATGTTACCGATAGACTCCGAAACGGAGAGGCTCACGTGCTTGATATTTGGCATAGATATGGCCATTGAGCCTGGGACGAACATGGCCGAGACCATATTTGACGAGATCCATATTTTTTATTCATATTTACCTCAGCGCATTTCAGCGAAGTACCCACTAATCTCAGCCAGTGCCAGAACAGCTCGCTGATTCGCTCAGAGCGATCACGTGATGTTCCATCCCGTCACACGTCACACGTTTGCACGTAATTCAGGGCGAAAAGCGATTGCGTTTTTTCACCTTTATGCGATCGTGTTTTGTATCGATTTTGTGCGATATGAATTAAATTTTAATTCATATTTCGTGTTTACGAATTCGAATACGAAGGATTTCCCCTTTCCCCTTTCGATTTCGAATACGAATCGAATACGAGCTTGAGTCGAGAGGGCGAATGTACGGGTTGGGAATGTACGGGTCTCCCTTCCCCCACCCGGCAACGCCGGTACTGGAGGGCGTGGGTCACAGGATCGGTGAGTCTCCAAAATCCGCTTCGTGCTCTTGCGAAGATGCAGGACGATGTCGCGATTGTTGTGCTGCTCTCCGACCATGAGAACTGCAACGTCATTGTTGACTGGCCCTCCCCTTCCCTCCCCCTTCCCCCGTCCGTCCTCCCCCTCCCTTCCCCCTCCGTCCTCCCCCTCCCTCTCCCCTACCCCTTCCCCTTCTCCCCTCCCCCCTCTCCCTCCCCCTCCCCATCCCTTTTCCCCTCCCCCCTCCCCCTCCCCTTTCCCCTCCCCCTTCCTCCTCCCCCTCCCCTCCCCCCTTCCCCTCCCCCTCCACCTTCCCCCCTCCCCCTCCCCCTCCACCTTCCCCCCTCCCCCTCCCCCTCCACCTTCCCCCCTCCCCCTCCCCCTCCACCTTCCCCCCTCCCATCCCCCCTCCCCTCCCATCCCCCCTCCCCCTCCCCCCTCCCACCCCCTCACCCTCCCATCCCTCACCCACCCCCTCCCCCCTCCCGTCCCTCCCACCCCCTCCCCCCTCCCGTCCCTCCCACCCCTCCCCCCTCCCCCTCCCATCCCTCCCACCCCCTCCCCCTCCCATCCCTCACCCTCCCCATCCCCCCTCTTCTCCCCTCTCCCCCTCTTCTCCACCTCTCCCCCTCCCCCTCTCCCCCTCCCCCTCCCCCTCTTCTCCCCTCGCCCCCCTCTTCTCCCCTCCCCCCCGTTCCCCTCCCCTCCCCCGCCCGGCAATGCCGGGTACTTCTGCTAGTATATATATATATATATATATATATATATATATATATATATATATATATATATATATATATATATATATATATATGTGCAGGGAGAACTCTGCTCCATCTTCTGAAACCCGCATAATGGAGATAACAACCCATGCCACATCCACACACAAACGGAGGTGGATGTTTCAAGACCTTGGTTGGTCTCCGTTCTACCTCCTGAAACGCACACCCACGTGTGGAAATATCAGCCAACAACAGCAACTTACACAGTTACACACACATACGCGCACGTGCACACACATACATTCATGTCCACACGAAATTGGATACTTTGAGACCTGGGAGGGATATACTGTTATTAGACTTGGGCGTTGTGTTAACAGCTGTTAGTTCACCCGCATAGGGAGATAACAACCCATGCCACATCCACACACAAACGGAGGTGGATGCTTCAAGACCTTGGTTGGTCTCCGTTCTACCTCCTGAAACGCACACCCACGTGTGGAAATATCAGCCAACAACAGCAACTTACACAGTTACACACACATACGCGCACGTGCACACACATACATTCATGTCCACACGAAATTGGATACTTTGAGACCTGGGAGGGATATACTGTTATTAGACTTCGGCGTTGTGTTAACAGCTGTTAGTTCACCCGCATAGGGAGATAACAACCAACGATACACACACACATTCCACATTCGAGTAAGTACAGCTCGGCCTCAAAAACACGAGGTGGGAGGGTTTTCCTGCCCATACTGTTCAACTCGACAACTCCCTTTTGTAGGTAAACTGTACATGCAACATGTTCAGGCATCTACGGCTTGTTGGATAATTTTATGGTTCCTATAATCCGAAATGTCTGGCAATTCCAACACCAAGTTCTGTTTTTATCGTTTCCAGTTTTGTTCCTGCTTTCCAATCGAGGCGAGAGCGCACACTGAGCTGCACTGCGAGCAAAATGAAGAGACTTCTTCCCCTCCTCATCGTTTGTTTTCTGGTGCACGGAGTCGAGGTCAAATCGGGTAAAAGTTTTACCTCTGCAAATGTGAAGCTTGTAATGTGCAGAAGTGGGGAAATGTTAATGAAAATGTGAGCACACGTAGTCTCGGTTCGATTCCTGACCCTTCATGAGTTACATGCTCAGATGGGGACACCAAGTAGGCTGACCTGTATTCTTTCCAGATATGCCATATGCCGTCATTCATTGTGTTACTCTTTCTTATTTAACTAACAATATGTGAGGCATTTGATGTTGATCAATTTTGGCCATAATGTGCCCAGTCCTATATTTATGTAATATGGAATGTCAGGGGCCTGCAGATGGTATTTAATACATTAATTAATACATATGTTATTGGTATTTAATGAAATCCTTTGTGCAAAGTGAATGTGGACAAGAAATGTGATGGAGATGATTTTCGTGTTGAGGAGACTTTGCAGTGAGGAGCTTGAGAAACTGACTTTGGAGTAATTTCACGAAGAGTATTTTAGGAGTTCGTGTAGTCAGTGTCAGGCAGCATAATGTAAGCATGGTATGTGCCACACCTGTTACTAGAATTGGGCGTTCTATTAACAGGTGTTAGTTGAGTTGGGCATGGTGCTCGCAACTGTTAGTAGAGTTGAGCATTGTGTTAACAGATGTTAGTAAAGTTGGGCATAGTGCTCACAACTGTAATAGTAGAGTTGAGCATTGTGTTAACAGGTGTTAGTAAAGTTTGGCATAGTGCTCACAACTGTTACTAGACTTGGGCGTTGTGTCAACAGGTGTTAGTTGAGTTTGGCATAGTGCACACAACTGTTAGTAAATTTGGGTGTTATGTCAACAGGCATTGGTACACTTGGACCTAGAAATAGCAATTGTTGATAGACTTGCGTGGAGTGCTGTAACACTATATAAAAGTCTTTTTCAGCTGCATCATGCAAACTGCACTGTGTGATTCAGTTGATTAATTGTAGAATTTATGTAATTGCACAATTGAGATTGAGGACTCCACACAGTTACTATAATATTGTTATGTTTGTGGGGGTAGGCATGAAATATCCTATAGGAAAGTCAGAATCGTATAAATTAGCATGCTCCGAGTGTCGCGAAGAAGAAGAACCCATCTCGATGTACTTGAGTAGGCTGTCTGTCCGGGTAAGAGCGTTTGCATGTCACCATAAGGAGGGTGGTTTTGTGATAATTAATTACAGGGTCTGTAAGGTTAAATTCCCCTGTACGTGATTGCGTCCCTGTGATTTTTCCCTAATGTTCTTATTACATTCGGCCAGCCAGGAAATCGAGGGATCAGTAAAACAACAACAACTATAACAAATTGACTCATTCCCTCACAGCGCCGCCAGGGCAACAGAAACAGCATTTGCCGATCGGCACGTAAATCCCACCTCACAACCGACCGAACGTCATCTGAACATTCCTGAACAGAGATTAGACTCCGCCCCCCGACGACTCATAATGAGGAGGCCACACCCTGGCCGTCGTGATTGGTGGAGGCGTGATGGGATGATTGAGTAGCACTCGATGATTGGATAGAGTGTGACGTCAGCGTGAAACATTCGAGAGCTGGAGGAATAAGACACAGTCTCACCATTTTTTGGTCTCTTTTTGTCCTGACATTCGTTAGAGGCGGTCGCATTTCCCTTGTGTGCTGGCTTTCAAGAGAAAGGCTGTGTTTGCATTTTCTCTTTGGTCTGGCTTGGTTGCGGACGGTGGCACATCTTTGGTTCATGTGCGCTTGTGGAAAGAGACTGAGCAAGAGAGGTTAGGAGCAGTCGGCATCGCGAGAAGGACCTCACGTTGGGACGTCGAGGAGCACGACTCCGTGCCATTTTGTGCGCTTCCCACGCGGTGGTTTTGAGGCGACAAACAACAAGCAAGCCTTACCATTTGGGGACACAGAGCTGAGTGCCGGTCGATTACCAAACATTTTATTTATTTTATCATTCCCTTGTTTGTATTTGAGTCTGAGTGGAGACATCTCAAATTAGGAAATAGTTTTTACCTCACGTTCATTTCATTTGGTTGACCATTACTTTTAATAAATTCATTATTTGTTGAATTTTACTTTTCTTGTCCTGGTTCGTTTCTTTGTTTGTGCGTTCAGATTAACCCAGTGTCGGCTGTCCATCTCAGGTAAGACTTCCAACCTTCCCGCGCGCGCCAGAAATAATCCCGCCAAGTTAGAAATACGCCTTGGAGTTAAAGCTCGTTCCAGTCATTCATCCACTTGGGGTGTTAACCCCGGGGACACGACAATATTGTTACTGAGGTAAATATATTTATGAAGAAATTAGCAGCCTGAGTTAGAAAAAAGTTCCAATGGAGATTAGTGCTAAAGGTGAATGACAGAGTGAAATAAAATTTAATTTTATGAGGTCATGGGAGATAAAGAACCTCAGAAACTTTGGCAAGTTGTACATAGAATGGATTACGTACAGTAAAGGGCTGCGGAGGTAGAAGTGGTGCATCGGTTTGAAAGGGAATTGAATGAATACCTGGAGCAAGAGTAAAAGAAAGAATTATATAAATGCTTCATATATGAAGTGGTGACATGGAGTATTCCATATTTATTTCTATGCTGTGTTGTGTTTTGCATTGGAATCAAACCCTTATGGGATTGCTCAAGCGTGAGTCCATCAACTGAGCTATCGTGTTAGACCATGTGCTCTGTTCTGGTGGAATATGGCCCAAGATATATGAGCTGCAGAATTGCCGTTGTCCACATTTTCTTGTAAAAGGCTGGAATGATCTCTACACCATTGTGTGCCAGCACTCTGTCCAAGTAGACAATTGTGTGCCAGCACCCTGTCCAAATTCCAAATTCCTGCCCTGTCACCTGTAACTTTGGTGAGAGTCTCTATAGTGCTATGAGGGATGCACTACCAAGACCAAAACATCACAATGACAAGTGTGCACCCTTGGGACTTGATGACCAAGTTGGAACAATGAGGTCTCAAATAAGAAGGGCCAATGCCATTGCAAGTACCTATACTTCAATAACGGTCGACAGCTACATTGTCTTGAATTTTTTGGTCCATCGTTGAAGTTTGACTGGTGTCGTCATAAACTGTTTGACTGGTGTCGCCGTAAACTGGTCGTAAACTGTTTGTGGCAGGAAGGTTCTGGCACATCACAGACCAACACTGGGATCCCGACTATAATGAAAGTGCCACACCGGATCACGTTTGTCCTTCTTCTTCCATCCCGGTGCCATCCGCCGGTTTCTGGGGTGACTATCTGTGCGACTCGCCCTGGGTGTTGATAAACTCGAGCCTGCAAGCCATGAAGAATATTCTTCCAGACCCAGACTTCATCATATGGACTGGGTGAGTCAGCCGGAACCTCACCCTTTGTGCAAACTTGACTGAATCATTTTATATAACCTGCATTAAAGCTGCTCATTATTAGGATGATGGTAGTTCAGGGACTTTTTATTCCAGAACATCGAAATATCGAGGGAGGTTTATGAAACTTCACCTAATTCTCGAGGTATTCCCCTGCGACACGGACACACTTATCCCGTCGATGTGGTACTTAGTCCTTGAGAGTCCTTATGACATATTCTTGTAAATATTTTTGGACGGACACACAGCTATTTCAGGACAGGTGCTTTGATGTCTTCCGCATTAGTAATTTTAATGCAACACAGATGTTATTTGAGTGAGTGGGCGAAACTGATGAAAATCCTCAGGTGACACATTTGGACTGTGTGCCAGCTCCTTGTGCTGGGGCCATGTAAACGGAAGGGGAGGAGTTTGGTGCTACAGACCACTCCCCCAATTTTTTCATCAAAGTGATGTCTAGGATTCTAGCGCCATCCCTTTCCTCAATTATGGATGCAGCACCATCATTTCACTTTATCTGATCACATCGCTATCTGTAACTAGTTAGTAAATTTGATATGGATATTGCCAAGTCCATCTTTGTGATGTGTAAGCACTGAGGTCAACTTAGGTGGTGTATGTCTTCTGAATATACACCAGCGGCCCTAGTAGAAGATAAAATAATGTCTTTCTTAACTTCCTGTCTTCTCATACATCCAATGGGCCACATCCAATGGTATTTGAGAACTGCCTTGATCATCCAAAGGACGTTACTTTGTCTTGCGGCCTCCCGTTGGAACTTCTTGCCATTCCTTTTTTCAATGCTTATATGTGAATAAAATTGAACTAAAGCTTTGTACAACAATTTATTCCTGAAATTCTTATCCATATAAATGGTGGGTGACTTTGAATATATTTAATCCCAGGTGTTTTTTTTTTCTTTAGCATTTTCAAACAGTTTGAGGTTCAATTAATATGCAGGGCTGGACAGTAACCACTAAGGATGGGAAATTTTGTCCATTGAAGAAGTGAAAGCCTCAATATACCTGTCCGAATGATAGGTCAATTTTACCTCCTGGAAGTCGAAAAACTTGACATATCTTGACCTCCAATGTAGTTGTTATTTTTTGTGTAAAGTCACAGTGATTATCACAGTGATTCACTAAGAGGATCTTTTTAGACCCGACCACCCACCCCCACCTCCTCCTCAGTGCATAACCTTTTTCACCACTCCTCCCCTCATTACCCCCAATGAAATTACGTCGTTTTGACGGATATATTTAATTTGGCGTTAGTATCGTGCAGGCATGATGGGCCGAATGGCCTACTCCTGCGTTAACAGGTCGTGGACAAAATAAATGGAAATACCTGGGTAAATGAGGGACCGAGCAACAGTTTATACTCAGGTGTGGCCTATGGTTAATTAAGCAAATAACGTCCCAGCATGCTATGGGTCATGTATAAAAATGCTGCACAGACCTGGTTGCCTATAATTATGGCTGACATGGCTGGAAGAGGAAACCCCCAAATGCTCCCATCCACAGAGCACGTGTCGTCGCCCAATGGTTTGACGAGTATGACACTGATGTTATCCATATGTTATCATGGCTTTCAGTCACTGGATCTGAACCCAATCCAGAATTTGTGGAATATTCTGGAACGACACCTGAGATAGCGTTTTAATCTCCATCAAATAGGTGAGTTGATTGACTTTCTCGTGGTTGAATGGTGCCACACCCCACCTGCAGGGAACACAGCATCTCACAGTTCCCAAATCGAGAGGGAATTGTGAAAGAGAAATAACTCAAACCCACCGCCAGGAGGGGGCGGGGAGGATGACGTCAACGGTGACGTCGAGGCCACACCCACAAACCACCACAATACATTTTTTAAAATGTAATTTAGCGATATCCTCATTAGCCATGGTCATTTATAAAAACCAAGTAGCCTATGTTCAACAGGAGGTCCAATTTGGTCGATGTATCAAGTTTGGTGGCAATTGGCCTCGTGGTTTGGGAATGATTGGTGTTTCACACACAGACAGACAGACAGACACACAGAAAATGACTTTTATTTATAAGATGATGTACTTTCCTCATATTCCAACATGTTTGTTTTCAAAGGGATGACACGCCACATATCTCTGATGATGACACAACAGAAGACACCGTTTTGATGATAATTCAAAACATAACTGAACTAATTTCCTCCACTTTCCCAGGTGGGCATACTTTGATATTAAAACTACTGAGCAAATAAAAAAATTCAAAGTCACCCTCTTACGAATGTAATTTCTATCCTCATTTTAAAAACCTATCCTCGCAGGAGTGCAGGTTTACCCAGCCTTGGGCAACCATGACTACTATCCTTCAAATCAACTACCTCCCAAAAATGGCCACATCTACAATGTCGTTGCCAAAATGTGGAGCGAATGGCTGCAAAACTCTTCTCAACAAACTTTCCAGAAAGGTAGTTTGCAATGTCAGTATCGCCTGGTTGTGCTTTTGCACCATAACCAGCAGGCAACACCTGGACAGAGTCGCTTCTTTAGAT
The DNA here is from genome assembly GCF_964187855.1 of Myxine glutinosa. NCBI lineage: Eukaryota > Metazoa > Chordata > Myxini > Myxiniformes > Myxinidae > Myxine > Myxine glutinosa. Next base: position 64,391,411 of record NC_136262.1, read on the forward strand.
AACCAATTACTTTCTTCTCCAACTGAAGGCCAGGATATGGAAACTGCTTTTAATAAAAGGGAGCTGTTACCAGCCTGAATTGGGAAATAGTTAGAATTTTTTGCAAGGCATAATATATAATTATTGGCAATAATAGGACTTTGATCTACAATGGTAGGTGCAGCTAAACTAATTCTCAACCTGCCACAACACACCCAAGTCGCAATGAGGGATATGCCCGAGCACCATTTTGAATGGTTTATCATGGGTTTATGCTAGTTGTCATTATGTCTGTTCGGTTAAGCGACTAGTCACCGTAAAGTTGCACCGAATACGTCTGGAAATAATTTGCGATTAGTAATGCTGATTTCAAATTATTGGTCTCCTTGCATTCCATTTTGATTGCTCGATTGAGAGATATTACCTCCCAAAATTTTGGGAAAAAATTGGATTGGAAAGGGTGGAAATGCGAATGGTTCGGTGGATGTACGGAGTATCGTTGAGAGAGAGGAAGACAAATGATGAATTGCGAAAGATGATGGGAATAGAGCCTGTGATGGATGTTGGATGCTGTGATGGATGTTGAGATGGTTTTGTCACGTGTTGAGGAAGGATGAAAGTGACTGGTTGAGAAGAGTGATGGAAATGAATGTAGAAGGAAGTAGAGGACGGGGAAGACCGAGAAAGACTTGGCTAAAGATGGTGGAAGAAGAAATGCGGGCAAGGGGGTTAACAAGGAGAGATGCAGAAAATAGGGCAAAATGGAGAAGCAGGGAAAATGGCCTTAAAATGCCTGTTGTTGTTGTTGTTGTTTTGTTGTTTGATTGAGAGAACTACCATCGTCATCTTGTTCTATGTCCCAGTATAGGTTGCTTTTTCTTGCAGTGATGATGCAGATATCTGAACAAAAGTAACACTCCTTTGAGCTAACAGATGTTCCCATGGTGTGTATGTTTCAAGGAGGATATTACACCGAGATCATCAAAGGACAAAGCGGTCATAGAATCGTCAGTCTCAACACCAACCTTTATTACAACAACAATAATCAGACGGGTGACCTTGAAGACCCAGCGAAACAGTTTGAATGGCTGGAGAAAGTCCTGAAAGATGCAAGTGCTGCAAGCGAAAAGGTATTGAAACAGAGGTTGAATGTGGATAAAGAAGTAAAACAAATTTAGCAATAGAAAGAATTTATCATCACAAAGAAAATTGGGCACATGAGATAATAAACAAGCCATAAATGGATATAGGAAATCAAAGATGATATCTGAACCCAATTAATCAAATCAAAGATGATATCTATGCACAACAGATTACAGGGTGTTTGGACTGTAAGAGTGGACTATTTGAGCAGCCTGATATTCTGTCGTTAAGTATGCCATTTGGTGCTGGTATGCCATTTCTAACAAGTAATCAGTAGGACCCTACATCAACTATGGTGTTCACAGTGGAGCAAAAAATGAAAATCGTGACTTTGTGGTTTGAGACAAAATCCTATGTGCAGGTGTGCCGACGATACTGTCAGTATTACAATGTTCACACCTGTAATGGACCTTCCAGCGGGAGCGTTCAGCGGTTTGTGGAGCACTTCCAAGCACATGGAAGCATGAAAAATCTAAATAAAGGCAACAGTGGCCGCTCAACAAGTGTTACCAATGACCAAGGAAACATTGATCTTGTGACAGATTCTGCTATCAAAAGTCCTAAGAAATCCCACTGTCAGCGTTCCCAAGAACTAGCGATCTCAGCCTCATCTGTGTGGCTCATTCTCACTGCTGAACTCAAGCTCTACATCTACATCATATCTGTAAGGCATAAACTAACTCTGAATGTGATGATAAGATGAGCAACAATGTATGATTGCTTCAGTGACCGAATGGAAAGGTACCCAAATTGGATCAACCCCTTGTGGTTCAGTGATGAAGCACACGTCCATTTGAAAGGGGCTATCAACAGTCACAACAACATCTTCTGGGGTGCTGAGCCTGCTGAGGTGGTGTCTGAGATGTCTCTCAAGGGCCCCAAGTTTACTTGTTTTTGTGCATTGAATGCCAGACGACGTATGCTGGGAACGTATTGGTTCGAGGACGCCAATGATAAGATGGTGACAGTCAATGGCGGGCGATACCACGAAGACTTACGCTGATCTCGCTCAACTACCATCCCCAAACCAACTTAGATTTGCATGGTTCATGCAGGATGGTGCCCCAACGCACCCTGCAGGTGAAAACATCGACTTGCTCCACCAGCTGTTTGGAAATCGTGTCATCAGCCTGAGCACATGAGTGGACGCCCCACCGCTTGGATTTGATTCCATTGGATTTTTTCCTTTGGGGTGCTGCCTAAAGTCAAGTTTATGTCAACAAACCTCGAACCCTGGCTGTCCTGAAGCGGGAGGTGAAGAACAACCTTCAGGCTTCCACTCCAACCATTTGCAGACGAGTTGTGGAGAATTTCGGGGTCAGCATCAAATGCTGTTTGAACAGAGGTGGAGCACACATCGAAAATGTCATTTACAAGCTGTATAATGAGTGGTTTGAAAATGGATGGTGTATGCTTTCCATCAATGCATCACTGGACTTGCTACCTTTGTAATTTTTAACTCAACTGGACTACCGTCCAGTTGAGTTCATCACATACTGAGCCCTCCGTCGTCCGTCGTCCGTCGTCGTCATCTGTCGTCTGTCATCCGTTAACATTTCGACGCTAACACTCCAGCGTCCACAAATATCAACCGATTCTGATCAAACTTGACATGCAGCATCCTTACCCCAAGGACCAGGTTGGTATTACATTTCAGCCCGATCCAAAATGGCGGACCTAGGCGACCATTTTGTTTTTGGTCATGAAAACGACGTTAACACTCTTGCGTCCACAAATATTAACAGATTTTGATCAAACTTAGAATGTTTAACCCTTACCACACAAAGTAGGTTGCTATTGCATTCCAACCCGATCCGTCACAAAATGGCCACCATAGGCCGCCATATTGTTTTCAGCTCCAAAACGACATTAAGACTTCAACGTCCACAAATATTTATGGATTTTGATCAAACTTGGTGTGTGAAGTTGTCCAGTCAGTTCAGTTGAGTTCTGCTTCCCTGGAAGCTCTAGTTCTATAATAAAACGATCAAAGAACCCACTTTTTTTTTTTTTGAAACACCTTGTATAATGACTGATAAGTGTACGACGTTACCTGGGACTGAACCTGTCCAAGTATAGCTTGGAGGAACTTAACTTTTCAACTTCCTGAAAACTCAGTACTTTGAATGCTGTTGGGACCAACTTTCAAGAATTTGCATACACAGTGAAAGTTTCTCTCTGCAGGTTTACATCATTGGACATATACCACCTGGCTTCTTTGAGAAGCTTAGAAACCAATACTGGTTTCGAAGCCATTTCAACAAACACTACATCGATGTCATCCACAAACACCACAAAGTAATATCAGGGCAGTTCTTTGGACACCACCACAGTGACAGCTTCCGCATCTTCTTCAACTCGGGTAAGTGATTTCATGTTTGGGTGCAGTTTGTTCTAAACATCCTATATACAACGACACTTGAGTTCTCATTAAATGTCCTTGTTAAAGGAATTTAAGTAAAATATTCCATTTTGAACCATCTACAAAAATTGAGATATTCCACATAATGAAAACAATTTTCATGTATTTGAATTTTGAACAGTTAATGTTTTGTATCCCACTGATAGGCCAGATCTGGATCTGGACCTTAAACAATATCTGATCACCTTGTTCTTGTTACCTACCCAACTCATCCACCTAGGTTTGTCATAATCCTTCCATAACTTTTTGGGATATCGTGCTATATATCGTTTTTGCCCTATCTCTCAAAAGTGAAGAATCACTTGATAAATTCTTGTATCCAGATCCAGATCGACACCGAAATCTAATCAATTCGTGCTTGGCACACACCCAACGGGTCCACCAAATTTCATCCGAATCTGTCCACAACGTTTGAAGATATTCTGCTCAAAAAGCCTGGTGTCGGCTTAACGGTTAAGGTAGCTGCCTGGAGATCCTACGGCCCTGAGTTGGAGCCCCTGTCGCAACATGGGCGATAAGTACAAGTACGAAAAACTGCTTTAATAAATCTGAGAAGATCATGCAGAGGTAGCACACTTACCTTTGAGCTGTGTAGCCTGGGTTCGATTCTGACCAGACTTTAAACTCCCAGATTGAGGCTTTGCAGGTATGCTGTTGCGTCATGAAGTCCCTCAGGTGGACGTTCAGTTGGGTGTCGCATCTGCTAGCATTATCTGGTCAATGTTAAAGCTTTACTTACAGGAAAAAAACAACTCATAGGGCCTATAAATCTATTACATATGCAAATGTGGCAGATTTAATGGATCCCACCCTCTCCCCTCCTCACTCCTCCTCCCATGTATACCTTCTTCTCTTCCCTCTGCTTACTCAAGCCATGTCCTCCCAAATCCATTTTCTTTCTTTCCCCACATCCCTACGGCCTACGCATATATTCTCTCATTTTTGTCTTCCAGTGTGGGTACAAGTAATACAAATATGGCCCCATATGGCTGAAATTAATGGAGTATGTGCTTCTGACATCATCCGGTATAATAGATAAAATGTTGTTTGTGCATTCTCAGACACAGCCATCTCTACCATGTTTATTGCTCCTGCCATTACACCCTGGAAAAACACCTTGCCAGGTGTAAACAACGGCTCCAACAACCCTGGTATTCGCATATTTGAATACAACATCACCACACTGGAGCTACAGGTATGAAAGAAAATACTGTTGGCCTCAATAAGAGAAATGTGGCGGAGCAGCCATTCATTTAAATTAATTAATTGATTTAATGTCTAATACGGCCACTGAGGCCCATGAAGGAGTAGACTGAAATCCACTGGTCGTGGATCAACAAATAAAATGGCATAAAAGGAAAACAGTTGGATAAAACGGATGCATAACAACACAATGATAGGAAATTTGAGTAAGGTGAGAGCAGGGTCTCAGCAGCTAAAGTAAAGCTCAGTAATGAAAATATGCGAGAACATCAGGTGGCAATTCATGGACTGAAGATTTGAAATCCTGGAGGCAAGGACTCATGACATCAAACTCAGGAAGAAAGTTCCACAAGCAAGAAAAAGGGGATGGTAAAAAATGGAGGCAAACGTTGAGCTTAGACTTTGGGAGAGTAACAAGGAAGGATGTGTGGCAGAATACATGTGACCTGAAGGTGCGGGAGCTAGGTGAACAGGTGAGTGAGCAGACGAAATAAGACCAGAATTGAGCTGGTAAAAATAAATAAACAAGAAGACGTCAGGCGGAGCACGATACTTGCAAAATCCGCCCCCCCCCCCCAAGAAAAAAAAATTCCATTGATACAGCAAATTGTCCATTTCATCAAGATTAAAATTGACAATCTTGATCAAAGCTCGGGTGAATAGGAAGAAAAGTGACGATTTTTCAGATGGAAAATGATGATTTTGGAAGGTTCACCTTGAGTTGACCTTTGACCTTTTGACCTCAAAAATAGTTAGTTTCCCTATTCAGTGACTCAATGTGCAAATGCTGTTCAATTTTCAAGTCAATCGGATGAAAATTGAGGATTTTTGAAACTTGGCCTATGTTGACCGTTTGGCCGATGTTGACCTCAAAAATACTTGGTGGTTGAATTCAGTGACCAGATATGCAAGTCCTCTTCAAATTTCAAGTCAATTGGATGAAAATTGAGGATTTTAGAAATTTGGCCTAGGTTGACCTTTTGGCCTATGTTGACCTCAAAAATATTTGGTGGTTGAATTCAGTGACCAGATGTGCAAGTCCTCTTCAAATTTCAAGTCAATCGGATGAAAATTGAGGATTTTAGAAATTTAGCAAAGATGGTGACCTTTGGCCTATGTTGACCTTTTGACCTTTTGAACCCAAAAACAATAGGCTTCTTGCTTTTGACCAACTCTACCATTGGGTGAAGTTACATGAAGATCGGTTGAAAATTGTGACCTGTAGGCCGGTGACAAACAAACAAACAGACAAACAGATGAAAAATCGGTCAGAGACCGAGGACTTGCCGGAATTTACTTTTTTATCGGCCATTTAGGACAAATATGGCGGCCGAACCACGTGACCGATGATGTAATCATGAACATATTTTATTCCCCATGGAGAGTTCTTTACAATGAGCCATGTCTCAATTTTTTCTATTCAGCACTTTTGGACACATAGAGGTGCTAAGTTTTTCGGTTTTTCCAAGATGGCGGCCGACCACGTGACATATGACATCATCATTAACATATTTTATTCCCCATGGAGAGTTCTTTATAATGAGCCATGTCTCAATTTTTTCTGTTCAGCACTTTTGGAGATTTCGTGGTGCAAAGTTTTGCCGTTTTTCCAAGATGGCGGCCGACCACGTGACTGATGACGTCATCATTAACATATTTTATTCCCCATGGAGAGTTCTTTACAATGAGCCATGTCTCAATTTTTTCTGTTCAGCACTTTTGGAGATATAGTGGTGCAACGTTTTGCCGTTTTTCCAAGATGGCGACCGAACCACGTGACTGATGACGTCATCATTTACATATTTTATTCCCCATGGAGAGTTCTTTACAATGAGCCATGTCTCAATTTTTTCTGTTCAGTACTTTCGGAGATATAGAGGTGCAAATTTTTTCGGTTTTTCCAAGATGGCGGCCGAACCACGTCACCGATGACGTCATCAATTGGGCACAGTCTATTCCAGGGCAAGACCAATATGTGTGCAAAGTTTGGCGATTCTACGTGCAACGGTGTAGACGCAGTGCTGCAAACAGACAGACAGACAGACAGACAAACAGACAGACAGACAAATGAAAAATCGGTCAGAGACCGAGGACTTGCCGGAATTTACTTTTTTATCGGCCATTTAGGACAAATATGGTGGCTGAACCACGTGACCGATGACGTCATCATTAACATATTTTATTCCCCGTGGAGAGTTCTTCACAATGAGCCATGTCTCAATTTTTTCTGTTCAGCACTTTCGGAGATATCGAGGTGCAAAGTTTTTCCAAGATGGCGGCCGAACCACGTGACCGATGACGTCATCATTAACATATTTTATTCCCCATGGAGAGTTCTTTACAATGAGCCATGTCTCAATTTTTTCTATTCAGGACTTTTGGAGATGTGGAGGTGCAGAATTTTTCGGTTTTTCCAAGATGGCGGCCGAACCACGTGACCGATGACATCATCATTAACATATTTTATTCCCCATGGAGAGTTCTTTACAATGAGCCATGTCTCAATTTTTTCTATTCAGCACTTTCGGAGATATGGAGGTGCTAAGTTTTTCGGTTTTTCCAAGATGGCGGCCGACCACGTGACTGATGACGTCATCATTAACATATTTTATTCCCCATGGAGAGTTCTTTACAATGAGCCATGTCTCAATTTTTTCTGTTCAGCACTTTTGGAGATATAGTGGTGCAAATTTTTGCCTTTTTTCCAAGATGGCGGCCGACCACGTGACATATGACGTCATCATTAACATATTTTATTCCCCATGGAGAGTTCTTTACAATGAGCCATGTCTCAATTTTTTCAGTACAGTACTTTCGGAGATATAGAGGTGCAAATTTTTTCGGTTTTTCCAAGATGGCGGCCGAACCACGTCACCGATGACGTCATCAATTGGGCACAGTCTATTCCAGGGCAAAACCAATATGTGTGCAAAGTTTGGCGATTCTCCGTGCAACGGTGTAGACGCAGTGCTGCAAACAGACAGACAAACAGACAGACAAACAGACAAACAGACAAACAGACAAACAAACGAACAGATCAACATACTTGCCGGAAAATTTTTCCGGCAAGTAATGAAAAATCGGTCAGAGACCGAGGACTTGCCGGAATGTACTTTTTTATTGGCCATTTAGGACAAATATGGCGGCCGAACCACGTGACCGATGATGTCATCATTAACATAGTTTATTCCCCATGGAGAGTTGTTTACAATGAGCCATGTCTCAATTTTTTCTATTCAGGACTTTTGGAGATGTGGAATTGCAAAGTTTATCGGTTTTTCCAAGATGGCGGGCGAACCACGTGACAGATGACGTCATCATTAACATATTTTATTCCACATGGAGAGTTCTTTACAATGAGCCATTTCTCAATTTTTTCTATTCAGCACTTTCGGAGATATGGAGGTGCGAGGTTTTTCGGTTTTTCCAAGATGGCGGCCGAACCACGTGACATATGACATCATCATTAACATATTTTATTCCCCATGGAGAGTTCTTTACAATGAGCCATGTCTCAATTTTTTCTGTTCAGCACTTTTGGAGCTTTCGTGGTACAAAGTTTTGCCGTTTTTCCAAGATGGCGGCCGACCACGTGACTGATGACGTCATCATTAACATATTTTATTCCCCATGGAGAGTTCTTTACAATGAGCCATGTCTCAATTTTTTCTGTTCTGCACTTTTGGAGATATAGTGGTGCAAAGTTTTGCCGTTTTTCCAAGATGGCGGCCGACCACGTGACATATGACGTCATCATTAACATATTATTTTCCCCATGGAGAGTTCTTTACAATGAGCCATGTCTCAATTTTTTCTGTTCAGTACTTTCGGAGATATAGAGGTGCAAATTTTTTCGGTTTTTCCAAGATGGCGGCCGAACCACGTCACCGATGACGTCATCAATTGGGCACAGTCTATTCCAGGGCAAGACCAATATGTGTGCAAAGTTTGGCGATTCTACGTGCAACGGTGTAGACGCAGTGCTGCAAACAGACAGACAGACAAACAGACAAACAGACAAATGAAAAATCGGTCAGAGACCGAGGACTTGCCGGAATGTACTTTTTTATCCGCCATTTAGGACAAATATGGCGGCCGAACCACGTGACCGATGACGTCATCATTAACATATTTTATTTCCCATGGAGAGTTCTTTACAATGAGGCATGTCTCAATTTTTTCTATTCAGCACTTTTGGACACATAGAGGTGCTAAGTTTTTCGGTTTTTCCAAGATGGCGGCCGAACCACGTGACATATGATGTCATCATTAACAAATTTTATTCCCCATGGAGAGTTCTTTACAATGAGCCATGTCTTAATTTTTTCTGTTCAGCACTTTTGGAGATATAGTGGTGCAAAGTTTTGCCATTTTTCCAAGATGGCGGCCGACCACGTGACATATGACATCATCATTAACATATTTTATTCTCCATGGAGAGTTCTTTACAATGAGCCATGTCTCAATTTTTTCTGTTCAGCACTTTTGGAGATTTCGTGGTGCAAAGTTTTGCCGTTTTTCCAAGATGGCGGCCGACCACGTGACTGATGACGTCATCATTAACATATTTTATTCCTCATGGAGAGTTCTTTACAATGAGCCATGTCTCAATTTTTTCTGTTCAGCACTTTTGGAGATATAGTGGTGCAAAGTTTTGCCGTTTTTCCAAGATGGCGGCCGACCACGTGACATATGACGTCATCATTAACATATTTTATTCCCCATGGAGAGTTCTTTACAATGAGCCATGTCTCAATTTTTTCTGTTCAGCACTTTTGGAGATATAGTGGCGCAACGTTTTGCCGTTTTTCCAAGATGGCGACCGAACCACGTGACTGATGACGTCATCATTTACATATTTTATTCCCCATGGAGAGTTCTTTACAATGAGCCATGTCTCAATTTTTTCTGTTCAGTACTTTCGGAGATATAGAGGTGCAAGGTTTTTCGGTTTTTCCAAGATGGCGGCCGAACCACGTCACCGATGACGTCATCAATTGGGCACAGTCTATTCCAGGGCAAGACCAATATGTGTGCAAAGTTTGGCGATTCTACGTGCAACGGTGTAGACGCAGTGCTGCAAACAGACAGACAGACAGACAGACAAACAGACAAACGAACAGATCAACATACTTGCCGGAAAAAATTTTCCGGCAAGTAATGAAAAATCGGTCAGAGACCGAGGACTTGCCGGAATGTACTTTTTTATTGGCCATTTAGGACAAATATGGCAGCCGAACCACGTGACCAATGACGTCATGATGAACATATTTGATTCCCCATGGAGAGTTCTTTACAATGAGCCATGTCTCAATTTTTTCTATTCAGCACTTTCGGGGATATGGAGGTGCAAGGTTTTTCGTTTTTTCCAAGATGGCGGCCGAACCACGTGACCGATGACGTCATCATTAACATATTTTATTCCCCATGGAGAGTTCTTTGCAATGAGCCATGTCTCAATTTTTTCTATTCAGCACTTTTGGAGATATAGTGGTGCAAAGTTTTGCCGTTTTTCCAAGATGGCGGCCGACCACGTGACTGATGACGTCATCATTAACATATTTTATTCCCCATGGAGAGTTCTTTACAATGAGCCATGTCTCAATATTTTCTGTTCAGCACTTTTGGAGATATAGTGGTGCAAAGTTTTGCCGTTTTTCCAAGATGGCGGCCGACCACGTGACATATGACATCATCATTAACATATTTTATTCCGCATGGAGAGTTCTTTACAATGAGCCATGTCTCAATTTTTTCTGTTCAGTACTTTCGGAGATATAGAGGTGCAAAGTTTTTCGGTTTTTCCAAGATGGCGGCCGAACCACGTCACCGATGACGTCATCAATTGGGCACAGTCTATTCCAGGGCAAGACCAATATGTGTGCAAAGTTTGGCGATTCTACGTGCAACGGTGTAGACGCAGTGCTGCAAACAGACAGACAGACAAACAGACAGACAAACAAACGAACAGATCAACATACTTGACGGAAAATTTTTCCGGCAAGTAACAAACGAACAGATCAACATACTTGCCGGAATCTTTTCCGGCAAGTAACAAACGAACAGATCAACATACTTGCCGGAAAATTTTTCCGGCAAGTAACAAACGAACAGATCAACATACTTGCCGGAAAATTTTTCCGGCAAGTAATGAAAAATCGGTCAGAGACCGAGGATTTGCCGGAATGTACTTTTTTATCGGCCATTTAGGACAAATATGGCGGCCGAACCACGTGACCGATGACGTCATCATTAACATATTTTATTCCCCATCGAGAGTTCTTTACAATGAGCCATGTCTCAATTTTTTCTGTTCAGCACTTTCGGAGATATGGAGGTGCAATATTTTTCGGGTTTTCCAAGATGTCGGCCAAACCACGTGACCGATGACGTCATATTTTGGGCACAGTATATTAGAGGGCAAGTGAAATACGTGTGCAAAGATTGGCGATTCTACGTGCAACGATGTAGACGTAGTGCTGCAAACAGACAGACAGACAGATGAAAAATCGGTCAGAGACCGAGGACTTGGCGGAATTTACATTTTTTATCCGCCATTTAGGACAAATATGGCAGCCAAACCACGTGACCGATGATGTCATCATTAACATATTTTATTCCCCATGGAGAGTTCTTTACAATGAGCCATGTCTCAATTTTTCTATTCATCACTTTTGGAGATATAGAGGTGCTAAGTTTTTCGTTTTTTCCAAGATGGCGACCGAACCACGTGACCGATGATGTCATCATTGATACCCCCATCACACCAAACTAGTTCTCAATACGTTCGTGAAAATGTTGTCGAACGGCTGCAACTGTGTATGAACGTAGTGGACGTAGTAGCAACTATTTACAGTCTTTTTACGAACTTCATGGACGGGCTCGGACGGGGAGGGTGCTCTAGAACTTTGAGCCTGTTCAAACTTTTATCCCGTCCATCCCGTTCTCCAATTAGACGGATTGACAACGTTCAAATTGACACCTTCATGGTCAGGCTCAATAGTCTCAGCAACTTCAGGGGGATCTGCATGGCCTTCAGCAGGGCTATTTGTGCTTGATTTCGCTCGCCCTGTCTTTCTGAATCGACTTCTCTTTGGAGGCATGATGATCGGAGATTGTATTGTAGATGTGTACAGCTCGGAGCCCTGAACTTGAATGAGGACTGGCTACAACGCGCTCGGTATTCATAGCAGTCGGGCCAGGACGGGCCTTGACGCGAGTACACACGCACTAGGGACGAGATGAGGACGTAGTGCGAACGAGTTGGTCGGTTTAAGAATTAGTTAGAACTGGCTTGGACGTATTGTGAACGAGGTAGAATGAGGTAGAATGAGGTAGAACGAGGTTGAACTGGTTAAGAACGGGTTGAGAACGGCTACGGATGGGCTCGAACTGCTTCGAAACGTTGTCGGCATGAGGTGAACGGGCACTTTTACACGATCTGAACTGGATACAAACGGACTGCAGACTGGCTAAGAACGAGATAAGAACGAGATAGACGTATTGAGGACTGCTTATGAACGAACTAGCATCCTATTTTACGCCAAACTACGCATTCTACCGTGATCACAGCCCGTTCTAGTATTTTTTTTAGAACGGGATAGAACTACTTTGGTGTGATGCTAGCCTAACATGTTTTATTCCCCATGGAGAGTTCTTTACAATGAGCCATGTCTCAATTTTTTCTATTCAGCACTTTCGGAGATATGGAGGTGCAAAGTTTTTCGGTTTTTCCAAGATGGCGGCCGAACCACGTGACCGATGACGTCATCATTAACATATTTTATTCCCCATGGAGAGTTCTTTACAATGAGCCATGTCTCAATTTTTTCTATTCAGCACTTTTGGAGATATAGAGGTGCAATGTTTTTTGTTTTTTCCAAGATGGCGGCCGAACCACGTGACCGATGATGTCATCATTAACATATTTTATTCCCCATGGAAAGTTCTTTACAATGAGCCATGTCTCAATTTTTTTCTTTTCAGCACTTTTGGAGATATGGAGGTGCTAATTTTTTCAAGATGGCGGCCGAACCACGTGACCGATGACGTCATCATTAACAAATTTTATTCCCCATGGAGAGTTCTTTACAATGAGCCATGTCAATTTTTTCTCTTCAGCACTTTCGGAGATATGGAGGTGCATTTTTTCGGTTTTTCCAAGATGGCGGCCGAAACAAGTGACCTATGACGTCATCATTAACATATTTTATTCCCCATGGGGAGTTCTTTCCAATGAGCCATGTCTCAATTTTTTCAGTTCAGCACTTTCGGAGATATAGAGGTGCAAATTTTTTCCAAGGTGGCGGCCGAACCAGGTGACAGATGACGTCATCAATTGGGCACAGTCTATTCCCGGGAAAGACCAATATGCGTGCAAAGTTTGGCGATTCTACGTGCAACGGTGTAGGCGTAGTGCTGCAAACAGACAGACAAACAGACAGACAAACAAACGAACAGATCAACATACTTGCCGGAATCTTTTCCGGCCAGTAACAAACAGACAGACAGACAGACAAACAGACAGACAGACAAACGAACAGATCAACATACTTGCCGGAATTTATTTCCGGCAAGTAACAAACAGACAAACAGACAGAACCACAACGTAACCGAACAAAATATTCTTGAAAAATCTTCGATTTTGCAAGTAACAAACTGCAAGACCACCGAATGGTGAGCAAGAAGCAGACCAAGAAACAGAAGCCAAAATGATGTTCGGGGATCAGAGAGTTAGAATAATGACGAGTCGAGGTTTACTGCAATTATCGATTACATTACTATTTGCCTATGGGGAGAAGGCTGCCTCGTTTATAGTTAACAGGGCCATTTTTGGCACTATATTCTTGAAAATTGGGGTAACATTGGCAAGTTTGCATGATGCAGGTAGGCAGCTGTCAGACATTAACTACGAAAGAGCAGAGAAGCAAATAAGGCAAGGTGGTTAAACAGTTTTTGAGCGAGGGCAGTGATGCCATCAGCAGTAGCAGTGTAGGAGTGAAGAGAGGCTAGGAATTTATCCACATTCACAGGATGGAAGTTCACATGTGAAAGGAGGTTTTAATTCATGCATTTTACAGGAAGAAAGGGATTTCAGACCTGCTGATGAAAGCTGGAATGTCTGATCATGGAAACAATAGTTGTGAGCTTTGCAAAGATAGCGCAGGTACCCATCAGTATAGTTACCTTTCCAAAAGGAAAAGGCAAACTCTTTCTATCAATTGCCTTAAGGTATGAATTGTTGTGCCAGGGATGAGATCTTAGGCAGGATAGTTGGAGGTGTGATGGCATGAACTGATGATGGAGGGAAGAGAGGGAGGTTTGTTGAGACATGAGTCTCAGGCATTGTCATTGTCTGGAGATGAAGAGATAGTGGACGAGTCAGTGGAAGAGAAGGTAAACTTTACACCAGACCACTCTGCCTGATATAAATTTCAGATATGCCAGCACCTTTGTGGATCAATCAAGACTACCTTGGACGCAGATTCAAGAGTACAGGATCAAAGGGGCCAATGGGAGCAGAGGAATAGTTGGAAAGGTTGAAAGGAATGTTGTACATGATCAGGTCAAGCAGAGAGTGTCAGCCAGTTGGATAAACATGGATTGGGAATCCAACAGATTGGGTGAGGCCAGACGTGTCACAAAATACATTGGCTGCAATACCATGGGCAGTGGTGTGAGCACTAATGCCAAACGAACTGAAATGGTGACAGTGGAAGTCACCACAGACAAGGAAGAGAGTTGGGATTGAAGGATAGAAAGAAATGAAAGTTGACTGAGAGCCTCATACACAAAGTCATCACAGTTGGGAGGGTGGGATACCAAGCAGCACACAGACATAACATTGCTATGAAGAGCAACACAGATCCAGATGGTCCACATGGACTGGGGGCTGACAGTGCGTGGTAGGGACTATGGGAAAGGGAGCTTATGTACAACGCCACAACCATGTGCAATGAGCATGGGTCTCTCAAAATAGTGTAAAAACGAGAAAGGCATTCAATAGAGCACATGGTTGTGGTTTAGAGCACAGACCACCAGGCTGAACAGTTTACGTTTTGCATCCCAATGATATGCTGGATCAGCATCCGGACCTTAATCAAAATCTAATCAGCTTGTTCTTGTCACACACCCAACTCCAAATTTACAAAAAAAATTGTTCGAATCTGTCCATAACTTTTTGAGATATCCTGCTCACAGACAAACAGACAGACACGGGTTGAAAACATAACCTCCATCCACGTTCAGTACGGAGGTGATGATAGGCCGGACCTGCATCCCGACCTGAACCAAAATCTAACCGCCTTGTTCTTGTCACCGACCCAACTCGTCCACTAAGTTTTGTCATAATCCGTCCATAACTTTTTGAAATATCATGCCATATGTCCTGTTTTCGCTATCTCTCAATGGTGAAGAATCATTTAGAAAATCGTTTTATTTGGATCCGGATCCAGATCTTCACCACAATGTCATCGATTTGTCCTTGTCACACACCCAACTCGTCCACCAAGTTTAGTCCAACTCCGCCCATAACCTTTTGAGATAACCTGCTCATACAACAAACAATCCAACAGATTGGGTGAAGTCAGACGTGTCACAAAATACCTTGGCTGCAATACCATGGGCAGTGGTGTGAGCTCATACAACACTCAAGCTTTTGGGTCTCACTATCTGCCACGATCTTTCCTGGGAAAACCACATTTCCAAGCTGGCCTCCAAAGCCAGTCGCCGACTGGGCATCTTCCGTCGTGCGAAGTCCTTCCTTGGCACACCTGAGCTCCTCACCACATACAAGGCTTTCATCCGCAGCTCAATGGAATACTGCTCTCCCCTCTGGGCTGGTGCTCCTGCCTCACACCTAGCTCGTCTTCACGCTGTTGAAACCAAAGCGTTCAGAATCATTGGAATCTCCCGCGATGACGCTATCTCCGAGGGCCTTTCACTCACTCACCGCAGGCAGGTTGGTGGTCTTTCCGTCTTCCACCGACTCCTTTCTGGCCTTGCCCCCCCCAGCTCTCTCTGGGCTCTGTCCCGCAAATATTCCTACAGGTCGCACAAGATCTGCCTGCAACCCTCTTATGGTTAAACTGCCAAAATCAAGACTCTGCTCACCTTCACTCCTTCATTCCTCTTTTCTCCCGCCTCTGGAACAAACTCCCTCACTCTCTTCAATCCCACTCCTCCCTCCAGGTCTTTAAAACAGCTGTTCACCACCATCTCTTGTCTTCCCCAATCCAAAACCTTGATCTTTTCTACCCCCGCTAATTTCACCCCAAATCCACTTTTTTGAGGTGGCTTTTGTCTTCTTTCCTGGAAGTCCTTGGTGTCCTTGCGTTTTATACCTATCTTGCCTCCCCCCAGGCCCTCTCCCTCCCACACATCTCCCGATGTCCCTGCTCTCAAATGTTGTGTTTGTGTGCTTCCTCCCGTTCTCTCCCCATCTTGTCGACCGCTCCCCTTTTTATATACTTTGTTTGCTTGTTTGTTTGATAAATGTTAGCTCTTTCACGAGCCTCGACTCCGTATACAAAAAAAAAAAAAAAAACACGCATTTTAAAGGCCATTTTCCCTGCAAGAGCGGGGGTTAGCCTTGCGGTCCCCATGACAATCTTCTCCATTTGCCCTATTTTCGACATCTCCCCTTGTTAACCCCCTTGCCCGCATTTCTTCTTCCACCATCTTTAGCCAAGTCTTTCTCGGTCTTCCCCATCCTCCACTTCCTTCCACATTCATTTCCATCACTCTTCTCAACCAGTCACTTTCATCCTTCCTCAACACATGACCGAACCATCTCAAACTGTTTCTCTTCACAGCATCCATCACAGGCTCTATTCCCATCATCTTTCGCAATTCATCACTTGGCTTCCTCTCTCTCAACAATACTCCACACATCCACCGAACCATTTGCATTTCCACCCTTTCCAGCCTTCGTTGCTGCTCTACGTTCATTACCCATGTCTCGCTCCCATAAATCATAACACTTCTCACACATGCAGCATACACCTTTCCCTTCAGCCCTCAACGACACTCCCCTCCTCGTCAGCACGCCACTCAGTTCCCGAAACTTCTTCCATGCACATCTCACTCGAGCAACCGTTGCCGAGTCTGATCCACCTTCTCCATTCAGCATGTCTCCTAGGTAACAAAATGTTTTCACACCTTCCAGCTTCACGCCGTCTCCAAGATCCAACTCAACATTTCCTCCATCTGCAGCTCCCTCTGTGCACACCTTACACTTGAATGTAGCTGCCACACTGGTTAATGACCCTCTCAAACCACTACCTTTTTGATGAACCCACTCAGCGCACATTGTACATTGAATTGAGTTCACTCCAACACCCTTCCTGCACATAGCACATGGCCACTTCCCAGTTCTTTCCACCTCACCACATGCTTTACCACTTGCCATCACCTTTGTTTAAATGTGGATATTCACCGAATTTCTGATATTCACCTTCAGACCTTTCGTCTCCATACATTCCTTCCACTTGTTCATCTTCTCCTTCAGTCCATCCATACTTTCTGCAATCAACACCAGATCATCTGCATACAACAACTCCCACGGTAAACCCTCCTTTACGTTCCGAGCCAGCACCTCCATCACAGCTACAAATAGTAGTGGACTTAGTACCGACCACTGATGCACTCCCACCTTCAACTCAAACTCACCACTGTTCCTGTCCTTCGTCCTTACAGCTGTGCGCACTCTTTTGTACATTGCCATCACTACTCTGATCAACCATTCCTCCACTCATAACTTCCTCAATGCCCATGTCACTACTTCATGTGGAACCCTATCGAATGCTTTCTCCAGATCAACAAACCCAAGAAACAACTTCTTCCTCTTCTCCATGTACTTCTCCTGCAACTGCCTCACAATAAAAAGCGCGTCTGTCGTTCCTCTTCCTGGCATAAATCCAAACTGCATTTCGTCAATCTTCACTTTCTTCCTTATCCTCCTCTCCAACACCCTTTCCAATACCTTCATTCCATGCTCCAATAACTTTATCGCTCGATACGAGCCACAGTCCAGAGGGTCACCTTTCCCTTTGTATAGAGGGACAAGGGTACTCAGTTCCCAATCCACTGGAATGCGGCCCTCTTTCACTGCCAGATTACAGATCTCTGTCATTCTCTTCACATCCCAATTTCCCGCTGCCTTCAACATGTCTCCCACAACTCCCGTCGGCCCTCCCGCTTTTCTACTCTTCATTGCTTTAATCGCTTCCTCAACTTCCTTCTCGGTTATCTTCTCTGCCGGTCCTAAAACTGGGTTACTCTCTATGTTGCCATCCCATTCATTCTCTCCATTCAACAGTATTTCCATATATCTTTTCCATCTTCCTTTAATTCCATCTGGGTCCACAACTATTTGTCCCACTTCATCCTTCAAGCAACTCACCCCCATCACATCACACTTCTCTTTCGCTATCTGCTTTGCAATCATGAATACCGCTCTCTGACCCTCTTCCGAATCCAAGCGTTCTCCGAACATTTTCCTACATGCCTCCTACGCCTTTGCTACCTCTTTCTTTGCAGTCTTCCTGGCTGCCTTCTACCTTTCATGCTCTGCTGTTTCTGCTCCCGTACCCTTCGCCTTCTGCCACTCCTTGAACTTCTTCCTCTTCTCGTCAATCTTCTTTCCAACTTCATCATCCCACCACCATGTTTCCGAGTGCCTCGGTGGTCCTTTTATCCATCCACATACCTCACCAACGGCTCCCAACAGACTATCTTTCATTGACATCCAACCACTTTCAAGCTCAACCACATCATCCTCGACCATACTCAGCCTCTCTTTTAATGCCTCTCACTGTCACCTCTTTCAACCTCCACACCTTGAAAGAGGTGACAGTGAGGGAGGCATTAAAAGAGAGGCTGAGTATGGTAGAGGATGTTGTGGTTGAGCTTGAATGATGAAATTGATGATGAAATTGATGAATGATGGCCATGATGTGGTTGAACCTGCTCATAGACAGATGAAATAAACAGACGGGTGAAAATATAACCTCCGTCACTTTTGATTGCAGGAGTAACTAGAACGGCACTCAGTAGAGAGCATACCTCCACCTAGTGGCCATAACACTCAATGGTGAGGAATCACTTAAAACTTTTACTAGCTGGATTCACCAAAATTGAATCGATTCTTCCTTGTCACACACACAATCTGTCCAACAAGTTTTGTCCAAATCCATCCATAACTTTTTGAGATATCCTGCTATGCATCGTTTTTGGCCCTATCTCCCAATGGTGAAGAATCACTTAAAAATTAAATAATTCTCATATTCGAATCCATATTCGTATCTTCACCAAAATCTAATCATTTAGTCCTTGTCACATACGCTACATCTCTGCCAAATTTCGTCCGAATCCATCCACAACTTTTTGAGATATTTTGTTCACAAACAAACAAACAGACAAACAGACAGGGGTGAAAACATAACCTACATCCACCTTTGGTGGTGGAGGTAACTAGAACGCCACTCAGTAGAGCGCATACGCCCGCCGTGGGTCAAGTTGGAATAATACGTTTTGTTTAACATCCCCTCTCCCCAAAACAATAAATGAATAAATGAAAAAGAAAGTAGGCCCTAACTGTCAGAGAATTAATTTTGATATATCTCGGAATTAGAGGAGAAAAACATCATGTTTTAAGAATAAGAATAAAAGCTTTAATGCAGTAAAACAGAAAAAAAATTCCCCAAAAAATTCCCCCAAAAAATTCCTGGATCCGGAATAATATCGTGAGCTTCACCAAAACTAATCAATTCTTCCTTATCCCAAGGGCAATCATCCCACCAACTTTCATCCAAATCCGTTCAGAACTTTTCCAGATATCTTGTTCACAAACACATGAACATACGAACACACACACACACACACACACACACACACACACACACACACACACACACGGACGGACACGATCGAATGCATTACTCCCTGGCGGGAGTAATAACCAGGGAGGGTTATAGAGGAGTCTGGGACATCCTGTGAAATAATAGTTTATTGGAGATATAACATCTGGAGATGCGGTGGCATCCTGTAGACATCCTCGAGTTTGGAGTATAATCCTTCGTTGTTGGTGATCCTGATGGAAAATGTTGGGTGGTTGATGGCTGGACGTGTGGGAGGCCTGGTGGGTAGTGTGCAGTTATGGTGGGAGAGTGACAAGATGTTGGAAGAGGAAGGCATTGGAGGAGGAAGGTGATGAAGGAACGAATAAACAGCAAAGCCTTTGGCATTGCGTATGTGAAGAGACAGCATGACTATAGTCATATATTTGAGAGGAAGGAAGAGGATAGATGCAGAGCAGGGGAGAAATGGAAGGATGAATATTTTTCTTTAATGAGTACGAAGGAGAGAGGATGAGGTAGGCATTGGAGACAGAAGGAAGAACAAAAAGGGTAAATTGGCCGAGGCAGAAAGACAGCAAGAGGAGATATTTTCAGATGACATTTATGTTTTTACTTTATTTAGATGGGAGGGATAGGAGGAGAAACAAAGAGAGGACCTGTTGGTGTTCATTTGTTGTTGTGCTGTATTCACGTGTCTCATCGAATGCTTCCACACGTGTTTTTGTGCTGGGTTCGACCTTGTCCAGGTCGAATGCTCTTGTGGACCTCGTTTGGGTGTGTTTCTTCCCCCTTACTCTTTTTCTATCCATTAATTCCCCTGGTTATTGCCCCGCTGCCAGTGCACTGCTTTTTGCCCCCCTCTGCCACCCCACTCTTTTAACTTGATGAGCGAACCCGGCTACAAAATCAGTCGTTTATCACAGTTATTTGATTTCCATTATTTGCAAATTGTTTTTTTTTTTTCAGGACATGGTGACCTATTATTTCAACCTCTCAGCTGCAAATCTGTACTCACCTAAATGGGCGGAGGAATACCGTTTTACGACATCTTATGGAGTGCCGGACATCACGCTCAGCTCAATCACAAGTGCTGTGAAATCCTTCCGCACAAATCAATCTCTCTTCCAAACCTACTACAATTACAACTCTGTCAGCTACGACCTGGAAACGTGCAACGAGATGTGCCAAATGGACCATTACTGTGCCATCACACAACTGAGCCACGAGGGTTACGCGGTGTGTGTTAACGGGGCGACTAGACCTTACCACTATCCAATCATATTAACATTAATGCTACTTTGTGTACACTATATTGTGCCATAGGATCTCTTATTCCATTGAAATACACTTACCCAAACAAGATTGTTCTGAATGTGGCCATTTTCTTGAACGGCACTCAGTAGAGGGCACACCTCCGCTAGGCTGAACACTTGATGTTTTCTATCCCACTGATAGGCTAGATCTCGATCCGGACCTGAACCAAAATCGAATCAGCTTGCTCTTGTCACCTACCCAGCTCATCAGTCAAGTTTTGTGTTAGCTCGTCCACAACTTTTTGAAATATCATGCTATATATCGGTTTTTTTGCCCCATCTCTCAATTTGGAAAAATCACTTGGAAAAAAAAAACAATTATCGTAGCCAGATCCGGATTCGGGTCTTCAACAAAATCTAATCATTTACTCCTTGGCACACACCCAACCTGGCCACCAAGTTTCGTGTAAATCCATCTGTAACGTTTTGAGATCAACTGCTCACCTTCAGTGGCGGAGATGATTGTCTGATCACCAAATGTCATTTTAAGGCTCTCTATTCATAATTAATCCATTTATTTTTCAATGTAATGTTTTCAGCACACACTGTCAAAGTACTTCTCATTGTATGTGTATCGCATATATATGACAATAAATTAATTGTTATTATTATAACTATTATTATTATTATTATTATTATTACAGAGCTCTTTGCGTAACAATGAACTTTTCAATGATACTGTTACGGATCTCAACGTCGGCCTTTTTCCCCCTTAAGAGGGGGGATTAATCCCCTTGTGTGCGACTGACCGACGTGAGTCCTGAAGTTGCCCAGCTCCCTCCGGAGAGGCAGGTGAGCAACATCGTTCGCGACCGCGGACAAGATGTTAATTGCCGAGCGGATTAGCAGCCGTGGCACGATCCATTAGCAAGTAACTAGACCCGATTCTGAAACGTTGGCCAAATCATGCCACAGGTATCCAATGGGGAAATCACTAAAACGAAACGGATGTAAAGGAAAGAAGGCAAGGTAGGAAGAACAAATATAATTTATTACTAATATTTACACAATCAAAGGAACCAAGGAGAAGGAAAGATACGAAAATAAAGACAGAAGGATGGAAGGATCAGAAGACACAGTGCAATACTAACTTATCTAAACAGGCTTAACTTGTACCCCAGGACAACACAGAAGACGGACGACAATCAGACTTACACAAATGGGGAATGAAGGCAGGAACTAATGGCTGGAAGGGGAGGAAGGTTCAGTTGGAGCTTGCTCCCGCACGGGACGTCGGGCTCGACCTCGACGGCCACCGATGCCACCGATCCCACAGCAATCTGGTTCCCGCTTAGCAGCGGGTCGAAGCTGCGTGTCACAGGGGGGCCGGACTACGGTGGTCTCAAAGCTGCGGTTGGTTCACTCAACTCTCTCAGTGCTCACTCCTCCACTGAACTGAACTCTGCTGCTCCTCCTCCACTGAACTCAGCTTCCAACCCGGTGGACTGCGGTGGGAGGCTCCGGGCGACGGGTTTTATAGCGCCACACCCTGGAACGTTCGCGAAACTGCCCGATCGTTCTCTCTCCGCCCTCTCAAGCCAAACCCCTTGTGCTTGGTTGGTTGATCGGCAAGGGCTCACTCCTCCTTCCTATGATGAGGTGGAGACACGCCTTTCTTCTCCGAGTTAGAGCACATGGCAATGGCGGCGAATGCAGTTGGTAATGCGGGCAATGCAATTGAAAGGGGATTCTACCTTATTTCAATTCGATGCAATGCAGAGTCAACTAATGGGAAACACAGCCTTAAACTAATACACATAATAAGGAAATAACTATTTAGAAGGGTATTTGGTGGCCTACGTGCATGTATATGGACTAACTAAGAGGACGACCTTTGACCTTTACACTATGGAGGTATTTACAAGGAATCATTACACTTTACAGAGGGTGATATTTACAACAATTGCACAGGATTCTCAAATCCGCAACAATACATTATGAATGACTTTTTAAAAAAAATTTTGTATACAAGATCGACGCTCGTGTAAGAGCTAACATTAATCACACAAAAACAAACGGACACATAAGACGAAATAAAGGGAGCGTGAGACAAGATGGGGAGAGAGAGGGGGAAGCACACAAGTACAACATTTGAGAGCAGGGACATCAGGAGATCTGTAGGAGGGAGAGGGCTTGGCTTGGGGGGAGGAGGCATGGGAAGGGGGTGGGAGAGGTTAAAAAAAAAACACATGGACACTGCTCGGACTTCCAGGAAAGAAGTTGGAATTTCAGAAAAGTGGATTTGGGGTGAATTACCAGGGGTAGAAAAGATCAAGGTTTTGGATGGGGGAAGATAAGAGAAGATGGTGAACAGCTGTTTTAAAGACCTGGAGGGAGGAGTGGGATGCAAGAGAGTGAGGGAGTTTGTTCCAGAGGCGGGAGAAAAGAGGAATGAAGGAGTGAAGGTGAGCAGAGAGTCTTGATTTTGGCAGTTTCACCATAAGAGGGTTGCAGGCAGATCTTGTGCGACCTGTAGGAATATTTGGGGGACAGAGCCCAGAGAGAGCTCTGGGAGCAAGGCCGGAGAGGAGTCTGTAGAAGACAGAAAGACCACCAACCTGCCTGTGGTGAGTAGGTGAGAGGCCCTCGGAGTTAGCTTCATCGCGGGAGATTCCAAGGATTCTGCCAAATTGTGTCAATGTCTACACAATGCACGAGTTCCCTTATATTATAAGGAACTACTTCAAGTCTTCAACGCAGGAGAAGCACATTAGGTACATCAAATCCTGCGCTGTGGATGCCAACCTATTGTTGGTCCATACTCTCTCCTTTTAAAAAGGTGAGCATCAAGCAAGGAAGCAGCATATACCATTTAAAAAAATATATGGTGATATGCATCACTCAAAGGCTTGTCTGATAAAGGTAAGGTGTTTTTAATCACAAATGAACACGCAAACTTCATGCAGGTGGCCATAGTTGCTCCAGCTGATGTCAACCCGCACCCGATCAGAGGTTTTACCCCAATAATGATAGGGGGCATCTTCAAGTTTCCGCTACTGTAAAGAACCATATGCTGCATTTGGTATGACTGGGCTGGGGTTCGAACACCGAATTGGAAAAGACACAGAAGGATCAAAGCCATTTCACAAAATACAGACCATGGGGTCGCCATTTAGCTGCCATGTTGGTTATCACAGGAAGCCAGGTGAAGGCAATTTTAATCATGCGCTTGCGCAATTAAACACCTTAAATTATTTATGGCGAAATTAATTCTGGGCTAACCTATTTCTGGCATAAATGATGTATGGGATAAATTATTTCTAGGCTAAATGATTTCTGGGCTAACGTATTTCTGTCGTAAATTATATCTGGCCTAAATTATTTCTGGGCTAACTTATTTAAGTGATAAATTATTTCTGCACTTAATTATTTCTGGGTTAACTTATTTCTGGCCTAAATTATGTATGGGATTAATTATGGATGTGATAAATTATATATGGGGTAAATTATTTCTGGGCGAACTTATTTCTGGCCTAAATTATGTATGTGATAAATTATTTATGGGCTAAATTAATTCTGGGCTAACCTATTTCTGGCCTCAATTATGTGTGGGCTAAATTATTTCTGGGTGAACTTATTTCTGGCCCAAATTATGTATGTGATAAATTATTTATGGGCTAAATTCATTCTGGGCTAACCTATTTCTGGCCTCACTTATGTGTGCAATAAATTATTTATGGGCTAAATGATTTCTGGGATAACTTATTCATGTGATAAATCATTTATGGGATAACTTATTTATGGGCTAATCTATATCTGGCCTAAATTATGTAAGGGGAAAATTATTTATGGGATAAATTATTTGTGGGCTAACCTATTTCTGTCCTAAATGATGTATGGGATAAATTATTTATGGACTAAATTATTTCTGTGCTAACTTATTTCTGGCATAAATGATGTATGGGGTAAATTATTTCTGGGCTAACTTATTTCTGTCGTAAATTATTTCTGCCCTAAATTATGTATGGCATAAATTAATTTATGGGCTAACCTATTTCTGGCCTAAATTATGTACGGGAAAAATTATTTATGGGATAAATTATTTGTGGGCTAACCTTTTCTGTCTTAAATGATGTATGGGATAAATTATTTATGGACTAAATTATTTCTGTGCTAACTTATTTCTGGCATAAATGATGTATGGGATAAATTATTTCTAGGCTAACTTATTTCTGTCATAAATTATTTCTGCCCTAAATTATGTTTGGGATAAATTATTTATGGGCAAAATTATTTCTGGGCGAACTTATTTCTGGCCTAAATTATGTATGTGATAAATTATTTATGGGCTAAAACATTTCTGGACTAACCTATTTCTGGCCTAAATTATGTATGGGATAATTATTTCTGAGATAACTTATTTCTGGCCTAAATTATATATGTGATAATTTATTTATGGGCTAAATTATTTCTGGGCAAAATTATTTCTGGGCTAACTTATTTATGTGATAAATTATTTCTGCACTTAATTATTTCTGGGCTAACTTATTTCTGACCTAAATTATGTGTGGGATTAATTATGTATGTGATAAATTATTTATGGGCTAAATTATTTCTGGGCAAAATTATTTCTGGGCTAACTTATTTATGTGATAAATTATTTCTGCACTTAATTATTTCTGGGATAACTTATTTCTGACCTAAATTATGTGTGGGATTAATTATGTATGTGATAAATTATTTATGGGCTAAATTAATTCTGGGCTTACCTATTTCTGGCCTCAATTATGTGTGGGATAAATTATTTCTGAGCTAACTTATTTCTGGCATAAATGATGTATGGGATAAATTATTTCTGGGCTAAATTATTTCTGGGCTAACGTATTTCTGTCGTAAATTATATCTGGCCTAAATTATTTCTGGGCTAAATGATTTCTGGGCTAACTTATTTATGTGATAAATCATTTATGGGATAAATTATTTATGGGCTAACCTATTTCTGGCCTAAATGATGTATGGGATAAATAATTTATGACCTAAATTATTTCTGTGCTAACTTATTTCTGGCATAAATGATGTATGGGATAAATTATTTCTGGGCTAACTTATTTCTGGTGTAAATTATATCTGGCCTAAATTATTTCTGGGCTAACTTATTTATGTGATAAATTATTTATGGGATAAATTATTTATGGGGATAAATTATTTCAGGCCTAAATTATGGCCACCAAAATGCGAACTGGACCCCGAAAAAATAATTTGGACACCTAAAATGCAGAATTGTCACAATCTTGTTTAAGAATTTGCAGTTATCCAGAAAATGCTTGAGATTGCTTGTGATGATGTAACATTTTGATTCGATTTACTGTATACTGTACAGGTTGGTCTTGCATTACCCCTCCACAGTAAAGCATTTGTTCTTAAACTATTTTAATATACATACACTGGTTTTAGTGTGCAGTACTTACAGTTACTATTTCTGGCCTCAATTATGTGTGGGATAAATTATTTCTGAGCTAACTTATTTCTGGCATCAATGATGTATGGGATAAATTATTTCTGGGCTAAATTATTTCTGGGCTAACGTATTTCTGTCGTAAATTATATCTGGCCTAAATTATTTCTTGGCTAAATGATTTCTGGGCTAACTTATTTATGTGATAAATCATTTATGGGATAAATTATTTATGGGCTAACCTATTTCTGGCCTAAATGATGTATGGGATAAATAATTTATGACCTAAATTATTTCTGTGCTAACTTATTTCTGGCATAAATGATGTATGGGATAAATTATTTCTGGGCTAACTTATTTCTGGTGTAAATTATATCTGGCCTAAATTATTTCTGGGCTAACTTATTTATGTGATAAATTATTTATGGGATAAATTATTTATGGGGATAAATTATTTCAGGCCTAAATTATGGCCACCAAAATGCGAACTGGACCCCGAAAAATTAATTTAGACACCTAAAATGCAGAATTGTCACAATGTTGTTTAAGAATTTGCAGTTATCCAGAAAATGCTTGAGATTGCTTGTGATGATGTAACATTTTGATTCGATTTACTGTATACTGTACAGGTTGGTCTTGCATTACCCCTCCACAGTAAAGCATTTGTTCTTAAACTATTTTAATATACATACACTGGTTTTAGTGTGCAGTACTTACAGTTACAATAATGAGTCAGTCATTACCCTGCGCTCACGAAGCGAAAAGCATGGTTGAGCATTCAGTTGCGTATGTGTGCCGTGTGCTGTACGTGTCTGCATTTTAAAAATTCATTTTCTCGGCAACCGTTGGTCCGATTGACACGAAATGTTACCATAGAAGCGCCTCCGCCTCTAAAAAATTTATATACATAATTATGACCATAGGTCACGTGGTACGGACTCCATCTTGGAAAAATTGTTGCACCTCTATTTCCAAAACCGCTGCATGGAAAAAATTGAAACATGGCTCATTGTAAAGAACTCCATGTGGGGAATAGGTGTTGTTAACGATGGCGTCCTTGGTGCCATAATTATGACGTCATAATTCGATAGGGACAACGCTTAGTCTGATCAGTTTGAAATGTATTGAGCGTGATCTATGCAACAATTCTATTAGAGAATAGACATTTATGTCATCGCTAAAGTGGTCTGGCAGCCATGTTGGATCAAAGAAAAAAAATGTTCAAAAACTGAAGAGTTGGCTCGCAACAAGTTGACTGCACAGGCTAAGTATTATATGAATACCATGTAGTTGTATTTGTATCAGTATGCGCTCGAGAAGAAGTTGCGATAAATCCAGGGCAATATCAACAAACTCAATGGTTTGTTGGAGGGAGGTTGGATTGTGCTAAAAGTATATACTTTTTCTACATCGTGGGGATGGTGGTGAGAGGACTTCGCGTCCAAGAAGGTGTTCTTTCGTTGGGCACGATAGGGTGCGACTTTGCGTCGATTTGTTGGATATATTGGGGAAGGTACCATAAAATGGGTGTGTGTGTTGCGGTGAGAAAAAAAAGAAAAACCTGGTGCAATTAAAAAATGCCTGTGGTCCTTTGGAGGGACGGCTGTGGTCAAATAAATCACCGTTGTGGTTGCAATTAAATCAAAAAGTCTCTTTTCCTACATGCTGTTTTTTTATTTATTATTATTTATTCTGTGTATGTGTGTATTCCGATAATGCCTCTGGTCGTCACTATGCAATAAAAGAACATAATATGGGTGCTGTGCTTGAAAGAGGTGTGATGCAATAGAAAATGGATGTACGGATGTGCTTCAATTCGACAAAAGGATGTATGTATGTATGTATTGTTACGTGCTCCTCCGCGACCCCCTGGTCACGGTGTACCTCCGAGCCCCGAGAGGAGTCACGGCAGAAAAATGTGTTATTCTGTGTCAAAAATCAATGGCGAAACAACACCAATTGTTACCAACAAACAAATATTGTATTAAAAACCACACAAGAATAACAGTACAACAATAATAGTAATCAAGAGTACAATCAATATATCTCCTATGATGGTACCATCAGTTTCGCAATATATAACTCACTGTGCTCCAAGTGAGTGAAACAAGAACATTCCCAATGTCTTTTTCCCAAAGTCGATCCCAGCTCCAAGCCAAAGTCGATCCGCTCCAGCGATCGCCAGAACAAGGTCGAATCGAGACCAGAATCTCGTTCAGATGAAAGTCACAGTCACGCGGCCAAAGCTGCCCAAAGGTGCACGCGGCCAAAGCGGCGCAAAGGGTCCCGTGGCCAAGCTGCACCAAGGCGCACTCAAGGCGACTGGGAAATCTCACCCTCGGGTATGGACTCTCACGGCTCAGTCGGCGAACCGCAAAGTAATCTTCAAAAGCCACGGTGCACACACACACACATCAGATACATCTGAAAGTGGTGAAAATGTTCGAAAAGAAACGAAACCGCGAGCGAAGCACAAGTCCTGCGCGAGTCAAAATGGCCGACGGCCCGGTCTCGTGGCGCAACAGCACGGCGATGATTCTCTCCTGAATCGATAGCAAAACCTGACACGCAGGTTAATCTGTCACAGAGCTAACCAGTCTGTCGAAGGAATCCCTTCCCAGGGAAACCGGAAAGTTCGCTGGTGACTGTTGTTCGCCAACGTTCACTCCAGACCGCAAATAGCTCGGCTCCTTCTAGCTTCTTGTCCGACTTCACTCGCTCCGCCCTTTTTCCTCCTCCTCTTCCTCTTCATCGACGTCTGGTTCCTGTTTCATTTTAAAACATTCCTTTTACCTTTTGACAATAATAATTGCTATTTCCCTCAAACAACAATAATAATAATACATGGAACCAGAAATGTCTCAAGTGGATGAAAGCCACCACAACGGAAGTGACGAATCCGTAACAGTATGTGTGATAAAATAAAGAACAAAATGGCTCTGGCTGTGTGTGAGTCCTTCATTATGGCAGTGCTGTGCTGGATCACAAAAATCTGTCTGCTTCGATCATGTTTGTGTTACTGAAAAACATTTCTTTTTTTTAACTTGCAATCTCAAGAAGATTCTACAATGAATGATAGTAGTCACATGAGTACATACATAAGTACACACATGCTACCTTTCATCATTAATTCCATGCATGCATGCATGATGTGTGTGTAAACTATACTGATGTCAAGAAATTATGAGGCCTTGTTTTTTATCCCCTTCAATGAAGGATATGTCAACGACACGACACGCATGATCCTCTTTTTCATGTCATTTGCTTTGTTGACATAACTTTGATGATATTGTTGTGATTATATACAGTATGTACATATAGATATATATTTCAAACTCCATTGACAAGCAAACTCCAAATGAACAAAACTTGTTGTTTATTAGCCACCAACAAAACAACACCATATGTATACAATAAATCTTTTAGTGTGGTATGAAGTGTAATCCCGTGCGATTTGCGTGCTAAAATAGATTTTTTCGCATTGTTGGATTAATTCGAGGTCAAAATATTGAAAAATAATGGGGTTCAAATTTTCCGACCCCCGGACCCCCTTTTATGGGGTGTTTTGTTTCCAGTGACCCCCGGGACTGACCATGCGACTTTCTCCCCTAACAACTGAGAGATTTTATCGATCTCGGGGTCGTTAGAGAGGTTTTCGATGACGCTAAATCCATTTATGATACTTTCGAAGCGACCGGAAGTGGCGATCCCAGATTTCCATTCACCAAAGATGCTAAAGTCAAGGTCATTTCAATTGTAGCAATAAACTTAGGCATGTAATACCTCTTTTTATGGTTTTCAGGCACAGGAAGACGTTTGGTGCAGTTATTTTTGCGATCTAGATGCCCTGTCGCGAGATAAGGACAAAAAAATATTGGTAAAATGCTCAAGGCTTTTTTTTGTTTGTTTTTCAGAAAGAAGGCTGACAGAGACTAGTACAAAACCATCTAGAGGTCATGTCTGAGAAGAACAGCGTGTGCATCATCTGCAATGAGGGAGCTACATCAAAGAAGAGACTGATAAACAATCCTGATATGATTGGCGAACTTATTTATTGTGCTAACGAGCGACTGTCTTTGGGTCAGGGTGATATTAAGCGACTTACAGATCGGTTAGCTAGCTTAGGTGAATCTGAACGGAAATCAGTATGGTATCATAGCGAATGTCGAAAACCCATCGTCAACACAAGCATGATTGAACGGCTAAGGGTTAAACGAGTCCGGTTTGATTCTCCTGCATGCCCTGCGCGTGGGCCTGGACGACCTTCCAGTGTGGCAGACTCTACCCGACCTAAAAGAACAAAAACCATCCCGAAGGAAAAGGTGTGTCTGTTCTCGTCATGTAGCTTTTGTTCTAATAACATATCAGAACCTCTCCATCGCGTTTACTCTGACAAGATGGGTGAAAACTTCCTCGAGATAAAGCTCAAGACTCAGGATGACCGCATCAGAACTTGCGTGTCCGAGTTAGAAGACGCTGGGGATGCCTCTGCTCTTGAAAAATACTATCATAGGAAATGTTTACGATACGCGCAGCGCACTTTAACGTGAAAAGATCGTAGTAATACCCAGCCTATTGGCTCTCTATGTGATGAACAGTTGCTTCTCTCCGTCCAAAATACTCTTACTGCGGACGATCTTACTCTGAACATGGCTGAAGTGAATGGTGCATATTTGTCCATTTTGAAGAGGTATAATGTAGAGATCAATCAGACAACCAACTACCGCAAGCATTTGAAAAAGCTCATTACTGAACGGCTTCCGAATATCCAGTTCGTCCAATCACTACGCAAAAATGAGCCCGACAACCTCGTTCTTTCACTGGCGGTTAGGAAGGCCATGCAACTGAGGTCTGCACAGCTGGATAACGACGACACAGTTGGCAACTTGAAGAACATGGCAAACATTCTAAGGGAAGAGATAATGCAGCATCGAAGCTGGTCGTTCAGGGGAATGTTTGAAGACTGAGAATCCTCCACTTCTCCAGTTCATCCTCACTCATCTCCTATTTGGCCGTCATGTTCTCAAAGTTTCTGAAATGCGCAATGCACAAGTGGACAAAACTGTTGATGTTGCTTGCCAGTTTCTCGTCCAGAATACTCGAACCGATCGCCAGGTAAAGCATCAGCCAAAACAAAACGAATATCTTTCAGCAAACTGCCCAGACGCCCCTCTCAATAGGCTTGCCGCTCACCATTCATTCCAGAGTTCGTGACAAAAACCTCGTCAATAACCTATCAGAAGTTTACATTGGGAGCGACTACCAGAGGCTCCTTTATCTCGAAAAGCGCATAGAGCAAGGCATTCTTCAGCGAATGAAGGAGGCTGGTGGATTTTGTCTGCCTGATTTCATCAAGAAGGGATTGAACATCTGGTTCGCTGTTGATAACATCGACCTCTTAGAAGACACACCGACTGGACAGAACACATTCCATTGCACAGTGATCGTGATCAACCAGCGAGCAGAAGATGGCGAGCCCATCAACCAACCACTTGTCATCCCAGAGAAACTTCTCGCACCGGCACCACTCGCGTTCGAAGTCAAGTACCTGCAAGAGCCAATCATTAAACCTAAACCAATTCGATTTGAGGTCTACCATTTAGAAAAGCGGAGGAGTAAGATTTCCAAAGACTTCACTCACACCTGGGCGCTTGCCAACTACTACGGTACTGATGACAGAGGTGGTGAAAAGCTAAATGACCAACGTGTGGAGAATATAGAGCAGCAAGAGACTGAAGAACTGCAAGGTCAGACCACAGGTCAAAACCCCAGATATTCCGACGATCCTATTCTTTCAGTGACAAAACGAATCCTTAAAGGTAAGGAGTTAGCAAAGGAAGAAGTTATGCCAACATGGGGTGCTACTAAATCTCTTCTGTTATCACGCTCCTGTCAGAGTCTGAGCCCGACTAACACAAAAGTGATCGCTCCACTATTCAAGACTTCTCCAACGGATTACTCGACCCTCTATACTGTTCTGATGTTGACTCAGGGCATATCTGCTTTTGTGGTTGGTCCTGAGAGAAGAACTCTCATAACGCTCGATCTTGATCTTTACAGCCGCGCCCTCAAGATTCAGCAGTCAGTGAATAACACCAACTGGATTCTCCGAGCGGGCGTTCTGCATATTGCGTTTGCTGCCCTGCACGCTCTTGGCAAAACAATCGACGGAAGTGGCATTGACACGTGTGCGATTGAAAGCAGCACATACACTTCTGCAGGTCTTCGTGGGGTCTATGGTGGCAAGGCATACAAGTGAGGAGTTGAGTACCACATCACGACTAGCCTGGCGATCATGATGATGAAGTTTGACGCCATCTTCTCTGATCATCCACCTGAACCACTTCGTGACCAATGCGTTGCTCTCAAGAAAGCTCTCCACGACCGTAGCCAAGACATGGTTGATATCTACAACGACATCCGGTCCTCGTACTCAGAAAATCCCCATGAGAAAGAAGATGACAACATCGGCGAGCTCGCTCAATTTCTCAACCAGTACCTCGAGCAAGTGGAAAGTCTTTTGCATCTCATAGGTGCCTGCCGTTCAGCTGACTGGGAGGTTACTTGGCTGCCTTAGAGAACCTCATCAAGTATTTCTTCATGCGCGATCTCCTGAATTATGCTCGCCTAATGCCAGTCCATCTTGCACAATTGAATGCTCTGGAAGAGGATGATACAGTTACGTGGGAGGCC
Source organism: Myxine glutinosa (assembly GCF_964187855.1). NCBI lineage: Eukaryota > Metazoa > Chordata > Myxini > Myxiniformes > Myxinidae > Myxine > Myxine glutinosa. The sequence continues at coordinate 64,424,417 of NC_136262.1, forward strand.
CTGAAATCAGGAGACCTCGTTGTGGCAAAATCAGAAGTTCCCTTCACTCATCTTTTCACCGACCAGGCCCTGGAGCAAGAGATCAAAGGGTTGAATCGTCACGGCGGGATGGTTGGATTGAGCCAAGACGAAGCTGCCCTAGACCGACTTCTTACTACCACACCTCACCTCGCTCGTATAGTGAAGCAGTATCTCAACAGTTTCCCTCAAGCCTCTAAATCTACTGAGCGAAGTGAACATTACCAGCTTTCGGGACAAGTTGCAGCGAGATCGAGAGAAAACGCTCTGAAGATCCGTCACTCCATCGAGTTGCATTGCGCGGGCAATCCGTTTACAGTAAAGCCTGCTTTGAAGAGCCTGGTGTCTTCAGCCCTTGTTCCAGAAGATGCGAAAGACGATATCTTGCGATTTGCAGGGAAGAGACAGAAATGTTTTAACGATTTCGTTCAAGACAGATTACTGCCCACATCAACACTTTCGGTTTGGGACCCAATGAAGAAACTGAAGCTAAAAACCTTTTCGAACTTGATGGAGAAAACTAAAGTTCACGTTGGTGATAAGGTCATCAAGTTGCGTGAAGATCGTGAACTGCTCGGCAGATTTCTTATCATCCAAAGAAGCCGGCCTCAGCTGGTGCCAAAACTAGAAGAGACAATCGGAGTGTATGAGATGTCAGTGCTACCCCGCTCCCTTTGCGCTGTTGATGGGTCTCTGTACATTCCGACGGACAAGGCCAGTCTGATGCATGCCGTTGAAGGGGCGAAGGGGCAACTACTTCAATCGCCTCCTCTTCTCGATATATCTCCGGCAGATGGTCCATCGCGAGTTCTTGTCATTGACGCCATGGCTGTGGTTCAGAGTATGAAGAAAACAACGATAATGCGAAAGCTATCGGACCTCCAAGACGCATTTATCAAGCGGATTGAGTACATGATGACAGGCTACAATGAGGCTCGAGTGGTATTTGATCGTTATCTGGATCAAACTCTGAAGAACAAGACGTGCCAGAAGAGAAGTAATACCTCCACAGAATATGCCATCCACCCAGATATGAAGCTCACAATGTCTCTAAAGGAGATTCTGTCTGCATCAACTTCTAAGAGTAAACTGACTTCTATGTTCACTCAGGGTTTGTTGGAACACTTCTCCAGTAACAATACCTTCAAACTAGTCGTCGTGTACAACACCAAGATCAAGGGTCACAATTGTGAAGAAGATCATTCACACGAAGAAGCTGATACACTGATACCTCATCAAGTCTTGGCTTCTATCGCTGAAAGTGCTGAGAGATACATATGTGTTTAGTCACCCGACACAGACGTCCTCACGCTTCTCCTGGACCTGGTCTCTTGTGGTCGTCTTGGAGCTCAAGCTCGTCTGAAGTTTTTAACTGGTAAGGGAACGAAGTACCGCGAAATTGATGTGGTGGACCGAGTTGGAGTAATAGGTCTTCGGAAATGTCAAGGACTGATTGGACTCCACAATTTCTCTGGCGCTGACTGGGGTGGGAAATTCATGGGAATCACCAAGAAGACCTGGGTTGGTGCCTACATGAAGCTTGATGAAGATGATCCTGCCATCAGCTGCTTCCGGGAGCTTGGTGAGGGTCCTATCCCGACCACGCCGACGAATGGTGAACTGCCCTCTCAGTTCAAGGATTTGGAGAAGTTTGTCTGTCGCGTATACTGCTCGACCGGTCCTACAACCCTACCGGCGCTTAGATGGGAACTATTTCGGTCAAAAAACTTAGAGGGAGAGATGTTACCTCCTACTCGCGCTGCGTTATTGCCCCACATCCATCGCGCAAATTACATCGCCATGCGGGATAAATCATATACTACAAACTGCCCGACTCTGCCTTCTATTGAACAAAATGGATGGACTGTAAAGAAAGGTCGATATGTTCCGGTGGGACGTCTCAACCTCCCTGCCCCAAAAGCTGTGATTGAGCTTACGAAATGTAAATGTAAATCAAGCTGCAAAGGCAGATGCAGTTGTTGGAAGAACGGTCTTCCATGCACTCCTCTATGTAAATGTTATGTCGATAAGTCCAAAGGTGGGCGGTCCGCTTCGAAGGTCTGCTTATCCGCTTATCCTCTGCAGCGGACTAACGTTTTCGAAGCGGATAAGCGAATCGGAACAACCCCCGGAAACCGAAGCGGATAAGCGTAAGCGCACTACCGAAAAATTAAAGCGCATCGCGATTCGCCAAATCAGCTGTTAGCCTGAGCCGTTACTCTAGAATTGTGAATATTTATTTAAGTGAATAATAAGTGAAAACTGAATATTTTATTGGACGCTAGAGCGGCAATAACGTCAAGATGGAGAGATTTCTGACTCTCCAGCCCAGCGGCAGTGCCAGGGACAGGCACACGAGCGACGCAAACCAGCAGTCCCAGCACAGCGACATCCACAACCCGGCGGTCAACATGATGGGGGACGTGGAGGACAGTCAGGAGATCTGCGCCCTGACCCCTCAGCTCGCGCGCAGTGCCCAGCAGGGACCCCAGCCCGGCTCGAGCAGTACGGACTACCTGTTCGCCATGGAGGAGGGGCAGCAGGAGGAGAACCTCGAGGAGAAGATCAGGGAAGAGGTCAACAACTGGTCGAGGAAGCCGCTGAGGGGGAACCCGGGGCTCTCGCCCAATCTCTTCCCGCTCGAGTTCCGTGATGCTTGGGTAACTCTATTTCTCAGGCATAACACGCCGCTCCCGAGCTCTGCCTCGGTCGAGCGCGTGTTCAGCTACGGGTCGGACATCCTCAGGCCTAAGAGGTCGGCCCTGGCTGCACCGAACTTCGAGGCCCTCGTCTTCATGAAGGGCAACCTCCAAATCCTCAAGAAGGCCCACGAGGTGGAGGAGGAAGACGAGGACTAGTCAGCAGACTGCTAGTCTGTTGACTAGTAGACTCTCTTGTCAAAGAAAGGACGGACAAATTGATTTTTCTTTAATGTAACTTGCATATATTAAAATTATATTTAAATTAACTGTAGAGTAGAGTAGAGTCGAGTGGAAAACTTTATTTCAATAAATTTTGAATAAATTTTATTTAAATAAAAATGAATATTTTTGATCTTAAAAGCTTTGTTTGTCTTTGTAGTAGTTAGAAATGGCTATTTAGGCTTAAAAAGCATTAAATTCCCTTTAGAAACGTCAAAAATCGCTTTAAAAACGTCCAAGCGCTTTTTAAAAATCGAATCGAAGCGGATAAGCGGATAACCGGTAAGCGGACTAAGATTTTCGGCCGCTGAAGCGGATATGCGAATCGGACTACACGGGCTGGCGGAGCGGATAAGCGGTAAGCGGACTTAAAATTTTCCGAATCGCGCCCACCTTTATCGATAACTGTGTAAATTTGGTCAGAAATGATATACATAGCGAAGACGTTGACGAATAATCCGTCCAGTAGTTTAGTTTGCATGATTCTCGGATGTGTTATCTTGAGAATTTAGAGGAATTGTGTTACATTTCTTAACTACTTGTGTCGATAATTGTGTACATTTGGTAAGAAATGATATAGTTAGCGAAGATTTTGACGAATAATCCGTCCAGTAATTTTAGTTTAAAAGCTATTTAATTATCAAAATTATCTTGCATGATTCTCGGATGTGTTATCTTGAGAATTTAGAGGAATTGTGTTACATTATTACATACTTGTGCAAACAAAAACATTTTGTGACATTAAACAAGCTAAACACACATAGTTCTGTATTTATAGCATTTGTAAGACTTTTTCTATTTCGGTAAATATTTTCTAAATTTGACTAAGAATGGCTTTAAAACGTAGATTTATTTGTGACTGGCCAGTCTGATCGCAAAAATAACTGCTTCAGCCGTCTTCTCGTGCATGAAAACCCTCAGAGAGTGGTACTATATGACCAGGTTTTATCGCTACCTTCGAAATGACCTTGACCTTGGCATGGAACCTAACCGGAAGTCGGGGATCGCCACTTCCGGTCGCTTCGAAAGTATCAGAAATGGATTTAGCGTCATCGAAAACCTCTCTAACGACCCCGAGATCGATAAAATCTCTCAGTTGTTCGGGGAGAAAGTCGCATGGTCAGTCCCGGGGGTCAATGGAAACAAAACACCCCTTAAAAAGGGGTCCAGGGGTCGGAAAATTTGAACCCCATTATTTTCGAATAAATTGACCTAAAATCAATCCAACAAAGCAAAAAAATCAATTTTAGCACGCAAATCGCATGGGAGCTGTTTTTCATGACACCTCATACCACACTATTTGTATTGTTTATTTTTTTTTTTTAAATTGTGTGAATGTGTTTCCATTGCCATTCATTTGAATAAAAAAGAAAAATTAACTTTTTTTTATTTTCACATTCATGTCTTGTCCATTTGCCCATCCACAAGGCAGCATGCTTGCTCCACTCCGACGTCAACTTCATCTTGCCTTTTTATCCATTTGCAAAGTCTGCAAACAGGGACACAGACATTGTAACTTCGACCTGTTTATATAAGGATAACTACATGACAGTTGCATAATAGGTTTGTAGCAGTGAAAGAGAAATACACGTTATGGGTAATGTATGACGTTGTTCTGTTTGACAAAACATGCAATGATGTGATGTGATAAGTTGTGATAATAATAAGTTGTGATAATCATGGAATAAATTATGTAATGACGGCACATTTCCGGCCTGTGTTTTTATCTATCCGGTAAACTGGGGCAGGGATAAATAAGATACAAGTCGAAGGACGTGCAAAATGCACAAAGTGCTTCAACTTTTGTCTAATGGTTGCTTCAATGAGGCAATGGGAGTATGTATGTATGTATGTATGTATGTATGTATGTATGTATGTATGTATGTATGTATGTGTGTATGTATGTATGTATGTATGTATGTATGTATGTATGTATGTATGTATGTATGTATGTATGTATGTATGTGCTATTCAACAATGTTAAAGTTTGATGTGGGAAACAAAGAAGGCACACTACACTTACTTGTAGTGACCCTGTAATTCAAGTTAAACAAGCATTCTGAGTATTGTGCTGCAATACATGTCCCCTACCGGCAGTCTGTCGTCCGGAGATTTGCACCAAATAAAGTTTATGAATGTTTGCACAGACCCCTACCTCTCACTAAAAGTGGAAGCAGAATGTAAATTGGAGTTAAAACAAGGAATATTAACAGCTTTGACTTACCGCACTCCAAATTATAGTCCGGAAAACTGTTGGGGAAATTACCAGCAAAGTTAAAAGTGCCATAACTTTGTCAAAAATGATCGAAAGGTCGTGAAGTTCGAACTTGATCTGTAACTTATCATGACGAAACCATGTACCAAGTTTGAAATCATTAGCATTAAGAGTTTAGAAAAAAAGTCCGGAAAACTGTTCTTTGCGTGACGGATGGACAGACGTGGGAACGGAGTGCAAACCTATAGTCCCCTCCGGTGTACACCGGTAGGGGACTAATAAACAAAAACAAATCATTGTGATTGTGATTGCTCGTCGTCTCCGTCACCGACAGCAACTTCAACTGCAGCAGCAGGTGCGGGAATATGTATTGCTTCACCGACGTCTTCTTGACTTTGGCGAGCGTCACCTGTATCATCGACTGCCCTAACTTGTGGATGTGGCAAGGGATTTCGTGGTGGTTGCATGATGGGCGCATCAGGCAATCTGCGCTCTGGCTTCACCAGGGCCAATGGCTTTGGTTCAGCTGGCAATTATCCATTTTATGCCAGCGCTTTCATAGTGGAGCACCAAATTTACATGATGGCGAAGGTCGTTCTCGTCCCAAACAGCCACATCTCCCGTCTGTAAAAAGGGAACACGATTTATTTGAGATGCGTGTTGCATGTTGCAACGGTCACTTATCATTGTAGTTGTTTATCAAGGGCCATAATATAATAGTGAATTTACACAAGTATTACTGCCTGCATATGTTGAGTTTGTGGTGGCCCCTCATTATAATGACAATGACAATGACAATGACACTGACTGCAAATGTTTTGCTTCAGCTGCTGATATTTGCATTATCAAGTTACAAGAACATTTCCACCAACCATGGCAAATAAAAGAAGAACAAATTAATTCTAAAAGTTCAAGTCAATAATATTAACGTTGTTGCAAACAAAATCTGAGTGTCTTACCGTGAGATATGCCTGGTGCATAAAGTATGTACCCAGGTCTCTGGACAAATACTTGACACCTGATATGTTCATCTGAGCAGACGATATGCGGCTGCTGAACACACACATATCAGTCGTCATTGCAGTGTCCAGTGCAAAGCAGGTTTTTGTGTTCGACTGGACACCATCACGTGCTGGATTGCCACATCCGACATCGATGCTTTGGTGACTGAGGGTCATATCACTAACAACGGCGTACAAGGCTGTCATTTGCCCTTCCACTACACGAGCCTGGGAATACTTTACGATTTTAATCCCTAGCCAATCTGGCATAACTGGGAAGAACGGACAGTCTTTTTCAACCATTGGCACCCCGTACATATGATTGTTGGTGTCCACCGGTTCATTGACAAGTACAAATGTACCAATCCAACGTCGTGATTGTTTCCGGAATATAACATCGCTCTCCTTCGTTGTTTTACATTTGATGTAAAACAATGACCCATCACGAATTTCTCTACAACAACAATGCAAATGCATAGACAGGTTTATGACAGGCTGAGCGACAGAAAATTGCTACGAATACTGCATTATTAATTTCATATGCACGCACAGCACAGCACAGCACAGCACGTACTTTTTACATGAAACGACGTCAAATCAATCAATCAATCAACATTTGCTAAAGATGACAAGGTGCAAGCAATACGTTACAACATGATTTAAACATTGTGTCAAATACAGAACGCACTCACTACATTTGTTAGACACCGTACACAAACAAATGATACGCACCTGAGCAGTATAATACGATGAAATAACATCTCAACTTTTCTAATTTTTCCAACTGATGATGTCGGCATCCTTGTGGGTGTCCCTTGCTTGATGTGAAGAATCTGCAAGTCATCAACATTGGACAATCAGTTAGTTAGTTAGTTAGTTAGTTGATCCTCATTATTTGGATGGACAGGTTGTTAAATTGTCAACATTACATTCATTACTGATGGAAGTAAGTAGCTTTAAAAAAATGCATAATAATTATTAATGATTTCCTTAAATGTTGAAAAAACACCGTTCGCAATGCTGTGATAAATGGCGTGAAGACGATGTGGCGGACACGAAAGCTCACTGCCGTGATGGCATCATTCCGCGCACCAAGTGGGCGGCGGCCACGCCCGAGGGGTAGGCGTGGCCGCGGGATATACACCGGGCGCGCAGCCCGGAGCGCTCCAGTGCTACAGTGGAGCTCTTGAAATAAAGACTCTTTAAACCTACCGCGTTGTCCGCTTCCTCCTTGCTAAGCAAGTAGCGTGCATAGCACCGCGCTTCATTGGTGACCCTCCGACGTTCTGGTCAGCCGTCGCTGACCACCCGAACCCGCCACAGCAATGGCAACCAACGCGGTCCAAATCAAACTCCCCGAGTTCTGGGAGGCTCAAGCCGAAGTTTGGTTCCTGCAGGCAGAAGCCCAGTTCCGACTTCGAGGCATCACGGTGGACGAGACCATGTACTGCCACGTGGTCGCCTCCCTCGGGCCCGGCACGGCCGCTCGCGTCGTGTCGGTCCTGAGGAACCCACCGGCCGACGGCAGGTACGAGGCGATCAAGCGTCTCCTCCTCGCCACGTTCGGCCTCACGGTGGACGCATGGGCCGACCGCCTCCTGGACCTCCCCGAGCTCGGTGACACGCGACCGTCGGTCCGCATGGACCATATGCTGTCGCTGATGGGCGACGAAACCCCGAACGCTCTATTCTGGGCGTTATTTCGACGCCAGCTGCCAGCACGAGTCCGCCTCGCATTGGCCGGTTCTGTGACGACGGAACCCCGAGCTCTCGCTGCCGAGGCCGACAGGTTCTTCGCGGCTTTGGACACGCAGGCGAGTTTTGGCGCGGCCGTCGCGCATTCCGAGGCTGACCCTGATGCTGATGCACCACACCTCATGGATCCCGAGGCTGATGCACGCTGCGTGGCCGCCGCCACGCCATGCCCACCACCACCGCGAAAACCGCGGCCTCCGCCTTCGCCGCAAACCTGGTGCCATTTCCATGCCAGGTTTGGCCACAAGGCGAGGAATTGTTGCCCGCTGTGCTCCTTCGGCAAGTCGGGAAACTACAAAGCCGGTGCTCGGTAGCGACCCTGAGCGTCGGCCATTCCGGCAGCCTTCTTTTTATAATGGACACCTTGTCCGGGCGCCGTTTCCTATGCGACACGGGGGCACAGGTGAGCGTTATCCCTGCCTCTACGTCCGACAAGCACACCGCGGGCCGGGGCCCCGCGTTGCTTGCCGCGAACGGAACACCCATACGCACATTCGGGAAGCGCTGCCTCTCCCTGCGGTTCGGAAGGCAATGCTTCACATGGACGTTCGTAACCGCTAGTGTCCCCATGGCACTGCTCGGTGCGGACTTCCTCTGTGCGCACGGGTTGTTGGTAGATGTGAAGAACAGACGCCTTGTCCAGGCTGAAACGTTCAGCTCGCTTGCTTGCGTGCTGAGCAGCTCGTTGCGCGGCTCACCGAGCGGCTCGCCAAGCGGCTTGCTGAGCGGTTTGGTCCTGGAGAGGTTAGTTTGTACGCTTCCGGCAGTGGACGAATTCACCCGCCTCCTCACCAGCTTCCCGGCCCTTACGCGGCCCACCTTCTCGGCGGGGGCCGTCAAGCACGGGGTGGAACACCACATCCCCACCGCCGGGCCACCGGTCTACGCCCGGGCACGCCGCCTCGAGCCGACGAAGCTCGCGGTACCTAAAGCGGAGTTCGCTACGCTGGAGCGGCTCGGCATCGTGCGGCGCTCCGAGAGTGCTTGGGCGTCGCTGCTCCACATCATGCCCAAGCCCGGTGGGGGATGGCGACCGTGCGGGGACTACCGGCGCCTCAACGACGGCACCACCCCCGACCGCTACCCCGTCCCCCACATCCAGGACTTCTCCGCCCGGTTGGCGGGCATGTCCTTCTTTTCGAAGGTGGACCTCATATGCGGCTACCATCAGGTCCCCGTCAGGCCGGAGGACATCCCGAAGATGGCGGTCATCACGCCATTCAGACTTTTCGAATTTTTTCGGATGCCCTTCGGTTTGAAAAATGCGGCTCAGGCGTTCCAGCGACTAATGGACAGCGTCTTGCGTGACTTGGATTTCGTCTACGTCTACCTGGACGACATCCTCGTCACCAGCGCGTCCTGCGAAGAGCACCTCCACCATCTCCGCGCGCTCTTCGAACGCCTGGGCCAGCATGGCCTCATTATGAACCCCGCCAAGTGCCGGTTCGGCATCGCCGACATTGACTTTTTGGGGCACCGCGTCACCAGGCATGGGGCCGTCCCCCTACCGGCCAAGGTGGAGGCGGTGAAGGGGTTTCCGCACCCCCGCCCGATCAAGGGGCTCCAGGAGTTCCTGGGCATGGTGAACTTTTACCATCGGTTCCTGCCCCGCATCGCCCAGCTCCTGCGCCCCTTGCACGAGGCCCTCTGAGGGAAGCCGGGCAAAGGTGACATTACCTGGACCGAGCAGATGGATGCGGCGTTCGCGGGCACGAAGCTCGCCTTGGCTAATGGCAAAATGCTCGCGCACCCGGCGCCCGATGCACCGATCGCCCTCACCACCGACGCCTCGGACTACGCAGTGGGCGCGGTGCACGAGCAATGGGTGCGTGGTGCTTGGCAACCGTTGGCGTTCTTCAGCCGGCAGCTTCGCCCGCCTGAACGCCGTTATAGTACCTTCGACCGCGAGTTGCTCGGGCTTCACCTGCCGGTCAGGCACTTCCGCCATCTGCTCGAGGGCCGTGCGTTCACAGCCTTCGTCGACCACAAGCCAATGGTCTTCGCGATGGGCAAGGTCGCCGAGCCGTGGTCGGCCCGGCAGCAGCGTCACCTCTCGGCCGTGTCCGAATATACAACGGACATCCGGCACGTCGCGGGGAAGGACAACCCGGTGGCGGATTGCCTTTCCTGGTCCGTCGCCCACGCAGTCCACCTTGGCATCGACTATGCCCAGATGGCGGCAGACCAGGCCGCCGACCCCGGCGTCCAGGCCTTGCGGACCGCCATCATGGGCCTCCGCGTCACCGAGGTGCCGTTCGACGGCGTGGGCACGGCCCTCTTGTGCGACGTCTCCCTCGGGCGGCCTCGCCCCATCGTGCCCGCGGGCTGGCAGCGCCAGGTTTTTGACGCCATCCACGGCCTGTCCCACCCGGGCACGAAGGCCTCCCAGAGGTTGGTCGCCGACAAGTTTGTCTGGCATGGCCTCTGGAAGGCCGTCCGCGGCTGGACCAGGATGTGCCCCGCATGCCAGCGCGCGAAGGTGCACCGGCACACCCAGGCCCCATTGGCCCCGTTTACGGTGCCGGAACGTAGGTTCGACCACGTGCACGTGGACCTGGTGGGACCTCTGCCCCCCTTGCTGGGTTTCACCCTTGTCCTGACAATGGTGGACCGCACCACCCGGTGGCCGGAGGCCGTGCCTTTGGCGGCGACGACGGCGGCGGACGTCGCGCAGGCGTTCATCGCCACCTGCGTCGCCCGGTACGGCGCCCCCTCGGACATCTCGTCCGACTGCGGCCCCCAGTTCACCTCGGAGCTCTGGGGGGCGGTCGCGCGGGGGCTCGGGGTCCAGCTGCACCGAACCACGGCCTACCACCCCCAGGCCAATGGCCTGTGTGAGCGGTTCCACCGCTCATTGAAGGCCGCGCTCCGGGCCACCCTCCGCAACGGCGGCTGGGTCGACAGGCTCCCCTGGGTCCTGCTGGGCCTCCGGACGGCGCCCAAGGACGACCTGCGCACATCCGCGGTGGAGTTGGTCTTCGGACAACCGCTGCGGGTGCCGGGCGAGTTCCTCCCCGACCCCACGGCACCATGGTCCGCGGCGCAGGAGCGCTCCGCACTGCAGGAGACAGCCCGGAGGTTCGCCCCGGTGCCGACGGCGCACCACAGGCACCCGCCTACGCACGTTGCCCCGGAGCTTCGCACCGCGGAGTATGTCTTCATCCGGCACGACGCCCACCGGACACCACTGCGGCCCCTGTACGATGGGCCTTTCCGCGTGCTGGAGACCGGGGTGAAACATTTCACCTTGGACATCGGCGGTACTCCCGACCGCATCTCGGTGGATCGCCTCAAGCCAGCCCACCTCGACGTGGACCACCCACCGCCGGTGGCTCGGCCCCCGCGTCGGGGCCGCCCCCTTGCGGGCAGACCCCCGGCACCGCCCAGGCCTGCCGGCACGCCGCCCCCCGGTCCTGCACCCATCCCGGGTGCAGCCGGAGGCACCCCAGCTGGCATCCCTGCACCCCGGACGCCGCCAGTCGCCAGAGGGCGCTTCGGCCGGGTCATCCGTTTGCCACGCAAACTGGCCCTCCAGGTGCACGGGAATTCTGGGGGGGCGCGTGTGGCGGACACGAAAGCTCACTGCCGTGATGGCATCATTCCGCGCACCAAGTGGGCGGCGGCCACGCCCGAGGGGTAGGCGTGGCCGCGGGATATACACTGGGCGCGCAGCCCGGAGCGCTCCAGTGCTACAGTGGAGCTCTTGAAATAAAGACTCTTTAAACCTACCGCGTTGTCCGCTTCCTCCTTGCTAAGCAAGTAGCGCGTTTAGCACCGCGCTTCGACGACATCATTCATGCTTTATTACTTACGATGTATAAATATATAAGGTTTACATGTCATTGTGAGTAAGTAGTAATATGGTACTGTTCATGATAATTCCATTGAAAATACACACGTGTACAGTAAGTGTAATTAGGACACTTCACCTACCTAGGCCATCATGTAGGTAGAATTCTGGCACTTGACGCTACACAGACGAGTCAAGGAAATCATGCTGGTGCCGCGACGCATGACTCGCTGCACGGCCGCCTCCAAGTTATTCTCCTTCAAACACTTCATAATGATGTGTGACATCTGTAAAATCATTAAGTGAATTTGCACAGTCATTACAAATGACATAAGGAACAAAGGATAGCGTACACGCAGTTAGTTAGTTAGTTACATCATGTAGTTATGTAGTTAGTTAGACCATGTTAAGGGGCTGTCACACCTTGACGATTTAGCCAGCGTATGCCGACGTATCAAAATTTATCTAAAACCCTGGCACACGTCGAACTATCGATGTTTTTTTCAGTTTTGGGCGTATAATAGCGTATTCATAACGAGTTGGACGTATGCATAACGTATTAGTAACGTACACAGAACGTTTCGATAACTTATAGATAACTTATACCAACGAATGCTTAGCGTGTTGTCGGCGTTCACAACTTATGCCCAACGATAGTCTAACTTATGCATAGCGCGTGGCAGCGTATCGCCGACGATCACGTGGCGTAGCCTATTAAAAGGCTGCCGCTCGATGATTCAAATCATAACCGCACTAGACATCGAAGTGTCAACATCACCGTCATGCCGAAGAAAACTTCGAATCTTCGAATTCGAATCACTGACTCCCTTTGGGTCCATATAAATATGTATATATGTTTATTCATACACGTTGAAAAAGGTATAATAATAGAATGTACAGTCAATACAAACGTATTACAAAGTAACAAGAACATTTTTTATTTGTTGAATTGTACATGTATATTGCAAAGTGCATAATTGAAAAAAAGTTTTTTATACGATGTTCATTTCAAGAGGAATCTTACTGTCTTTATTGCCTGAACAATGCAGTAATACACATATCTAAATCATCCTATCTTGCCACGGATCTGCGCCAGCTGGGGAGTTAACCCAGTGCTTGAGGAGATTCCTCTGTTTCTTTCCGTCCTTGGAGGCAGTGTTGGGGCCAGTAGCTGTCTGTGTATCCTCCAAGTGTTGTCCCTCTCGCCATGCTCCTGGAACAAGGTCGCGGTTCTCATTCTCTGCCCGGTCAAGCTGCTGGTTCTGTAGTCCTGGGTACCTGGAATTGGAATTTGATTTTATTTACTGATAAAGCGCACCTATAATAAAAACATATATTCTAATGCGCTGTAAAATAAAAAGTAATATAATGATACATATAACATTGAAGGTAAATCATATAATGTTTATAAGCATAGGCTAAAAGTTAAATTGCATTGTATACTGTATAATATATGCTATGTAAACATGAATTACCTGGTCCTCATGAGGTTGTGCAGGATCAAGCTTGCTTTGACAATGAGCTTGACAGTGGAGGGGTGATGCTGCATGGCCTTGCCGGATCCTCCATCTCTCGGATGACATGGACATCTGCTCACCATGGAGTCTGGAACACTGACGGGTTCCTCCTGTGAACCCCATTTATACCAATTCCCCTAAACGCTGCCAATACGCCATTATACGGTAGCTGTAACGTTCAGTAAGTTCTGTGGTCGTCCGGAAGACGTCAAATACGTCTACATACGTCAATATGCGTTGGAGATACGTTACACATAGGTTCAAAGCACGTTACTCATAGGTTAGAAATAAGTTTCGGGTACGCTAGACATTATCTCGACGTATTTCGACTTACAAGTAACGTGTGTCGACGTGTGTCAACGATCGCCTAACGTGCCTACAACTTATGGCCAGCGTATGCAGAACGTGTGAGTCATACGCTGGATACGTCGAGAAATTTTGTGCATGCACAAAATTTGTCGACGAGCTCGGCGTACTACGACGTATGCCAGCGTGCTTCAGCGTGCTCTTAATGTATAGAAAACTTACCCATAACGTATTCGACGTGTGCCAGCGTTTTAGATAAATTTTGATACGTCGGCATACGCTGGCTAAATCGTCAAGGTGTGACAGCCCCTTTACTCCGCTTCTTGAATCTTTACACTGGCTGCCTGTCTCTGCTCGTGTGCAATACAAAATTTGCACACTATGTTATAAATCATTGTGTGGAACGGGACCTCACTATCTCTCCGATTTGCTCACTCTCTATGAACCTCAGCGACGGCTTCGTTCAAGCGACGACTCTATGACCTTAGAGCCACCGCGCACCAGCACCAAGTCGTTTGGCGAGAAATCCTTTTCCTTTGCTGCACCTCTGCTCTGGAATGACTTGCCTTCCTCTGTTCGACATGTTGACTCTCTTCCTGCCTTTAAAACCTCCCTCAAAACCTATCTGTTTCACAAGTCTTTCAAAGTCTAAGTCCTGTTTTCCCTTTGGTTTGAGGTGGGACCGAGATCGAGAGTATGTCTGTGTACATGTGCGGGGGAGGGAGGGGAGGAGGAGGGGGAGTACACATCTGTGGGTTTTGAATGGGGAGGGAGAGGAATAGGGCAAGAGTGAAGGTGTGTCTGTGTGTGTGTATGTTTGTGTGTGTGTGTGCGGTGTGTGTGCGTTCGCATGATAATGTAAAGCGCCATGAGGGTAGTTTACTCTGCTTGATGGGGCTATATAAGACTCCTTTATTATTGTTATTATTATTATTATTATTATTACATGGAAGGAAAAACAATATTTACATGATGACGTTGAAAGGACATCATGTGACCATCTTACTATAATTCACCAAATGTCCGTCCGTCTGTCTGTCTGTCTGTCTGTTCGAAGGTACCGTAAAAACTGCTGAACCGATCACAAAGATATTTTGGGTGGATAATCCTGGGATCTCCAGGAGTAAAGTAGGCTATTTAGTTTTCCCAATTTCAGCTTTAGTCTCCAGCATTCTCAGGTTTGGACTCCCGCATAACATTCGCGTTCGCATGACGTTCATTGTGACGATGTTGTGACGATGTTGCTTTCCCAGGTGCCGCGCGATCGGTGCAGCCGTTTGTGCGGCACCCGGGAAAGCAACATGTCTCCATCGATCGCTAACAGATCGCTGTCTCCATCGATCTTGCCAAGGCCGTAACAGCTATCGGCTCAAAATCCTTTTAACTGTTGATTTGGTACAGTTACAGGTTTCGGGAATTTGGTACACGTATCGGGAGTACATACGACATAGCGATTGTGAACACGATTATCGATCACGATTCACGATCACGATCATCACGATCATAGTGTATCGATCACGATTTGAAACACGATGGAATAATATTTACCGATATGAACAGTGATGTGGCTTTTATTGAAATTCTAAAGATACTGTTTAGATTTTGATGATTTGCGTGTGATATGATTCAACGGATGTTTATATGAATCGTTCAAAATAAAAAAAACCCTTCAATTTCTGATATTTTGTCTTTTCATCTGGGCCTCCAAATTGAAGCCCCGCCCATAGGGCGGGTACCGTTGCTCGTGTGTACAATACACCTTTGTCATGGATTATTTATTTATTATAGGGATACCAAGTAGTGTACATTTGTAATTCACCAAATTGTAGTGTCTATTTATTGAGCACACAAAATTATATAATTTAATACAGCATTGTTGATTATATTGCAATTGCAGTGCGTTTTATTCAATAATATTGCATCCATATACCATATATTGTGTTATTGTATACACTAACAGTAACATAATTTGCTGTGACGTATTTTTAAATAATGTGCATATTACAACAGTCATGTTCACTTTGAATAAGCTGGAAGGTTTCATAGAATATAATAGAAATATTTATTTATCAAATATGCACAACACATGCAACATATAGCATGTAGTAAGTAGGCAGTATGTATCGTCATGATCATGATCTTGTAATTAATTCTGTGAAGGTTCTAGAAGAAGGTGCGATAAATCTAGAAGAGGTAAAGACTTTTGGCCACCCTGCACACAGAGAACGTTGGTGCTGCCAAAGCAGTTTCTTGTCAAGGGTTAAACTGGGTGGTTTGCCATTGCCTTCCCAGCATTGTTTTTCCGTGCTCTAATCCCTTAAATGCTGAGCCTCGCTCATCGCTGATGCTCAAAACATTACGCCAACGAGTCCGGTTGGGTATAAAATTTTTGCCCTTAAAATAAAACTCTACTTTTTAAATCCTCTATTTGTTTAATTTATCTTTTACTGGAATGCTTTAAACTCTCTATTTTGCAAATATTAAGCAGAGAAACATCCACGGTGTGATTTGGGGTATATTATGTCATGAGCGCCAGCTCGGCGTATACACTTCCTTTTTCTTACCCACGAATAACCACGGTGATATTAAAAGGTAAAATAAAATGTATCATT
The DNA here is from genome assembly GCF_964187855.1 of Myxine glutinosa. NCBI lineage: Eukaryota > Metazoa > Chordata > Myxini > Myxiniformes > Myxinidae > Myxine > Myxine glutinosa. The sequence goes on from NC_136262.1 coordinate 64,440,552, forward strand.
GGCCGAATGGTTTATAGTCACATATATATATATATAATATATATGTATAATTTTAACTTTAAATCAAAATAAATAAATAAATGAGAGTTACACCGGAAGTTGTTCTTAAATCGGTTCCGCTTGTACAGGAAGGAATCGTTGGAGTTATGGATGGCGCTAACCTGGATTTTATTGGTACCATAGAAGATGATGATGATGTTTCAGTGGCAGCTGAGGATTCGGATTCGAACTCGGAAAGAGAGGTAGGCAAGGTTTGTCTTGACGCAGGTGAGCCGTGCACATGCTGGGATGCCACGTGCATGTGCGTCACGTTTGTACCACGTGCCAAATACATAAGCATAGCGTAAGTTCACCTTATAATGGGTTCATTGTATAATTACAATCTTGATGGCCGCCACGTAGGTGCTAGCAGGTGCGACAACCAGCTTTATGTCCTTTTCAAAAAGTGTCGTACTTAGGGTTGCCACCTTCAATGTGGAAAAATAAGGGACACCCCACCGCCCCGGCCTCCCACTGGAACATTTTGAAATTGTTGCCACTTTTAAGCCATTTTTCATGCTTTTATGGACATACATATCTCTCCACGTAAAGTGTGAGCAGATGAGTATGACTAGTTCTGTGGATATGAAAGAAACTTCATAGGACATAGGTTCAGATCCACTGCTTAGGCTGCAGATCAGAAAGATTGCATTTTACTGACGTATAACTATGTAGCCTGTGCTGTCCCACATTGTTGGCAGATCAATGAAAATACATCTTGTCTGAGCAGCAGTATAGATAATGAGATTCAGTCAATATCTCAGTTAAATCTCACATCTATGCATTCCTAAATAGCAGATTTGTGTAAGTTTTCCTTTTACTCAACACCACATCAATTAATTGACTGACAAAACAACTTACTATTGTAATTGACAGGTTTTTATTTCAATCAGTTGAACTAAACAAACGTAGACACAGCACAAGTGTTGCCATTTGGTGTACAATTTAGACCAACTGCCCATTTGGTGTACAATTTAAAGAACTTTAATGAAGCCGATTGAACAGGCCTAAAATATTTCCATATAAATATTTAAATATTTACAGTATAGCACCTCAGTGCCCTGAACATCCCTTCCCCTCTGTCCCCTTCCATATCTCTATCTCTATCTCTATCTCTATCTCTCTCTCTATCTATCTCTCTATCTCCCTATCTCTCTATCTATCTCTCTATCTCTCTATCTATCTCTCTCTCTCTCTCTCTCTCTCTCTCTCTCTCTCTCTCTCATTACTTTCTCTTCCATGTGTACTTTTTGTCGCTCCTTGCAGCCTGAAGCAATGGCTTGTTCTTCAAAATTACAGTGTGGAACTCAGCACAGGGCAGGTCGAAGTTGGGTGAAACCAGCAGCTCAATCTTCATGAGCTCCACAGAGCATCTGTTCCGGACGTCACTCCATTTGTTCGCCATTCTGGAGAATATTCTCTCCACAAACCCTGTTGAGGCTGGTCTGCTCAGTAGATAGGAAATGACTGACAGCATATTTGGGAGATCAACTGCCTGAAATACAGCCATCCACTTGGCAGCCATGCCTGTGGTCTTCCATTGATCGCCCTCCTGGAGCTTCTCCACAAGGCTGCTTGCTGTAGTGCACTCATCGTACAGTTCATCCATGTTCAGGCTGGTAATGAGGTTGAGCTTTTCACAGACCTTTTCAAGGGCACTGAAGGTAAGCTTGCCATCATGGAGAGATAGAGGCGTAAGACAGTGAAGGCAGTTGCTGTCGGAAACGTCAAACCATTTTTCAATGTACCTTCGGGCAGTGTCAATGAATGCAGTGAATTCCTCCCTTGCCTTGCCTGCATCAACTGGAGAGAGACGCTGCAGCTTCACTTTTGTGAAGTATCCACAGAACTGGTCATCTCACCTCTGTGTGAGTTTGGCTGTAAAGGAATGCATGATGGGATAGAGCTCTAGACAGGGGGTCGCATTGGCCTCAAGCTTCTTAACAACATCTTCGAAGAGGGATAGAATGTTATTACAGAAGAGAAGGTAAACCTCCACAACATCACCATCATCCTCCGGTACTCCAGAATCAGGGCTGAGCTTGAACACAGTGCGGATTTGCCTGGGGCACTCATCCCCAATGCTGATGAAGTAGGTCTTCAGTGCGGACCAGTTTTGCATGAGTCGAGAGATGGCTGGATTGAGGCAAAGCCATCTTGACATGCCGCAAGACTTCTCGGAACTCTATCTCACAGAACTCGCAAAACTCCTTCAGTGCCTCTCTTCTTTTGGCTGATATAGAGAAGTGGCTGTAGACTTTCAGAACCACATTCTCAACATCAATGCTGAAGTTGTCTCGTGCATGCTTGACTGTGTTATGCACAATATGGGCATGGCAGTTACCCTGAAGCAGGTTGTTTTGGCTTTTCTTTAATATGGTGTAGACTGAGTTGTGGATCCCGTAGTTCACACTCGCGTTGTCAGCGCTGAAAGCTGAAATTTGACGTAATGACAGCCCAAGTGTTTCGAGAGAGTGCAGTATGCACTGCACGATTCCTTCTGCTGATTCATTGGAATTCTCCATGAAGTCAACCATTTTATTCACCACACCAGTTTCAGGTGTGAAGAATTGCACTGCCAATGAGGATGGGGCAGGGGAGTGAGGATGGGTGGTGGGGGGGGGGGGTGAGAGGGGAATGAGATGTAGAAATTTCGCCAGCCTATTCATTTTTCACTATTAGAATATTCAGGAAATCATTCAATCAAATATATAATCACAACAGTACATAAATTAGCCGAAACAACAACATACCATATCTGCCTCAGGGGATGTCTGAGGTAAAAGGAATTGAGCGATTCCACACCGTGTCTTCTGCTCTTTCGCTGCTCGGACATGGTTATCACCTGCTGCATGCTGCTTCACGTCAGACAGTCCACCATTTTTTTTTTTTTTTTTTTTTGTATACTGAATCGAGGCTCGTGAAAGAGCTGACATTTACTTCACAAACAAATCAACCAGACAAACAAAATATATAAAAAGAGGGAGCGGAAGACAAGAGAATGGGAAGCACACAAACACTTGAGAGCACACAACATTTGAGAGCAGGGAGAGGGCTCGAGGGAGACAAACAAAATATATAAAAAGAGGGAGCGGAAGACAAGAGAATGGGAAGCACACAAACACTTGAGAGCACACAACATTTGAGAGCAGGGAGAGGGAGGGAGAGGGCTCGGGGGGAGGAGGCGTGGGAAGGGGTGGGGGGTGGGAGAAGTATAAAACACAAGGACACCAAGGACTTCCAGGTCAGAAGTTGGTATTTCAAAAAGTGGAATTGGGGTGAAATTATCGGGGATAGAAAAGATCAAAGTTTTGGATGGGGGAAGATAAGAGATGGTGGTGAACAGCTGTTTTAAAGACCTGGAGGGTGGAGTGGGATTGAAGAGAGTGAGGGAGTTTGTTCCAGAGGCGGGAGAAAAGAGGAATGAAGGAGCGAAGGTGAGCAGAGAGTCTTGATTTTGGCAGTTTAACCATAAGAGGGTTGCAGGCAGATCTTGTGCGACCTGTAGGAATATTTGCGGGACAGAGCCCAGAGAGAGCTGGGGGGGCAAGGCCAGAGAGGAGTCGGTAGAAGACGGAAAGACCACCAACCTGCCTGCGGTGAGTGAGTGAAAGGCCCTTGGAGTTAGCTTCATCGCTGGAGATTCCAATGATTCTGAATGCTTTGCTTTCAACAGCGTGAAGACGAGCTAGGTGTGAGGCAGGAGCACCAGCCCAGAGGGGAGAGCAGTATTCCATTGAGCTGCGGATGAAAGCCTTGTATGTGGTGAGGAGCTCAGGTGTGCCAAGGAAGGACTTCACACGACGGAGGATGCCCAGTCGGCGACTGGCTTTGGAGGCCAGATTTGAAATGTGGTTTTCCCAGGAAAGATCATGGCAGATAGTGAGACCCAAAAGTTTGAGTGACAGAACTTCTTGGAGAGGATTATTCAGAAAGTAGATGGGAGGGTTGTCCAGTCGGTCTTTTCGGAGAGACATTGTAAGAGTGTGAGATTTGTCAGGATTGAAAGACATGTTCCACTTGTTTGCCCAGTCTGTGATTTTGTCCAGATCACCATGGGCGATCGAAAAAGCTCGACGGCAAACCGTACAATTTTCCTTGTACTCATTGCCACTGATAGGACTGACCCACTCGTATTCCGTCTGCCATTCAGATCTGTACTTTGACAGCCTCTTGCGTTTCACTGGTGGACTTGTTGCACTGGCACTGGCCGACATTAAAAGAAAAAAACGCGCGTCTGAGCCTCCGTAACTAGGGCAACGGTGACGTCGACACTGAACTTGCCTGCCATTCTCTTCCGCAAATTTTGATTGGGAACATCTACGCTATGTCTTGCGAAACGGTTTTGGTTTTATTAGCTATCATGTCATTCTAACCATTGTGAAGATCTAGTGTATCATGAAAGTATGATGTGCATGAAAATACGGGACAAATCGCGTCCCTTATTGACTCGATACGGGACACTGCATTTTATTCTCCAATATGGGACGATCCCGTATTATACAGGATGGGTGGCAACCCTAGTCGTACTTATTTCATTTTGTACTCATTTCACATGTATGCATATAAATAGGCTAATGCCGACTGTCTGTCCCACCCTGAAATGCGGAAATGCTCCTCGAAGAGAAAACTTATTAAGCAGAAACTGTTTTAAATTCATCCAAACCTACAAGAAAATTATATTTGTTCAATCGGACAATAAAAGTTGAACCCGGGCGGTGTATAGGCACCAGTGTGGGTGCTGCAACACCAGTCTGCCTCGATCCTCCTGATTTTTATTTTTGCTGCCAAGACGTGTTAGGAGCCACTCAAGGTACACATGTTGAACCTTGAGGTGTACTGAAAAACACAATAAACTTCATGAATCGTGTGACAAAATGCAAAAAACCGCATCATTGTAGCTCTTTTGGTGTGGTTGTAGTAATGTTTTTAAACCGGATCAAGACTTTGTAGACAGCCTGTATGTACTTTGATCATATAATCCATAGTAAGTTTACCCAATCAAATGTTTCAATAAATCAATGTTGTTAAACTCATTTTTCTCTTCCTTGAGTGGCAGGTGCGTACAACACCTCGAGACTTTCCTTATTAGTCCCATACCGGTTTCACCGGAGGGGACTCTAGGTTTGCCCTCCTGTCTGTCTATTCGTCCCACCTGTGGTTTTTCACTTTCTTTCCCTTCCCTTTAACATATTAAATTGAAACTCTGTGTATCACTTTATTATGATAAATAACAGAACAAGTTTGAGTTTCAGGGCATTTTGTCCATTTTGCAGAGTTATGCCCTTTTTGCACTTAGAAAATCTCACCTGTCGTACAGAATAACTTGGGCTCATCTGTAAAGCAAAGATAACCAAAAAGTTTAACATCTGTTACTAATACCATGACCTATGACGTACTACTTTCACAACACGTATGATCGTTTTTATTCCCACCTGGAAGTTTTTAACCCAGTCTCTCGAACCAGCCAGGCAGGCCTGACGTTTGAATAGAGGTGACAGGAATTGGTCATTTGTTCACAGACTGCCGGCAATAATGCACAAAGCCTTCACTGAAGAGACAGTGGGATGGTTAACGTCCAACAGCTGGTGCTTGCTGATGATGGGAAACCCAGATTAATGTCCATCTTATAGAAGGCACACGTTGTGATGTAACACCCTACCTGCGAAGCATCAATCCAACACATTGATGTAGGGGCGAGACTCAAACCTTTGAGTGCATGCGTGTACGCTTGATGTATGTACATGCATGACTTTTACCTCATTGGAAAGGTCCGGGATAATGGAACCTCATTGGAAATGTCTGGGTTTTAAATAAACGGGTTTCAGCTGATAATTAATTAATTTGAGAATCTGTCCATCTCATCAAACCCTCCCATCTACTTCTTCAACAAGCCACTTGAAGAGGTTAAGTCACTCAAACTTTTCAGCTTCATCAACAGCCACGATCTTTCTTGGGCAGACTATATTTCCAAGATGGCTTTCAAAGCCAGCCAGACGGCCTCCAAACCTGGGCATCCTTCATTGTGCAAGGTCTCTCCTTGGCCAATCTGAACTTTTGACAATTTACAAGGCCTTAATTTGCAGCATGGTGGCGTACTGCTCTTTCCTTTCGGCTGGCACCCCTGCCTCACGCCTCACACCATGCCCTTCTTTATGCCATGGAAAGCAAGGCTCTCAAAATCAATAGGATCCCCTGTGCCAAAGCTAAGTGCGTTATTAGACCTGTTTATTTCGCATTGCATGCAGGTATGTGGCCTATCTGTATTCCACCACCTCCTTTTTGGTCTCGCACCCTCTGCCCTCTCTTGGTGCAGTCTCTACCAGATTTCTGCAGGGCACACATTGTCTGCCAGTAACCCTCTTCTTGTTAAATTCCCAAAATCCATGCTCACTGCTTACTTCCACTAATTTGTTCCTTTTTTCTCTCACCTGCGAAACCAACTACCCCAGTCTGTTCAGTCCTATTCTTCCCTCCAAGGCACCAAGACAACTGCTCCCCACCACCTCAGGTCACCCCCCCCCCCATCCATACTCATGATCTCCACTACCCCATATGGCCACATTCCAAAGTACTCCCCTTTTCCAGGTGATTGTGATTTTCCCCCAGCTCCCCCTCTCCTCACCTTTTTTGCTTGTTAGTTGTGGTTGGTTTGTTCCATCTCTTTATCCCCATTTCCCCCTTCCTCTTCTTGCTGTATCACCCCTCGTGTCCTCCTCCTCCTCCCCTTGATCTTATTGTCACTTATACTCTGCGGTTGGTGTTTTCCCCTTTCCATTTTCTTCCCATCCATTCTGTTCTGGATCCTTCCACAAGTCTCAATTATGTATACATAAATAATCCTCCATTGTCAGCCTTGCATTTCAAACAAATGGCATAAATGCAGTAACTTTATTACGATTTATAAAGTTTGGCCAGGAAGTATGATCATTTCATACCAGAAGTATAATGATTGCACTCTCATAGTGGATAGGTGGTCTGTTATGGGTGAGGCATGTGTTATGATTTTGGCATAATGAGTACTTATTTATTTTTGTGAATACAGTAATTACTCATTGATAATGGTGGCTGCTGCTAAAAATTGGTAAAATGTTTAGGGTTCCAATTGAAACACTGAAAGGGGTAGGGATCTTTGATCGAATGTGCTCTAACCCTAAAAAGCTTAACCCTAACCCGAACCGGTCCCAATGTTTTTTAATCACCGTTTAATAATATATTTCTGTGGCTGAATTGGTTTGAAAATTCCTGTTTGCAGATTAATCGTATTACTATGGTCTTGTTGTAGAATAATGCACCTTTTGTTAAGAAGAAGAAGAAGAAGAGGAAAAAGGTTGGGACTGCTTTGGGCAAAGCCGACTTCAGCGAGGATTTCGTCTTCTCTGAAAAGGATGGAGGTGCCAATGAGGGTTGGGCTGTGGAAGATATATTGCAGTTTACCAAGAAAAAGGTAAAATGTGAGCTTTCATATCTTCAACCATGATGGTTACTCGTCATTTGGGCCTTAGGTTATTGTATTCTCACAACACTGTAATTAGGGGGGATGCAGTCAAATGTTTGTTTGTTTTTCACCCTTTTCGAAGCAACTCAAAGGCAAATGTGTGGCATTCGGAGACCCACCCATTGCTTGGAAAAAATGTGTGACACTGGCTGTAACCTTCAGAGGAGAGGACTAATATCTGTGCCTTGTTTGACTGCCGTAGGTCTTCATGGTTGGAGGAGGGAAAGTTTTAACCCTTTATGTGTAAAAGAAAAGAGTAAAGCTTTTCGTGCACCAAAATGTATACACAATTGATGGTGAAGATGCTTGTTTGGTTGATAATTATGTTTTACATCTGATTTTGAGCAAATGTATGAGTTCTTCCTTCTCATCAGATTCCTGCAACCACTCTTGATCAGAAGATTGCCGAGGTTCGTCGGAAACGGAAAAATCACGTAAGAGGTCTTCCACACCGCTTGCAGTTTTTCGTCAGCACGTGCAGTCGTGCATGCAAACATGATCATATGTCTTCTATTTTAGTTTGGAAACACTGGCTCTACTGTTCCGTCATATTGTTTTTACAAGAACATAATGTTCACGTCGAAAATTATTTGTATTGTTCAGCTGCTGGATTAACGAGAATGACTTGATCACATGGTATTCACCTACTTTTCTCACTCGTTTCAGTCAACAAGTTACTGTCTGCTCAACATTATAACCAGGGTGACATTAGTTGTTAGTGTTCGGGCCTTTTCAAATTTTGCCCCACAATCTCCTCCTCCCCCTTTGTAGATACAATGTAGTGCTTACTAGTCTATGTGAAGTGTGAGGGCTCATGTCAGTCTGCATTGATGGGCAAGATACAATTTTGACACCTAATGGTTAGAATATGTTTACTGCCATGTGAAATGAGATGAGGCTGATATTTTGAGCATTAGCCCTTCTTCAAAAATAAAATGAAACGCAATGACTATCTGCACACTTGAAAATCTGAAATGAAACTGTCCCTATTCCATGAATTGAAATGTCCCGCAATGAGGCCGAAGGACACGGTCGACTACTCTCACATCACCAGCAAGGCAGTGACCGCTCTTTTTTTAATGCCTCTTGGATTTGGTACCCTCTGCTCTCGGCCTGTTGACCCTTTCCAAGATGTATTTATTCTTGAAGTAACCCCCTCCTATTTAAACTTAAAAAATAAAGGCAGTCTGCACATCTTGGCTCTTTTATTCTTCACTTTGCCAGTCTTCAAACTTCCTCTGTCTTACTCATCCCTCTGGGGCTTCAACCATCTTACTTCCAGGTTGCAGTTTCCTTCCTTCCTCTCTCCTCTTTTCCTGTTTATACTAGCATGTGTCTGGTAGAGAGAAAAAAATACTCTTTCTATATCTCCATCTGCCTCCCACTCGCTGTACCCCTCTCGCTCTCTCTCTCCCTCTCTTGCCACAAGCCTGAAACAACTTGCCTTCGCCTCATGGAAGGCAAATCCAACTGAAGGCAATCGCAGTTCCTGCCACAAAGCTTGGAACAAGTGTGTGTCTCCCCTCTGGAGAGCCAGGAAACAATATCTCTCTACTCTCAAGACTGAACTTTCAAACCTGTCTCCCTCCTCCAAATCCTGGTGGCGTCTTGTCAAATCTGTTTTTGATGTTTGTTCCCCCTCCATCCCCTCGCTTACCTCAAATGGCTACACAGTTGACACCACACGTTAAAAAGCTGAATGCCTCAACTCTGTGTTTGCCTCAAAATCTTGTGTTCCAAACCCATCTCTCTCTGCACCCACCTTACCCATTCATACGCATCTGCTCCTGGACTCTGTGTCCTTCTCTCCCGACAAGGTGGAGAAGTTTCTGTCAAACCTCGACTGATTCTGCAACTGGACCAGATGGCATCAGCCCACGTGTCCTAAAATCCTGCTCTGCCACTCTATCTCACCCTCTCTCTATTCTCTTCACCCTCTCTTTTGCTGAAGGTCATCTGCCTTCTGCTTGGAAATCAGCCAACATTACTGCTTTACACAAAAAGGTGCAAAACAGATCCTTGCAACTACAGAACAATCAGCTTGCTCCCAATAATCAGCAAGGTCATGGATTTCCATCATCGCTTCTGATATTAAATCCTTCCTCTTCTCCAATGGCTTGATCTCCGATCATCAATATGGATTCAGACCAGGCCATTCTACTCTGGACATGCTGTTTCTGCTATCTCTACCATGGATGGAGGTCCTCAATGCCAAACAGTAAATCGGAGCTCTCTCCCTTGACATATCTCGTGCCTTCGATACGGTCTGGCACCCCGTCCTGCTCACCAAGCTCTCCTCCTATGGTATTTATGGAAATCTCCATGCATGGCTCGTGGACTTCCCCTCCTGTCGTAGTGAACATATGGCTCTAAATGGAAGTCTCATCTCCTCTTCCTGTCCAGGCTGGCATTACTCAAGGCAGTGTGCTGGGCCCTGTGCTTTTGCTGGTCTTCATTAATTATCTCTCCGACTCTGGAAAATCCTCTATCTTTTTACTGATTTCTCCACTCTCTGCCGCTCCATATCTCAACCCTCAGATCGGCTCTTCACTCTCTGCAGACCTGGACAACATCACAAACTGGTCAAACAAGTGGAACATGTCTTTCAATCCTGACAAAGCTCACACTCACTTTGTCTCTCCATACAGACCATCTGGACAACCCTCCCATATACTTTCTGAACAATCCTCTTGAAGGAGTTCTGTCACTCACGCTTTTGAGTCTCACTATCTGCCATGATCTGTCCTGGGAAAACCACATTTCCAAGCTGGCCTCCAAAGCCAGTCGTCATCTGGGCAGCCTCTGTCGTGCAAAGTCCTTCCTTGGCATTACTGAGCTCCTCACCACAAACAAAGCTTTCATCCGCAGCTTGATGGAATATTTCTCTCCCCCTCTGGGCTGGTGCACCTGGCTCACACCTAGTTCGGCTTTACGCTGTAGAAACCAAAGCTTTTACAATCTTTGGTATCTCCCGCGATGAAGCTGATTCTGAGGGTCATTCACTTTTTCACCGCAGGCAGGTTGGTGGTCTTTCTGTCTTCTACCGAATTGTACCTTGCACCCCCTGCTCTGTCTGTGCTCTGTCCCCAAAATATTCCTTCAGGATGCACAAGATCTGCCAGCAACCCTTTTCTGGTGAAACCGCCAAAATTAAGACTCTCTGCTCACCTTCACTCTTTCATTCCTCTTTTCTCTCGCGTCTGGAACAATCTCCCACACTCTCTTCAATCCCACTCCTCCCTCCAGGTCTTCAAAACAGCTGTTCACCACCATCTCTTCTCTTCTTCCATCCAAAACCTTGATCTTTTTCTACCCCCGTTAAACCACACCAAATCCATCTCCTTATTTTCTGAAAGTCATGATGGTGTCCATCTTGTCCAATTAGCATAACATCAGCTGGTTTGACGGTCCCATTGGCACAGTATCGGAGTGGAACGACCCGTAATGTGGCTCTGGATGGTCAAACTAGCTGGCCATTGCGGGACACCGGGACAACCCGTGACGACAACACTTTGTATAATAACCGTTATCTTCCTTTGGCATGATGAACCTTTAATGTAACTTTTTGAACAGAATTAAATTTTTACTTGTTTTATGTTTTGTTGCAAATAAAACAATTGCTGTATTTTTTTTTTTTCCATACAGGGAAAGATACAAGTTGAAGGAAGTGAAGACGTGACCAATGCTATAGTTGAGAATGTGCCAGGGAAAGAAGTTTCTGAAACAGCTGGAAATGAAGAATCTGAGTCAGACTCTTCCTCAGAAGAGGATTTACAAAGAGCTGGTAGGTGTAAACTTTTGTAGTTGTTTGTACTGGAGTATTATACGAGTTGTTGCAAAAGTTCTCAGAAAATGGTACAATAAATGCAAGCGTTTTTTGTTCCTTTTTCTTTTCTTTATACAGGTATATATGATTAGTATTGGAAAATATTTACTTACTAGCAGAGTTACCCGGCGTTGCCCAGAAAATAAAGTCAGTCACGTGTGCGTAGTGGGCTTTTTATAGTCAGAGGAAGTCATGCCCCTTGGGCACGCCCCTAGTCTAAATCTGATGCTCCCATGCTTTTTTGTCGTGAAAAGTTACCCCCCATGAACCCCTTCTTCCCTCTCTAAGTCACTTCCTTAGGCTGTCCATGAGGCACAACCGAACAAACGGATGACAACAAATAGGGTTATAGATTATAGATATAAGATTATATATACAGTTCTTGTATATTGGGAAAAGATAGAAGTTTGCATTTCTTGGACAATTGTGAATATCTTGATCTAAGACCCTGTTGAACGCCCCTCGTAGTGAAAGCTGTTACATAATTTTTCCAACACACACGGGGAAACCGTCAACTTAATGTGAACATTTGCACCAGTTTCTGTATGTCTTTTTTTTATTTTTTTATTTTATTTTAAATACTGAATCGAGGCTCGTGAAAGAGCTGACAACCGCGAGGGAAAGACAGTACAGTGGGACCGCGAGGGAAAGACAGCACAGAGGGACCGCGAGGGAAAGACAGTACAGTAGGACCACGAGGGAAAGACAGCACAGAGGGACCACGAGGGAAAGACAGCACAGAGGGACCGCGAGGGAAAGACAGCACAGGGGGACCACGAGGGAAAGACAGCACAGGGGGACCACGAGGGAAAGACAGCACAGTGGGACCGCGAGGGATAGACAGCACAGAGGGACCACGAGGGAAAGACAGTACAGTAGGACCACGAGGGAAAGACAGCACAGAGGGACCACGAGGGAAAGACAGTACAGAGGGACCGCGAGGGAAAGACAGCACAGAGGGACCGCGAGGGAAAGACAGCACAGAGGGGGACCGCGAGGGAAAGACAGTACAGTGGGACCGCAAGGGAAAGACAGCACAGAGGGACCGCGAGGGAAAGACAGTATAGTAGGACCACGAGGGAAAGACAGCACAGAGGGACCGCGAGGGAAAGACAGTACAGTGGGACCGCGAGGGAAAGACAGTACAGTGGGACCGCGAGGGAAAGACAGCACAGAGGGACCGCGAGGGAAAGACAGTACAGTAGGACCACGAGGGGAAAGACAGCACAGAGGGACCACGAGGGAAAGACAGCACAGATGGACCATGTCTATAATGATAAAAGGCACTGTCCGTCCATCCGTCCGTCTGTTTGTCTCCTCCATAACTACAAAGCCATGAAATGTAGCGGCCCTAAACTTTGCATGCATACACTTGGACCTCCAACAGATTGCAATGATGAAAACTGGGTGTTTGGCATGACTGGCTGGTTGCCTTCAATGGGGGCATGACTGGCTGGTAACCTTCAATGGGGGCATGACTGGCTGGTAACCTTAAATGGGGGCATGACTGGCTGGTAACCTTAAATAGGGGCATGACTGGCTTGTAGCCTTCAATGGGGGCATGACTGGCTGGTAGCCTTCAATGGGGGCATGACTGGCTGGTAACCTTAAATGGGGGCATGACTGGCCGGTAACCTTAAATGGGGGCATGACTGGCTGGTAACCTTCAATGGGGGCATGACTGGCTGGTAGCCTTAAATGGGGGCATGACTGGCTGGTAACCTTCAATGGGGGCATGACTGCCTGGTAGCCTTAAATGGGGGCATGACTGGCTTGTAGCCTTCAATGAGGGCATGACTGTCTGGTAGCCTTCAATGGGGGCATGACTGGCTGGTAACCTTCAATGGGGGCATGACTGGCTGGTAGCCTTCAATGGGGGCATGACTGGCTCGTAGCCTTCAATGGGGGCATGACTGGCTGGTAGCCTTCAATGGGGGCATGACAGGCCAGTAGCCTTCAATGGGGGCATGACTGGCCAGTAGCCTTCAATGGGGGCATAACTGGCTGGTAACTGTCAATGGGGGCATGACTGGCTGGTAACCTTCGATGGGGGCATGACTGGCTGATAACCTTCAGTGCAAAGAAAACCAAATTGTTGTCCATATCTCGTTCTAGAAACATGTCTTTCCCTTCTGTGCACATGGGATCTTCAACGTTAACAGAATCATTGGAGCTTCGGCTTCTTGGTCTGAACATAACTTTTAACCTCTGTTGGGATAAGTACATTTCTGGTATTGCTAAGAGTGCTTCCAAGCGAGTTGGTTGTCTTTATCGAGCAGAGAGGTATTTACCTCCTGATGCCGTTTTGCACCTGTATAAGATAACTATATGTTCCCTCATGGAGTGCTGTTGCCACATTTGGGCCGGAGAACCAGCCTGCCACTTATCTTTACTTGATAGGCACCAGAAACGCATAGTTAACCTGGTTGGTGAGGATATGGGTTCATCTCTTGAACCGCTCTCTCACTATAGGTCAGTTGCCATTCTTGGTTTGTTCTACAGATATTTTCATGGCAAATGTTCGGTTGGACTTTCTAACTTGGTTCCTCCCATATTATCCTACGAAATATTCAGCTTCAAGAGGAATGCCAATTCCTACTTCTGACATATTTGAGGATTAATCATGCCTTACCTGACTTCTGCTACTTCCTGTGTCTTGGATATTTTCTTATTTTTTATTTTTTTATTTTTTTATTTTTTATTTTGCTTTGTTTTATCCTTATCTTTTTCTTACCTTCACTTAGCCCTTTACCTAGAGTGGCTTTATGCCCTCTTTGGAGCGATTTCTATTAATAAAACACAAGGACTTTTATGCCAGTACGTTTAAAGTTGTACAATTTAAATCCAACGTCCGTCTTCGTAAGATAATAAAGCACACCGTCGATGAAAACTCACTTTGGGAATCACACAAGATCGAATCAAATGATTCGTTTTCGATAAAGTAACATAACACTCGCTCTAAAAGATTAATCTAACCTTTTGGAAAGGTTTACAGTCTTTATTTTTATTTGTAAGCATTTTTAATGAAACTGTAATGATGTGCATTTGTGTTCATAAAATTTTAAATTTTTACACACTGCCGGGAACAGATCTTCCTTCTTCCCATTGAAACATTACCACGACAATCGCGGATTCGCCATTCACTGCATTTTTCAGGAACGTTACCCCCACGGATGTCTCTATGAACCCTCGCGGATGGCATTATACACTTGAGGCCTGCGTGGGGGTATCATGTTCTATGAACTCTGTAGTTATGGATGCATTATGAATGTCTGTGTTTTTAGATATGCTGAAGGAAAAAGTGAAAAGGAAAAAGAAAAGTAAGGGACCAGTGGAGGTAAGCAGTATATGTTGCTTCATATGCCTGTTTAACTGAATGTAATACTTTGGCCACTGTAATGAGATTGAGCCTTGTAGTTGGAAGAAAAGTGGGTCTGTAAATGTGGTTAATTGCAGAAAGTAAAGTTTTTCGATGACAGTAGTCACTGTTCGGGGTTATATCTGTTGTGTATGCAAGCAAAGGTGTGGGGTTTTGAGCTGATTGGGAGGGGGCGGTGCGGGATGAAGATAACTTCGAAATAATTGTTGAGAAAATGCAGAGAGGAAGAGTACGAAGGTTCGGAAAATGAAGGGTGGTGGGGGATCTGGTCAAGGTTTCTCAATGTTTGCATCTAAATTAATCGATGGCTGCGAGAACCTCTTGGCTTGGAGCAATTCTTGAAATGTAAAAAGACCATCAATTGACATCGAGGAGTTTCTGAGGCAGGTAAAGGTGCATTGCAAAATAGTGGAGTGATTTCCATTTGTCTGCCTTTTTGTCCCACAGGATGAAAAACCGTTTTTTGAGGAAGCGGCCGAATTTGACGACTCCCTCAAATTCGAAGACATGAACTTGTCTCGACCTCTTCTGAAGGCAAGATCTCTGTAGTTATTCATGTAGAGGTTAAGTATAACCTTTTGTCTGTGTACTTGAACATTTTGATGACATGAAAGTTCACTGAGGTGGCTGGGAGTTTGAGAGTGATTAGCATGGAGGGTACAGCTAAAGCTTGCATTTCTGTAATCCATGCATCAATTTTGTTTTTCACTGTTACGATTAATGTGCCAGACCTTTACCAATTCCTACAGATTTCGACAATCTTTCAATTGCGAGATTAGTTTTTTGGACGTTTCTGATGTAATTGAGATAAGAAGCAAAACTCTGTAAACTAGAACAGCACTGGGTAGAGCGCGTACCTCTTCCGGGCTGAACAGTTTACGATTTGTATCGCACCGATAAGCCAAATCTACATCCAGACCTTAACAAAATCTAATCCATTTGGCCTTGTTAAACACCCAACTTGCTCACCAAGTTTCGTCCAAATCCATCCACAACCTTTTTCAGATATCCTTCTCACAGACAGATGTGCAAACATAACCTGCATCCTTAGGGAGTGGAGGTAAATATTAGCAAGCAATGCAAGCTTGTGGAAGCAAGCAGCCATCGAGCGCTTTGCTGTATATGGCACCCAGAGCTGTGCTGCATGGTAGGTTACAGTCATTGCGTACATATATGATGTCATAAAATTCACCGTTTTGTGTTTGTAATTTAAGTAGATGACTCCTTAAGATTTTCCACTTTTTTGTTTTTGCCCTGAAAATCCTGTTGGCATGTCTGGGGAAAAAAGATGCTTTGCTCCAACAGAGCAGGTAAAGGCTCTATTGACTTCCATAAAAATGTGTGGATGAGGTTGATGATGATTGATGACGATAGATGAAGATGTCGGACAGATGCAGTGGTGCTTATGTTGACAGTGGAAACCGTTGCAAACCCATGATATTTAGCCATGTTTTATTTAATTTCATCTTTTTATGTGCAAAGACTTAGCTCATGGAAGGGTGACGTGAAAGATGGCATAGATTGGAGTGCGACAAATGGATGAGAGTACCACAACATGTTGGTACAAGCAAGTGAATGAATCAACAGGAGGAGAGGGCAACTGGCAAGTGAAAGGTGTGTGTTAAAGCATGGGGGATGAGGCACCACAGTTGTGGGTGAAGGGTGACTTGAGTTGAAAGTGCACTGCCAACTTGAAGCTCTGGAAAAAAGATTAGGTGAGCAGTAAGTCTGGATATATGGAGTTTCATAAGGAAAAGGTTACTGGAACAGTGCGTGCTACCTTCAGGAACTGAGGGATGAAAAAGCGAAGAGAATAAGACTGAAAGGGAGGCCGTAGAAAACAGAGACAACCAACGTGTTTGTGATGACATAGCAGCAGCACCTGTGCTTCTGCTTATTTGTGGAAGATAATGGTTTAATAGCTTTGGGTGCCATCACATCTTGTGGAGACAGGAGTGATGCAAAGGCAACAATTCATAGTGTGCGATATGGCACTCCATTGGACTTGGGACAAACTGCTTGTATGCCATGAGAGGTTCAGCTTAACAAAGAAAGGATTTGGCACAACGGAAGTTGCCTTGTCTACATACGTCATTGGATGTCAGTCTCTTTCTCTTTCTCCTCTCTTTCTCTTTCTCTCTTTCTCCTCCTTCTCTTTCTCCTCTCTTTCTCTTTCTCTCTTTCTCCTCTCTTTCTCCTCTCTTTCTCCTCTCTTTCTCCTCTCTTTCTCCTCTCTTTCTCCTCTCTTTCTCCTCTCTCTCTCCTCTCCTCTCTTTCTCCTCTCTTTCTCCTCTCTTTCTCCTCTCTTTCTCCTCTCTTTCTCTCCTCTCTTTCTCCTCTCTTTCTCTCTCTCTTTCTCCTCTCTCTCTTTCTCCTCTCTTTCTCTTTCTCTCTTTCTCTCTCTCATTCTCCTCTCTTTCTCCTCTCTTTCTCCTCTCTTTCTCCTCTCTTTCTCCTCTCTTTCTCCTCTCTTTCTCCTCTCTTTCTCCTTTCTCCTCTCTTTCTCCTCTCTTTCTCCTCTCTTTCTCCTCTCTTTCTCCTCTCTTTCTCCTCTCTTTCTCCTTTCTCCTCTCTTTCTCCTCTCTTTCTCCTCTCTCTCTCCTCTCTCTCTCTTTCTCTCTCCTCTCTCTCTCTTTCTCTCTTTCTCCTCTCTTTCTCCTCTCTTTCTCCTCTCTCCTCTCTTTCTCCTCTCTTTCTCCTCTCTTTCTCCTCTCTTTCTCCTCTCTTTCTCCTCTCTTTCTCCTCTCTTTCTCCTCTCTCTCTCTTTCTCTCTCCTCTCTTTCTCTCTCCTCTCTTTCTCTCTCCTCTCTTTCTCTCTCCTCTCTTTCTCCTCTCTTTCTCCTCTTTCTCCTCTCTTTCTCCTCTCTCTCTCTCTTTCTCTCTCCCTCTTTCTCTCTCCTCTCTTTCTCTCTCCTCTCTTTCTCTCTCCTCTCTTTCTCTCTCCTCTCTTTCTCTCTCCTCTCTTTCTCTCTCCTCTCTTTCTCTCTCCTCTCTTTCTCTCTCCTCTCTTTCTCTCTCCTCTCTTTCTCTCTCCTCTCTTTCTCTCTCCTCTCTTTCTCTCTCCTCTCTCTCTCTCTCCTCTCTCTCTCTCTCCTCTCTTTCTCTCTCCTCTCTTTCTCTCTCCTCTCTTTCTCTCTCCTCTCTTTCTCTCTCCTCTCTCTCCTCTCTTTCTCTCTCCTCTCTTTCTCTCTCCTCTCTTTCTCTCTCCTCTCTTTCTCTCTCCTCTCTTTCTCTCTCCTCTCTTTCTCTCTCCTCTCTTTCTCTCTCCTCTCTTTCTCTCTCCTCTCTTTCTCTCTCCTCTCTTTCTCCTCTCCTCTCTTTCTCTCTCCTCTCTTTCTCTCTCCTCTCTTTCTCTCTCCTCTCTTTCTCTCTCCTCTCTTTCTCTCTCCTCTCTTTCTCCTCTCCTCTCTTTCTCCTCTCCTCTCTTTCTCCTCTCCTCTCTTTCTCCTCTCCTCTCTTTCTCCTCTCCTCTCTTTCTCCTCTCCTCTCTTTCTCCTCTCCTCTCTTTCTCCTCTCCTCTCTTTCTCCTCTCCTCTCTTTCTCCTCTCCTCTCTTTCTCCTCTCCTCTCTTTCTCCTCTCCTCTCTTTCTCCTCTCCTCTCTTTCTCCTCTCCTCTCTTTCTCCTCTCCTCTCTTTCTCCTCTCCTCTCTTTCTCCTCTCCTCTCTTTCTCCTCTCCTCTCTTTCTCTCCTCTCTTTCTCTCTCTCTCTTCTCTTTCTCTCTCTCTTTCTCTCTCTCTCTTTCTCCTCTCTCTCTTTCTCCTCTCTTTCTCTCCTCTCTTTCTCTCTCTCTTTCTCTCTCTCAAAATGAGGCTCATGAAAGACCAAGGTTGAACTGGCATTGTGGTAGCAGGGCAGCAAATGGGCACAATCAGCAAGGCAATGACCAAACTGGAAAATAGGACGTTAGAGGAGTGGAGGAAACAGTGAAACCAGTAAGTAAGGAGATTGGTTAATGGGGAGTAATAAAGATTATGGGGGTAGTATACTGCCTGCTTGACACCCTGGAAGGAAGAGTGGGACAGAACAGCCTCTGAAATGTGGTTTCGTAGACTTGAGAAGTGAGGAACAAAGGAGTTGATGTGTCTAGTCAGCCTTGATTTTGAAAGTTTAACCAGGAGGGGCTTACTGGAAGAACATGTGCATCCCAGAGTTCCTGGGGAGTGTTGAAGGACTGAGAGAGCAGAGAGAGACCACCGACCTGCCTGTGATGTATGAGCAACAGACCTTTGTGTTTCGACCTCATCGTGGGAGATTTCAGTAATGTTGGCCGCTTTCGAATAATTCTGGAAAGACATGTGATACTGGGGTTCCATCCCATAGGGGAGAACAGTCCTTCATAGAATCATGAGCTGGTCCAACACTTGGAATATGCCTTTCAACCCTGACAAATCACACACTCACTCTGTCTCTCCAACAGGATCGTTTGGCAAACCCTCCCATCTACTTCCTAAACAAACCTCCTGATGAGGTTAAGTCTCTCAAACTTCTGGGCCTCACCATCAGCCATGGTCTTTCTTGGGCAGAACATGTTTTCTCTGATGGTCTCCAAAGCCAACCACCGACTAGGTAGCCTCCATCGCGCACCGTCTTTCCTTGGCAAATCTGAACTTTTGATAACAAACAAGACCTTCATTTTTTTTGGACAACATACAACGCTTGCCTGAACTGCCAGACTCTGCATTGCTGAGGCAGCTCGCTAAATAATATCCAGGCAGATTTTTATTCTCACAAGCACATGATCAGTTAAACCTATTTGAGCAGAAGAGGAATAGGAGACATTTGTAGGAAAATTTGTCATTACCAGTCCAGAAGGGAGGATGTGCCACTGGGAGAAATGCAGGTTAGAAAGTTCGCCGATTGGGTGAGGCTCATGGAGTCACAGGAGTCCTTTGCTGCAATGCCATGGTTGGTTCTAGAGGCATCAACACCCAGCCAATTGGCATGCTGAGTTGAAATAATTGCATATGAGCAGGAGAGAGTTGAGATAGGTGGTTATAAAGATGGGCCATGTTGACAGAGAGGGAGGGGTTCAGACCTGTCACACTGGAAAAGACAATACCCTGGGCAAGATATAGAAGAATTGGGGATATCCTTTGGAAGGAAGGATTCTGTTGGGCAGGCAATGTCAGCTTTATCAGTGTCAGCTTGGATTGAGAGACATCTCAAATTGGATTGAAGGGATTGGATGTTGGAGGTCCAGAGAATGAAGGATGGGGATGTTGTGCTGTTCGAATGGAGTGGGAAAGAGGGGAAAAGGTGGAGTAACTGTGAGAGTGGGAGGTGAGTTCGTCCATACCCGAGGGTGTGATCGCTCAGTCGCCTGTAAGGGTGCCTTTGGATTTCCCAGGCGCCTTGAGGGCGCCTTTGTGCAGCTTCGGCTGTGTGACTGTATTTGCCATCCGCACGGGATTCTGGTCTCAATTGGACCTCGTTCTGGCGATCGCTGGAGCGAATCAATTTCGTCTCGAAGCCGGGAATAAGAGACATTGGGGAATGTTCGTGTTTCACTCACTTGGAGCACAGTGAGTTAAATATTACAAAACTGATGGTGCCATCATAGGACATATTGATTGTACTTTTGAATACTATTATTGTTGTACTGTTATTCTTGTGTGATCTTAATACAATATTTGTTTGTGAGTAACAATTGGGGTGGCTTCTCTCTTGATCTTTGACATACAGAATAACACATTTTTTCTGCCGTGACTCCTCTCGGGGCGCGGAGGTACACCGTGACCAGGGGGTCGGGGAGGAGCACGTAACAGTGGGGCCCGAGGATCCCAGGAGAGGACCAGGGTTGCCCAATGCCAAGGTGGGCATCAGGGGGTAAAGTGCCAGGAGGGGCCTTCCCCAGTTTAGGTAGTCGCAGGAGCAGGTAAGCTCAGGTGGCGACTTCAGTGGCGGAGGTGCGCAGGTAGTTGGACCAGCTAGTGGAGCCACACGACCCAGCCCCAAAATTGTGCAAGGGCACAGTGAGAAAATTCGTTGGGAATGAGACCCAAATTTTGAAGAGCACCACAGAGTGGACAATGGGAATTCGGGTTTTTAGAACCACATAGTTTAAAGAGGCCGATTGGCAGGGTACGACCCCGGGTAGGTTAAAAGTAATGTCAGTAGTGTAGTTAGGATGAGAAATCCCTTCGCACCATCCACAGCCAATCACCAAGGAGGACAAAGCTCCACACCAGAGCTTGGTAAATTGTTTGAGTAAGTGAGACGCATCAGGACGTGATGAGACATTGTGTTTGTTCCATTCCTTCCTTCCTGGGAGGGAATGGGAGACGAATTTGGTATAGAGGGGGATATGGGAGACAAGACGTAGAGACGAATTGTAAATACAAAAAGGGCTAT
Source organism: Myxine glutinosa (assembly GCF_964187855.1). NCBI lineage: Eukaryota > Metazoa > Chordata > Myxini > Myxiniformes > Myxinidae > Myxine > Myxine glutinosa. The sequence goes on from NC_136262.1 coordinate 64,461,646, forward strand.
GGTAGTGTAAGCCGACATTGGGGGGTGCGGGCGGCTAGGGACGAGCCTGCTCTGCTCGCTCCTCCGCGCCCCTCGCGCTGCATTACCTTGTGTTGCTGTGTACCGTTGCGCCCTTTCCGCTTTTCTGGTCGTGTTTTGGCTCTCCCCTCACCCCAGGACCATTTTGGGGTTGGAACTGTGCAGCGCCATCGACCTGTGCAGCATCCCTGCTGCGATTTGCTGCATCTGTGCAGCCGAACTGCGCAGCATTTGCTGCCATATCCTTTTGTTGTATCTTTGCTGCACCTGTACAGCACTTTTCTGCCACAAACACTTTGCTGCACATATTACACTATGGACCACAAGTCTTGTGGCCTGGCACCTCTGCTGTGCAGCACCTTGCTGCAGCATCACCTTGCATCTTCGGACCACTTGTTTTGAGTGGCATTAATGCCACGCAGTCGGACCACATGAGATTAGCCCTGCTTGGCAAAGAAATACAATAAATGCATTTTTTGTGCATTTTTATTATGGTGTGCTAGGGATGAGAAGATTTGTAAGGTAGATAGCACTGAAGATAAGGAATAGCCTGTATGCTGGTCCGGGGGCTAGCCGGTTTGATAGGCACACAAGACGCAAGAAGCAAGCAGCAAGTGTGATTAATTTTTGAGTGTGTTTTTGGTTTTGCTGTGCTTTCTCTCCCATCCAATCTTCTCTTCAAAAAGGACAGGTCCCGGGTCATAGAATTGTAAATAAATTAAGTTTTTTTGTACTTGTAAATATAAAATGCTGCCCACCGGCTGTGTGTTTAGTTTGACAAATTCCGCAATTCGGTTAGTTGTGGGCGTGATTATGTTAGGTAGCTACTCAACGCAATGGGAGGGGGGGGGGGGAGGGGGACATATTTAGTGTTTTAAAACTGTCGCACCCACGGGTTAGAGTAAATGTTAGGGGGAACCACACCTATATGTCACATGGAAAAGTGAGGTTAATTTTGCAGATCATTCTCAAAACCGGTCGTTCCATTTTGTTGGGTTCGACTCGGGGACGAGTCTGACGAGGGAGAGGGGTAGTGTTGCGGTTTTGAGTTTGTTCAATAAAGGTTAATTTCCCCCTCATAGTTTAGTCACACAACAACACGTAGCCTCGCGATAGTACAGTTATCTCTTAGTATTTGTGAGCATAGTCCTTTTCCTGTGTTAGTTTTGTGTTGAGTAGTATAATGAGAGTAGGTCCTTTTCATACTTCCATTGCCTTATGCCTCTTATGCCTCTTTGTGCTGCCTTTGGTTTTTTGGTGCGAATTAACATGAGGCAGGCCTGGAGGGTCGAGTCGGGACCGAATGAGGGCGGCGAAGAAGCTGACGGTAAGTGCAAGCCGCCAATCAGGGCTAAAAGGGAGTGGCTGCGACAATGCATCACAGGGCGTGGTTGGAACGTTCGAGAAGGCTCAGGGGGTGCAAATATAACCCTTCACGCGAAGCCCCCACAGAGGACTCTCGAGTTGTTGGCATTTGGAGAGCATCGAGCATTTGGCATTGAAGAGCGCGGCAGAGTATAGAGTTACGAGATCGGAGAAAGACGCGCATGAACCAAGATACGCGCTCGTATTGAAGTGGCGCTCGGTTGAGCTTAAGGCCGAGCCTATATTACATTGGGTTACGCGAGTGATAGCGCGCTGGTTACTAAACGCGCTGTGGAACCGCCCAGCCGCGCTGAGAGACGCGTACATTTCCTTCCTGCCTCATCTTCCCTTTTGTCCGAGAGACACGCTACGAGGATCCTTCCACCACGTGCTTGCCATCTTCGCGGGACATGCTGGGACCGTGGAGAGCACACCGGGCCGCCGTTCCTGGACGACCAAGGCAGCGCGTGGACACCATTCTGCCTGCAATTTCCCTGTGTGAGTGTGAACGGGCCCGCGTCTGGGAATTAAGCACAAGACTGATTAAGTTCTGCTCTGTGTCTGCTTTCTACCGACTTGCACATAAGTGTAAATAATAATTAAACTGTGTTATTCCTTTTATTCGATCGTCTTGTGTTTTCCATCATTGACTAAGCGTGGTACGAATATAACCGCTCTAATCGGGGTCCAATATCAATGGTGACTGCACGGACCACGTGGTACGCAATCCGCTCGGTGTACTCAAATTACACGTGGCTCGTGCGAGGCTTGGTTCCCCGCTAACGTTGCGGCGCAGGTATTTAGGTACGAGTGAGAAGAGGCGTTTCAAGTCTCGGTTACGCCAGGCCCAGAAAGAACAAGTGGTTTAATCCCCCCTTGGTATGGGTAAGAAGGGCAGTGGAAAACCGTAACTATATATATATATATACAGTGAAACCTTGACTTACGAGTTTAATTCGTTCTGTGACCGAGCTCGTAACTCAATTTGCTCATTTCTCAAATTAAATTTCCCCATTAAAAGGCATTGAAATGCTATTAATCCGTTCCAGCCCCCAAAAAACCACACCAATTTTTTTTGTTACGTGTTTTTAAATAAGAAAAATGTACTTTATAAATAACAAATAATGTATAAACAAGCACGACCTCGTATATACTGTTCATAATAAAAGATAATGTTGTAGCGACCCATGGGTCCCCCAAGCAAGACCGGCATCAGAATCTCCTTGCTCCAGCCGGTGACCTCACCGGCGGGGATCCCCGGCGCCAGAGTGGCTGGTCACGTGACCGCCAAAGCGTCCCGCGCGTGCGGGTATAATGAGCTACACCTGTGGATCACGTGACCACCGAAGCACGCCTCGCTTCAGAGGCGTGGCTTTCGGTTTCGGTTTGGGTTTTTGGTTTTGCTTTATAAGGCAGCCCGATAAACGGGCTTTTTAGTGTTCCCGAGTTGGTTTTACGAATAAACATCTTCTCGGACGAGTTTGTGCCTTGCCATCCTTTTATCCGTATTCTGCTGGAGTCCAGACTCCTTCAATGTAAAGAAATAAACTGGTTTTATCAAGTGTTGTGGCGGACACGAAAGCACTGACGTGGTGACATCACCCCGCACACCAAGTGGGGGTGGGCCACGCCGGGGAGAGAGGCGTGGCCTCAGGATATAGACGGGGCGCGCAGCCTTGAGCAGCTTAGTGCTGCAGTTTGAATAAAGACTCTTGTATGAACCGCGTTGTCCGCTTGCTCCTTGCGTAAGCATTAGCGCGCGCAGCATCGCGCTACAGTGTATTTACCTTGAAGATCAGACGAAGATGCTGGCGGAGGTGGAGGAGATAACTTTTGCCCTTTTCGCCACACTTTCCTCGCTTTCACTTGCAGGGCGTTTCAATAAAAACCTGTCCAAGGAGGTTTATTTCTTCCTCCCTTTCAAAATGTTTCGAAAATTCTCCATCTCTTCATGGATAGAGGTCCGGAGCTTTGAAATAATCGTAACGCCCTTGGCTGGCGTTATAGCCTTTATCGACTCCTGCTTCAAAATCGTACATATCGTAGAAGTACTACGATCGTACTGCCTCGCCAAGTCGACAACACGCACACCTCGCTCATGTTTTTCGACGATTGCGTGTTTTATATCCAAGCACATCATCCTCTTCTTCTTCTCAGTACTGCCCTTGGCACTCAATTTCTTAGGACCCATGGTTAAAACTAAGAAATTTTCCAAAATAACCAACATGCGAAAACAAAGCAGCAGCGATATACGGCAGAGATGCTTGCACGGCAAGATAACCACGTGACCGGAACCCACCTGGTGGCGGGTGGCGTAAGCTCGTAACTCAGATCTCGGCTCGCATCTCAAAGCAAAAAACCGCCCGAGCGACGGCTCGTATCTCGGAAAACTCGTAAGTTGGTGCACTCGTAAGTCAAGGTTTCACTGTATATATATATATATATATATATATATATATATATATATATATATATATATATATATATATATATATATATATATATATATATATATATATATATATATATATATATATATATATATATATTGTAACGAATTTGAGAAGTGTAACGGTTCTGAGAAGTGTAACAATTTTGGAGAAAGTGTAACGAATGTGAAAAGTATGGTTTTGTTGTGTGTAACACCCTCGTAATGTAAATAATGGTCGCAGCCGTCCTCCTAGTTAATTCCATGAAACTTACACACAGGCCACGATATATCTTTTTAAATAGTTTATTTCCTTATTCCATGTAGGCTAAATATGTGTTTCCCACTAGATTGACTGCATTGTATCAAACGAAATAAGCGTAGGCCCCTTTCAATTTCCCCAATCATCTCCGCTCTCCAAAGTTCCTTTCAAAAGCGGTGCGAGTGGTGTTCAATCCCGCAAGCCGCCATTGCCCATGTGCTCATCTCGGAGAAGAGGGGGGTAGGAGCCGCCAACTCACAGGCGTGGCACGTCGTCATGATCAAAGGAGGAATCGGACAGCCCTAACAGCCAACCAGCACCGCGGTTAGCGACCCGGTAAGCGTGCCCTCGCAGCCGGCGGCTTGATTCCGCCCCGAGTAATAAAAGCGACTGGAAGGGACTGCTTCAAGAGATGACCTAAGAGATGACATGAGCGAGGACATGAGAGATGAGCTGTGAGCTGTGAGCTGTGAGCTGTGAGATGAGAGACGCTCCAAACCAAAAAGGAGAGATACTTGGAGAGGAAACAAGCCTTGGAGAGACGCGCTGAGAGGAGGGAGACGGCTCCACCAGAAGGAGAGGAGCAGGTGTGACCGAGCCAGCGCGTGACGTCCACAGCATCAGCAGCGTCGATGCGACCGAGGGTTTTCCCGCCAAAAACGCGAAGAATTGGGAGCTGCTACCTCCAGCCCTGCCGGTTGCAGGGACCTGACCCTGCCTCCCTCTCCAGCAACCCACCTCCGCCATTCTTGCCTGCAATTTCCCCCGTGTAAGTGTGAACGTCGTCTGTCTTGAATGTTGTCCTGGGGTTAAGTAAATTGAATAATATAAGTTAACGATTCACTGTGTGACTGCTTCTTCCATCCATTGCTTGTGTGTCAGTATAATAAATCTGTTCTTCCTCCGTACTCTGTCTTCTTCTCTTTTCCTTCTCTTTCGGTCGCTTTAGAGGTTTCCAAATTGAATATCTGTGGTGCGATCTGGTCAACGTTGGGGGAGTCGGGCCAATCGGGGATCCTGTAACGGTCGCGGTTGGACCATCCGCTCGGCCCATCATAACATCTAAACCGCGATCCGTAACAATTGGTGTCAGGAGTGGGATTCGAAGCCCGAACCAAATTTTTAAAACGTGTAGAAAAAAAAAAATTTTTGGTCAAAATTACGAGCTGCCGAAATTGCGTTGTTTTATAAAACCCGAATTTTGAGATCGCGCCATGGACAATCAAGGCGATCGGATGTCGGTGGGGGAGATAGACGGGTTAGGGGTAACCCAGGACTTAGGGGAAGAAAGGGAGGAGGAGAGCAATGAGGAGGCGGTTGAGGGGGTATCAGACGCACAAAATGGCGTCCTCGCGCACGAGGTTGCGGGCGCGCAAAATGGCGCCTCGCACATGGCTACGGCGGCCGCACCCGCTGCACAAGTGGGAGGGATGGCCCAAATGCAGGCCCTCATGGAGCAATTTATGGTACAAATGCAGGCGTCCCTCAACCTGCAGAAGGACGATATGAGGGCTAATAGTGAGCAAATGAGGGCTGATAGTGAGCGATTGGAGGGCCAAATGGGGGTAATGGGGAACCGGATGGATGCTCAGAATGAGCAATTGGGGGTAATGGGGAACCGGATGGAGGCTCAGAGTGAGCAAATTGAAGCAACAATAAACGGAATGAGGGCCGATAGGAAGGAAAGGGAGCAGAGGGACAGAGACCGCAAGTTGGGCGAAAGGGTCCCAGGGGTGCACGAGGAGGTAACGCGGGTCGAGAAGCGCCGGTTGAGCGAAGCGGAGGAAAGCACGGGTACAATGACGGGGGTAGAAATCGCGACACGGGGTTTGGAAAAGCCGGCGACCGATGAGGTAGAGGGTGTTTTATTAAAGCCAGCGGTCGTCGAGGTGAGTAAAGAAAAAGCGGAAGTGGGCATTGAAATTGAAGAGATGACGGAGGTAGCCCGGGAATTGCAGGGAGAAATGGAAAATGTACAAAGTCCCTGCTCAAATCATGATGATGTACTCGCTAATCCAAATGGAAGTTTGCAGGTTTTGGTGCAGGGAGGAAGAAGAACCCCGAAGGTGAGACGTGCTGTGTATTGTGCGGGGAGATTTTGTAAGAGGATGTTTGGCGACAAAAGAATTTTCGCGCGCTTGGGATCGAGGAGGCATCCGGGCGTTGGTGAAGGGTCCCGTGTGAGTGGAAATGGCACGCGTGGGAGGAAAAAGTGTGCGTCGGCGAGTGGGTGTGTTATAAAGTGTGGGAGTGAAACCGAGTGCGAGCGAGAATGCACGTCGGGGTGTACGGAGTGTGACACGAGGAGTGAGTTGGTGGTGGAGCGGGTGCGAGAATGCACGCTTGGAATGGTCGAGGGTGTGCGAGGAAGCACACCTGAGTTAGTGGTAGCGTGGGTGTGGGAGAGCCCATGTGAGCGCGTTAGTGGGTGGATGCAAGAGTGCACGCCCATGGTGAGTGTTACGGAGGACGTAACGGAGGAGAGGTGTGGACCAAAGTGTGCGCAAGAGTGTGCGCGAGAGGTGTGGTGTGTAACAGGGAGAGCGTTGGTGGAATGTACGGACGGCGTTGGAACGCCGGGTTTGGTGAGGGTGAAAGGGGTAGCGTATGCGTGTGAGCATGCAGGTGAAGCATCGACGGTAACCGGGTTAGCGGTTAGGGCGACGGATAGCCGATGCGAGCACTCGGGGCGCGGGGTGCTTTGTTGGGTACGAGGCCCGGCGCGGGTCGATGCTGCGTCGCTTCTCTTCGAAGCGTCGTTGCCGATTCGGGCTTGGCCCCGCCCCGCACGGTCGAGTCCGGGCTTTGTCGGGCGAGGCGACCGGTCCGGTTCAAGGGCGAGTGGGAGGAGGCGGAACGGTGCCCCCTCGTGGGGATGGGGTTCCGACCGGGGGAGATTGAGCCATCGGGCCCAGGACCGCAAGGTGCCGCGCCGAGATGGTGCGTGGAACCTCGGCCCAACCAAACCACCTCCCTTGAACCGAAAGCCGGACGGATTCAACCTGCAGGTGACCAAACCACCCGAATTCATTGCTCGGCTTTACGAACCGAGTTTAATGATGTCACGACGCACCGAGGCTAGGATATAGTGGACTGTGATGATGGTGATAGTGATAGTGATAGTGATTTCATACGAAATTTATAATAGTGGGTAGAATTGGCAGTAAATGGAAAATTTTTGAATTGGTTGGAATTTGGACGAGCAAAATTGATAGTGGGACCTCCCCGATGTGGTGGGATGGCAACTCTGTCGTCCCTCACAGGGGGGGGCAAAGGAGCACTAGGTTTATGGGGTTTATGGCAGTGAAAACTAGCCCGGGTGGGTTAGGATATTGTGTGTAGGGATCTAGAAGAGATTGACATTAGGTAACGTTAAGGTTTAGTTAGTGACTGATACCTGTAGTGGGGACGCAGGTAGATTAGTATGGATGATAATGACGTGGGAGCGCAATAGTTTAAAGGGACGACTGGGAAGCGCAAGTTTCAGAGGGGAGTAGTTAGATGAGATGATGCCGTGTGTTTGAGGATTGAACAGGTGTGATTGCACAGGTGTGCAACTGAACAGGTGAATGGAGCAGTGTATGAGGGAGTAGTGGTGATTGCGTGTTGTGCTGACCAAATGGTCCAGGAAGAAAGGAGGGTGCAGGTGGCACCAGGTGTGAGGGCACAGGTGTGCAACAACAGGTGTATGTGGCTGTGTGGAATAAATGGAGTATTGGAATGGATGGTCGTGGAGTGAGTATGGTGGAAATTGTGGAGTGGAGTGGATGGTGCGAAGGTGTGAATGGGGGAAGAGTGGACCCCCATCACGGATACCCGGGGCGGGTAGTGTAAGTGTTAGGTAGAGGGTATAGGTAAATTGTGGTTGGATATTGGCATCTGTGGTGCGGGTGGAAGAATGGTGATTGAATGGGTGCATTAGTGTTGTGGAAATGGCTGGGCGTGTAGCCTGTTAGTGTGTGTAGTTGGTTGGGCGCTCCACCACTGTGAGGATGTCGGCCAGGTGAGGCCGCAGGTGGGCTCTGGGAGCCGGTAGTAGTTGTTGTGGATGGGGCCCGAGGATCCGGAGGACGGACCCGGGTAGCCCAGTGCCAGAGGGCACCGAGTGGGGTGACAGAGCCAGGAGGGGCTTTCCCCAGTTAGTTAGATTAGGGTGAGGAGCTAGGTAAGCTCGGGTGGCAACTGCAGTGGTGGAGGTGTGCAGGTGGGTAGACCTGCTGGAAGAGCTACACGTCGCAGCCCAGAAATTGTGCGAGGGCACCGGGAGATGAATCGGGGGAGTGAGACCCCAAATTGAGAAGCACCACAGTTTGGTCAATGGGAATTGGTTTTTAGAACCCATAGTGTAAGTTGGCCAATGGATTGGCAGGGAGAGACCCCGGGTAGTGTAAAGTGTGTTAAAATCATTTAGAGGATAGTTAGGATTAAGGATCTCCTCGCACCATCTGCATCCACTCACCTGAGGTGAAAGGAACTCCACACCATGCCATGTTTTGATTATTTTTTACTGTGCAAATGTTTGGATTGTGAGACGCATCATGACGTGGGTGTGACATTGTGCTTGATGTTCCATCTCTTCCTCTTTATGAGGATTGATGACGAATTGGGTGATGGCAAATTTTGGATAGTGGGATTGTGGAGACGAATTTGGTAGGGGAAATAAGGGGAAGACGTGACAGTAGCGACGGATTTGTAAAGGTGTAAATTGTTGTAAATATGGGGTAAGGGCAAGGGTAGTGTAGGTGACAGGGGGGGTGACGTACGGTAGGGACGAGTTTTTCTCACTTCGCTCTCCGTACGCACTTTACCCTGCATTGCCTTTATTGACGTGTACCCTTGTGACCTTACCCCTCGCTCATTTGCCTTCCCCCCTTTTGTCTCCCACTTGAGGACCTGTGCGCCATTGGGTGCTGAGGGGAGCGTGCGTGAGGTGGCCATTGTGCGCACGAGATTCCCAGAACCAGCATGCATTGCGTTGATGTACCACTTTATGGACCGCTGTTCTGCGGCCAAGTACCACTTGATGGACCCCAGGTTCTGGGGCAGGGCACCTCTGTTGGAGACCGGCCATAGTGGCCAGGGAATCTTGCTTGGCGGACCTCGGTAAGGCGGCACCTATGCCATACAGGTGGACCACCCTTAGTTGGCCCCTGAGGCCCTAAATAAAAATGGACACAAGTTGTGCTTTTTATTATTTCCAAGTAGGCCGCATGAAGCCAGAAGACGTCGGGAAGAACATCGGCCCAGCAGAGAAAGAGAAGACCACCACCAGTTGTTTTGTTGTGTTTATTATGAACCGTGGTGACTGTGCACCGAGTGGTGCTTTTGGTGCTTTTGGGTGCTTTGGTGGTATTGGTACTGGTGCATCGATGCAATGCGTGCTGTCTCCTCCCTCCCAACAGGAATTTCTTTTTCTTGTTCCCTAAAAAAACAAACAAAAAAAAAAAAACACAGGTCCTGGGTTGCGTTGTAAATAAGAAATAACGTTACTGTAAATAATGCTCCCCACCGTAAATGTATAGTTTGAGAATAATTCCGTAATTCGGTTAGCTGTGGGCTTGAGTCTGTTAGACAGGGTGCAATGCAATAGGGGGACATACTTATTTGTGTTTTAAGATTGTCACACTCAGGGTCAGGTTAATTGTAGAGGGAATTACACCTACGTGTCACACTAAGTTAAAGTTTTGTAGGCCCGAGGACGGGCCTGAAGAAAGGAGGGTGCAGTGTAACGAATTTGAGAAAGGTAACGGTTTTGAGAAGTGTAACAATTTTGGAGAAAGTGTAACGAATGTGAAAAGTATGGTTTTGTTGTGTGTAACACCCTCGTAATGTAAATAATGGTCGCAGCCGTCCTCCTAGTTAATTCCATGAAACTTACACACAGGCCACGATATATCTTTTTAAATAGTTTATTTCCTTATTCCATGTAGGCTAAATATGTGTTTCCCACTAGATTGACTGCATTGTATCAAACGAAATAAGCGTAGGCCCCTTTCAATTTCCCCAATCATCTCCGCTCTCCAAAGTTCCTTTCAAAAGCGGTGCGAGTGGTGTTCAATCCCGCAAGCCGCCATTGCCCATGTGCTCATCTCGGAGAAGAGGGGGGTAGGAGCCGCCAACTCACAGGCGTGGCACGTCGTCATGATCAAAGGAGGAATCGGACAGCCCTAACAGCCAACCAGCACCGCGGTTAGCGACCCGGTAGGCGTGCCCTCGCAGCCGGCGGCTTGATTCCGCCCCGAGTAATAAAAGCGACTGGAAGGGACTGCTTCAAGAGATGACCTAAGAGATGACATGAGCGAGGACATGAGAGATGAGCTGTGAGCTGTGAGCTGTGAGATGAGAGACGCTCCAAACCAAAAAGGAGAGATACTTGGAGAGGAAACAAGCCTTGGAGAGACGCGCTGAGAGGAGGGAGACGGCTCCACCAGAAGGAGAGGAGCAGGTGTGACCGAGCCAGCGCGTGATGTCCACAGCATCAGCAGCGTCGACGTGACCGAGGGTTTTCCCGCCAAAAACTCGAAGAATTGGGAGCTGCTACCTCCAGCCCTGCCGGTTGCAGGGACCTGACCCTGCCTCCCTCTCCAGCAACCCACCTCCGCCATTCTTGCCTGCAATTTCCCCCGTGTAAGTGTGAACGTCGTCTGTCTTGAATGTTGTCCTGGGGTTAAATAAATTGAATAATATAAGTTAACGATTCACTGTGTGACTGCTTCTTCCATCCATTGCTTGTGTGTGTATAATAAATCTGTTCTTCCTCCGTACTCTGTCTTCTTCTCTTTTCCTTCTCTTTCGGTCGCTTTAGAGGTTTCCAAATTGAATATCTGTGGTGCGATCTGGTCAACGTTGGGGGAGTCGGGCCAATCGGGGATCCTGTAACGGTCGCGGTTGGACCATCCGCTCGGCCCATCATAACATCTAAACCGCGATCCGTAACAATATGTATATAGTTACAGCAATCGATCCTTGGGGTTTGCGATGGGGAGCCTTGGTTCCACCAGTCCTGAGGTCACCAGGTGCGGATAACTTTGCGGCCCATGCAGGTTGCTAATTAATCAACCCGCAAGCCCCATTTAGTCTACCAATTTCCCCAGGGTCCTTCATCCAATTATTGTTTTACTGTGGATCACGTGGTTTTCTAACCAGGTCTTGCGCCCTCTCTATTCACTGTTCTTATATTTTAAGTCTTAATTGGATGCAGCCGAGCGAAAACTGTCATTGCACATTGGACATAGACTGGAGTCAATTAGTTGGGGTACAAAATCGCCCAGGCCAATACAAGATGCGGACTATTTGGCAACAACTAGGGTAGCAGAGTAGCTGTTCTTCAGCTACCTCGGGGAGTGACGTCCCTGCCATATGCGAGTCCTGGGCTCAGCTGGCTTCTGCTGACAGTACTTGGTATGGCCCCTGTTCCAGGGTAATGGATCCCCACTGCCTTGTTGGGGAAGCCTCTTTCGGCTAAGGCTATGAGAAGGACACTCAGTTATCAAACCACACCTTTAGGTCACCCTGGGCATCGCTACATCTTGGATAAATGTGCCCATGAAAGTCGGTGGTGGCCCCAATTTAAGCATCGCTGAACAGCATCTGCAGACAGCTGTGTCCACTTTGTAAGGGGGGAAGGGGAGGGGGAGGGTAAGGGGGGAAGGGGAGGAGGTAGGGTGTAGGGGGAAGGGAGGGGGTAGGGGGAAGGGGAGGATGGAGGGGAGGGAGAGGGGGGAGTGGAAGGGGGGAGGGGGAGGGGAGGGGGAGGGGAGAGGGAGGTGGGGGAAGGGGAGGAGGAGGAGGGGAGAGGAGGAAGGGGGAGGGGGGAGGAGGGGGTAGGGTGGAGGGGGGGAATGGGAGGATGGAGGGGGGAGGGGGGGTAGGGGAGGTAACATTACATTACACACACACAAACTGTGTTTTATGTTCAATGGTCTGGCGGCGGGGATGGAACATCACGTGATCGCTCTGAGCGAATCAGCGCGCTGCTCTGCCACCGCCTCAGATTCCGTGTATAATATTCCTCGCTGAAAAAAAATCTACTTGAAACATGCTACTATCTGTGCTAAATCATGCTAAATGCTAATCATGCTAAAATCTATGCTACTTGCTGTGAGTTTATGGCGGCAAGGAACATCACGTGATCGCTCTGAGCAAATCAGCGCGCTGCTCTGCCACCGCCTCAGATTCCGTGTATAATATTCCTCGCTCAAAAAAAATATGGATCTAAAGATGAAAGAAAAAAAAAACCTATGTGGTGTGAATGGCAATGTTCCTCGTTGAAATGTGAAAAAAGGCAATCGCTTTTCGCTCTGAATTACGTGCGAACGCGTAACTGTGAGTTTATGGCGGCAAGGAACATCACGTGATCGCTCTGAGCGAATCAGCACGCTGCTCTGCCACCGCCTCAGATTCCGTGCATAATATTCCTCGCTGAAATGCGCTGAAGTAAAAATATGGTAAAAAAATATTATGAAATAATTTTTTTTAGGCCAGCCATGTTCTTCCCAGGCTCAATGGCCATGTCTATGCGAAATATCAAGCACGTGAGCCTCTCCGTTTAGGAGTCTATCGGTAACATTACACACACACACACACACACACACACACACACACACAAACTGTGTTTTATATATATAGATGATGGGGATGAGGGGGAGCATATGGTAAATCTCAAAGCACAAAAGCATTTCAATGTACAAGCAATCAGTTATGTTCTAGCAATCAATAATGTACAAGGTATTTGACAAAGCACATGTATGGACAAAGAGCAAAGTTATCCTGATGTATCTAGCTTATACTCCTTACTTATATCAACAATACAAGGGTGCCCATCAGACTCGTCATGTGGAAGGGTAGATGAGGAAAAAGAAGATAGAGTAGAGCGAGGCTTTGGTGACCCCTTTTTTTTCATCGAGCGAGGGCTGACGCACTTCCCATTTGTTGTGGTGAGTAGTAAATAGGAGGAATACTTATGTTAATGTGCATGCTGAAAAGGTGCAGGTGCAGTGCGAGAAGGAAAATGGAAAGAGGTGAATATCAGTAAGGTCACTCTGAAAAGCAGGGTTGATGGCTTTGCTTTGCTGAGCTCAATGGGATTCCAAAGTAGACGCCTGGAGAGAGAGAGAGAGAGACTGTGAGCGACAAATTTAGTGTGTGAGGTGATAATCGGCCTGGCATTCTTGCTAATGAATGCACCCTGCACTGCTCCTGGATCGCTCACTTACCCAGGGCTCCGTCCCACAAACTTCGTTCCACGGTTCTCTCCCCTCACTCCGTTTCACCAGCTAGGAAAACCTAGCTAATTTCACACAACACATATTTACCCATGAAATCAACTACACAGAAGGGAAGGGCTATCTGAACAATTACTACTGAAATAACTAACTCGGGACCTTTGTGTTGGTTGCCATTGCTTCGGAGGGTGCTGGTTTGCAGAATCACAACACACTTGGCACTTTGCTCCTGAGCCAAACTGGAGCTGTTGTTATTTAATTATTTTATTTTTATTGCAGGCAATTTCTGCCATGAACTTTCAGCAGCCAACACCTATCCAAAAGGCATGCATTCCCATTGGCTTAATGGGAAGGGACATTTGTGCTTGTGCTGCGACAGGGACCGGTATGTTACCTCTTCCTCTGTTCAGTCCCTATTCCCTCACCTGTTGGCTCCTGCTAGCTGATACGCTGACATTCTGCTCCTCCCCCTGTATTGCCGAAAATTGACACTTTGTCATTGTCTTCCTCCCCTTCCTTACCTCCTTCCTGCTATGCACAGGTAAAACTGCTGCGTTTATGCTGCCCGTCATTGAGCGGCTTGTTTACAAGCCTCGACAGGTGCCAGTGACGCGTGTACTCGTGCTGGTTCCAACGCGTGAGCTGGGTGTTCAGGTGCATTCAGTGACTCGGCACCTGGCTCAGTTCACAAGCACCCAAGCAACCTTGGCTGTTGGTATAAACTGTCACCTTCACCCCTTTGGTTCTTTTCCCAATGTTTTTGGAACATTTTTTATTTTGCATTTCTTAAGTAAACTCGAACTGCACTCTGTAGAGTGTATACCTCCACCAGGCTGAGCAGTTTGCGTTTTGTATTCCACTGATAGGCCGGATCTGCATCCGGACCTGAACCAAAATCTCATCAGCTTGGTCTTGTCACCGACCAAACTCATCCACCAAGTTTTGTCATAATCCGTCCACAAAGCTTTGAGATATCATTCTCTTTATCGTTTTTGGGCCAATAGCTCAATGGTGAAGAATCACATGAGAATTTAAAAAATATCGTACCTGTATCTTCAACAAAAAAATAATCAATTCCTCATTGTCACTCACCCAACCTATCCATGAAATTCGTCCAAGTCCGTCTATAACGTTTTGAGGTATCCTGCTCACAGATAAATAGACAAACAGAATGAGACAAAAAGCAGACAAAACAATGAGTGTTTTCATGGTAGTTACACCTTTTGTTATTAAGGAATACTACGAATCAACAAAAATAATCAATGCAAGATAGAAATACTCTTGTGATAAAAATTGGAATTTTTTCTCATTGCATGAGAGTGATGATAGCTTAACCTAATTTTGGCATAGGTGTGGCTTAACTTTCCTCCTGAAGATCTTTTTGCCTTTTGGACTGACATCACAGCTCAGAGCATGGCCTTGTCCCCCTTTGAGCTGTCTGGGGCCTGACAAAATACAGTCCTCATGGTGCTTCTCATGCAGGGCATTGCATCATTCAGTACAACTTCCTTGGAGATGTTTCTCTGGCTATCTCATTTGCTAGAAATTGTTGGTGGAATTCGGGGTCGGGGTTATTAGAGAGGGCCATCATATTAGTGGCATTACTACCTCAAAAAGGTATTTATGATATGTGAGAATGCATTACCACGTATTTATGATGCATGAGAATGTTTTGCCTGTTCTAGTTTTATACCACTGAATTTGTTGAGAATTGTACTTCTGCAGACTATGTTCACCCTGAAACTGAGCTGAGCATTTTGAACTGTCATCTTTCTAGGTGGGCTAGACATCAAGGCCCAGGAGGCAGCACTGCGTGCTGGCCCTGACGTTCTCATTGCCACACCTGGACGCCTCATAGATCACTTGCATAACTGCCCATCATTTGACCTGAGTAGCATCGAGATCCTAATTCTGGATGAGGCAGACAGGTACGAGGCACATTTCTTGCTTTTTCACTCTGTAAATGTTCTCAATTCTTCCTTGAGCGTTTGTTCTCAGTTCATCCTTCGTTATCCCACCTTGCAGTCCGATTCCTCCACGTTCCTTGATCCACTGTATTTTTCTCTCTGCCTCATTATGTGCTGTGCAGGATGTTGGATGAGTATTTTGAAGAGCAGATGAAAGAAATAATCCGGCTGTGTTCGATCCAACGTCAAACATTGCTTTTTTCTGCCACTATGACGGATGAGGTGAACTGATGCAGACCACAGCTATGAATTTCATGAGATTATGGTGAAGCAACCCAAAGAGAGGGCCATAAAGAGTAAAAACAAGACCGATAGTCTAACAAGGACGTAGCCGGGCTTGTTTGATACTTTAGTTGAAAAGGATAGTATCATCTGGATAGTATGACTTTATATTTTTTTTCAATAAAGTTCACATTCCTGTGCCACCTTCAGTCGAACGTCAGGCATTGACAACAGGTTCGTGAAGGACTTGGACAAAAAATGTACCCAGTATTGTTTGGTTAAACCAGTAATGGGAGTTTGACAAAACTTGGCATAAGTACAGCATATATTATGATGCTGACCTGATTAGATTTGGACGTCAAAGATCAGAGGTCATGTCAGGTAAAAATATGATACTTGAGAACAGCTGAATGAATTTATATTAAACTTGGTGCAAGTATGTATAATGATGTAATAATGTGGACGGAGGCATATCGTCCGATGTTGTCACGTCGAAAAGTTTAGTTCTAGTTTAAATATTCCTTAGCACACCTCTCATATTCCTTTTTATTTTGTTTAGTTAATGTCTTGACTATTCCCAGTTTATCGATACTATCAAAATGAAATTGTATCTTCGTTTGTTTTTATACTGTTCGGGTGGTTTACTTTGGGAATGCGTTTCTGAAAAGTACGACGAATATCGAAACGAGGTAAATAAGAACAGTTTTTCTCATAAGAATGAATGGACTAAGGGGGGAATTCGTTCCTCACGTCGCCATGCTATATTCTATTTCTCTTTTCACCCCATAGCCCATTTAATGGGCTAAGGGGTATTGTCGGGCGGGCGGGCATCCTGGCGTCCGTCAACTTTTGGTTTCCATCAATTTCAAGGAGAACGGCTTGTCCGATTAAATCCATTTTTGCAGTGTGTGTTGGGGTTGAGTAGAGGAAGTTTCCTTACGAAAATGGGCGCGCTGCGATTTTCAATATGTCCGCCACGGCAGCCATCTTGAAATTGGTTTCCGTCAATTTCGAGCAGAACGGCTTGTCCGATTAAATTCATTTTTGCAGTGTGTGTTGGGGTTGAGTAGAGGAAGGATGTCTTTCGAAAATTGGCGCGCTGCGATTTTCAATATGACCGCCACGGCACCCATCTTGAAATTGGTTTCAGTCAATTTCGAGCAGAACGACTTGTCCGATTAAATCCATTTTTGCAGTGTGTGTTGGGGTTGAGGCGAGGAAGGTTCATGGGTGCGAAATGGGTTAATGGGTTCATGGGCGAAAATTTCATTACTTGCAGTTCCTACTTGGTAAACAACTTCGCTTCAAATAACAAATTATCATCAATGCTTCCTTTCACCATGCATGGGCTGAGGGGTTACGCCCGCTTTGCGGTGCTATTTATTACTTATGGTATTACCCTTGTTTGGTTAATGAAAGTTGTTGTATTTAAGTACAGATATGTATAAATAAATAAAAATTCCTATACATATTTAAATAAAAATAAACCTCTTCCAGAAGCAGTATAACTACTTCAATGAACGTCGGTATTTTTTGGAGGCAAACTTAATGGCAACACCAATCACACGTTCACCAGCATGCAATTGATGAATAACATGTAATTTCACTTCAAAGTAACAAACACTCTTACAAGGCCTCTTAGCCAATCTACAGTACAGTACTTTTCCTTAAGTGTGAAGCAAAGTACAGTAGTTCTTTCCGCGATTTTGCAAATCTCCTGATTTGTTAGTTTACTAATATATTCTGGGGTGTTTTCAGTCTTGTTAGTTATGATCTTGTTAGTTAATTAATATCCCTGGTGTTGGGCTAGCGGCTAGGGTGCCGGCTTAGGATCCTAGGATCCTGGGTTCGAATCCCGGTCAATCGCTGAATTAACGCCAGGGGGGTTGACTCAGCCTGTCATCCTTCCGAGGTCGGCAAATTGAGTACCAGTTCACTGGTAATTCCCTGCTTGTCGTTAAAGGCGGCAAAAAGGATTGGCGTCAGGAAGGGCATCCGGCCGTAAAACATTGCTTCAAAAAGGGGACCGAAAAACAACAACAACCACAGTTCCCGAAAAAGGCCAACCCCCGCTTGCGGGGGAAAATGGCCTCTAAAGGTGGTTTTTTAGTTATGAAAATGCTCAAGAATAAAATGTATGGCTTTTAAAGCGACATAAGTGCGAGTTGAGGCAATGCAAATCGGATCGTGGTATTAATAAGGTGACGACGTTTTTGCGATCACCAACGTAAAAAGTGCTCGGATCGTGGTATTAATGACGTGACGACGTCTTTGCAATCATCAGAGTAAAAAGTGCTGATATTAATCAGGGTATTCCTTTGTTTGTTTCTTTACATATACTTCCAAAACTAAAAAAAAAAACTACTGAACAAAATCCAACCAAATTTTGCTTGTTGCCTAAGGGTAACACAAGTATGGTTTATTACGGTGTAGCATATCGAAGGGAGGGAGTTCACGGTAGGGAGAAAACCCCAATTCTCTATGCGAGTGTATTGCATGGTGCCCCTGGTGGTATCTGATATTACAAATCATCATCTTCGATGAAGTTGAAACAACTTTGATGTTGACAAACAACAACAAACAAACAACTTGCTGATTACTCCACTCTCTGCCGCTCCATTCCTCATCCCTCTGATCGGCAGTCTGCAGCCAGCCTCCTCACTCTCTGCAGACTGGACAAAATCACAGACTGGTCAAACAAATGGAACGTGTCTTTCAATCCCGATACATCTCACTCTCACACTAATTTTTTTTTTTTTTTTTTTGTATACAAGATCGAGGCTCGTGAAAGAGCGAACATTAATCACACAGAAAGACAAACCGACACATAAAACATATAACATCGGGAGCGGTAGACAAGATGGGGAGAGAGGGGGAAGGACACAAACACAACATTTGAGAGCAGGGACCGAGAGACATGGAGAGATCTGAGAGAGGGCGAGGGCTTTGGGGGGGGGGGGCATGGGAAGGGGGGGGGGGGTGGGAGAGGTATAACAGTGAAAACTATCTGGGGAAATGGGGGAGAAACACATGGTCGAAGAACGAACGAACGAATAAGAATGAATAAACGAATGAGAACAGAGAAGGAAATGTTTTTTTTTTGTTTTTTTTTTAGTTGAGATTTACACAAGGAAGTAGGCTATGGGGTGAAAAGACTGGGGAAACGGAGAACGAAAGTTATGGGATCACAAACGACGGACCGCTGAGAGAAAAACAAAGCCTCAAAGTTGTACACTGTACAAGGCCTCAAGACACGACACGAATTAACACGATTTTCAATACAGGTATGAAAGATTTGCACCGAAAATCTTCCTCGGGACACAATATACGTACACACACCATAAAATAAATACAGTTATAACGAAAATACAAATGGGAACAATTACTTAACTTCGATTTCAAATCGCTCGCGACGCGGCAAAGGCCTTGCTCGCGACGCGGCAAACAGACGATTAATTTATGAAAGATAAACACCGAGAAACTTCCAAGGTGCACACTATAACTTCACACACCGAAAGATAAATACCGTTTCGACAAAATACAATTGTATGCCTTTCCGAAAAGACCGTCTGAACAATCCTCCCATCTACTTTCTCAACAATCCTCTCCAATAAGTTCTGTCTCACAATCTGCCATGATCTTTCCTGGAAAAACCACATTTCCAAGCTGGCCTCCAAAGCCGGTCGCCGACTGGGCATCCTTCGTCGTGCGAAGTCCTTCCTTGGCACACCTGAGCTCCTCACCACATACAAATCTTTCATCTGCAGCTCAATGGAATACTGCTCCCCCCTCTTGGCTGGTGCTCCTGCCTCACACTTAGCTCAGCTTCACACTGTTGCAAACCAAAGCTTTCAGAATCATTGGAATCTCCCGCGATGAAGCTAACTCTGAGGGCCTTTCACTCACTCACCGCAGGCAGGTTGGTGGGCTTTCTGTCTTCTACCGACTCCTATCTGGCCTAGCCCCCCCCCCCCCACCCCCCCCCCAGCCCTGTCTGTGTTCTGTCCCCCAAATACTCCTACAGGTCGCACAGGATCTGCCAGCAACCCTCTTCTGGTGAAACTGCCAAAATCTAGGCTCTCTGCTCACCTTCACTCTTTCATTCAATGAACATCACTCCCTCCCCCCCCCCCCCCCCACACACCCCTTCCCACTCCTCTTCCCCCCAAGCCCTCCCACAGATCTCCCGATGTCCCTGCTCTCAAATGTTGTACTTGTGTGCTACCCCTTCTCTCCCCATCTTGTCTCCCGCTCCCTTTATTTTGTCTTGTGTGTCCGTTTGTTTTTTTTGTCATTAATGTTGGCTCTTACACGAGCCTTGACCTTTTATACAAAAAAAAAAAAAAAATTTGCAAAATATGTAATACAGTGATATTGAAATCTGAATGAGAATAATTCTAAATTTTCATTGGAAGTGGAAGTTCAAACTAAAGAATCTAACACTGAGCTTCACAGTGAAGTGGAAGCAGATGAAGGATGACCTCAGGCAAATGATAAAGAATGGAGCAGAATGTTTGGGAAGTACAACATGCCCTCTTTTGATTAAACCTGTCAGCAAAACGCCTATTACGTCAGGACCCGAAAAATCTAATAATATGTCGAATAATAGTAAGGTTGAATTAAACCCATCAGAATGCATGTGTACTGTACTGTTGTGACCACAGTGCGGCCTGAACACACAGTAATCAAGCGTTATGTTACGCAATCAAGTGTTACATTACTCAAATAACGAAAGAAAAAAAAAGCGTTACATTTTTCTTTGAGCAGTCGCATACTGGAGTTAAGTAATCTGTGACCGTGTGACGAATCAGCCCGTTCTGATATAACTGTGAGTAGGGTGATATGGATAATAGGTGTCAGGTTAATTTTGCAATAGCTCATTAAATGCGCGTTTCCCAATCGGACCGTTACTGGATATTTCGCATGTTGTGACCACAGTGGCGGTCATTCGTGTTATAAGCAGAGAACTGATAAACATTCCAAAGGACCTCCCCTCCCTCCTCTACCTTTTGATTATGACCTGGTGTCTGCCCTGCTTAGGTGCAAGAGCTGGCAGCAGTCTCGCTGCGAAACCCTGTGAAGGTCTTCGTCAACAGCAACACAGCTGTGGCACCATTTTTGCGGCAGGAATTTGTACGAATCAGGGGAAACCAGGAAGGAGACCGGGAGGCAATTCTGGCTGGTGAGTGAATGAGACGTTTGGGTATCAGCTGGATTGAAAGTCGTTTGAGCAATTTTGCTAATTTGGCTAGACGAAGTTTAGCCAAATCCTACTTTGTTTTTCAGCAAAATAGAAAAGGATCAAGTGTTTAAATGTACAGGGTCCGTTGTGACGATTTTCCAGGGAGGTGTGACTATTTTCAGAAAACTCGTACACAGTTATTTTTAGTCTAATTTAAATTTTTTTATTTTTTAAAGACTACATACAGACTTGGCATTTAATATGGAATATTTTTTTCTTGACTTGGGTTTACTTTCTGAACTCAGTATATCAATCTGGTGAGTTTCTTTTACACTTTGGTGATTTATTTGTTAAAAGAACCATGTCACTGATTGTCTGTCGCAGCAAGAAGTCAACAACAGGATTATATCACAGGTGGCGTGGCAAAATGTACGGACAGGTGCATTTGACGATTGGCTTCACAGTCGGGTATACAAGGGTTGTTGCATTGTGTATGAGTGGAAAACAACTGCTGCACGTCTCCAAAAGTTCTTGCCGCTTCCTCTGGAGATGGTCCGTCAACTCGACAATGCTGTTTGTCATGGAGTGGTGGCTTTACGACATTACAGCATGAAAGAGCGTGCTATTGCTCGGCAGTATGGCATCACTCAAGGTCAGGTGTCAAAGATCCTGAAACGAAATGCTCAGAGGGGTGTCTCTACTCCAATACCGAGGCCAGGACGTCCCCGCAGAACCACAAGGAGGGATGATCACCAGCTGCACCGGTTAGTCTGCAATGGCCGTACCAAGTCAGCTAATCGGCTTAGGGCTGAGTGGCAGCAACTGACACGTGTGCCTGTATCCAGAAGGCTAGTCAACCAACGACTGGTTCAAGCAAGCTATCGTGCCAGGCGTCCTCTGAGAAAGCCACGCCTGACCAGACAACACTGCCAGCGCCGATTGCAGTGGGCCAGAGAGCACCGTCAATGGCAGCCAGGACACTGGAATCATGTGATCTTCAGTGACGAGTCTAGATTTCTGGTCTATCGTCAAGATGGCCGCGTCTGAGTGCGCAGACAAGTGCTTGAAGCCTACAACAAAGATTGTATAGTGCCAAGAGTCCAAGCTGGAGGTGGTGGGGTGACCGTTTGGGCTGCTTTTCATGCAGGGGGCAAAACTGACCTGGTTGTTCTGAATGGAAACCTGAACCAGTTCAAGTACAGGGCCATTCTGGAAGAAACATTGCTTCCATTTGCTCGTGCAGCCTTTCGAGGAAACTTTGTCTTCCGAGATGACAATGCACGGCCTCATCGTGCTCGCATGATCCAACACTTTCTTGCTGACCGTGGTGTAGAGCATATTGAGTGGCCTGCCATGTCGCCGGATTTGAATCCGATAGAGAACTTGTGGGCAGAATTAACGCGTCAAATCGACCACTTGGACCAGCAGTCGACCTCTGTGCGTGAATTGCAGCAGGCTATTGTCACTGCATGGCAAGTGATTCCTGTCCAAACCTTGGCAAATCTCGTGAACAGCATGCCTCAACGTGTACGTGCTCTCCTGAATGCTCGTGGGGGTTACACGAAGTACTGAACTGTAATTTTATTGTCGGTAATCCCAGTCGTAATTTAACTTTTGTTTTTGTTAAAAAAAATTTGGCTAATGTGCAAAATAAAGAGATACTTCTGGAAAACGTACAGAAGTTTAACACAGCACTGTCCATGAATTGAGTTTGATATCGGTTTACATCACTTTCAAGGATCAATTTATTTGTTTCGAAATGTCAAATGTGGTTTTTGTTTCTTTTAAAGGTCACATTAACAAAATCTAGAATAATTTCAACATAATTCCAATGAACTTTTGGTTCTAAGACATCTTGAAAAGTAAGTTCACCCCCACAAAAAAATATTCCATATTAAATGCCAAGTCTGTATATAATGCCATGTAATACACTGTAACAAAGACATTTTAAAAATGTAATTCATGTTTGAAAAATGACATCATCTAAATGGCGGCCGTTCTTGTCCAAGCATTCTTGCAGACGCGCTGAAAAGTTGTCCATAGACCTTTCAACCATGGCAAGTGGAATAGCTCGAATTTCTCTGGTGATGGCATCTGAAAGGGTCTCAAGAGTGCGTGGTTTTTCAATGTAAACCTTAGCTTTCAAGTAACCCCATAAAAAATAGTCACAGGGTGAAAGATCAGGCGATCGAGGGGGCCACTCCACATCCCCACGGATTGAAATGAGGTGCCCTGGAAAATGTTCTCTTAATAAGGCCATTGATTCTCTTGAGGTATGGCAAGTAGCCCCATCTTGCTGAACCAAACTGTAGGGAGGTCAATGCGATGTCGTCTCAATTTAGGCAGTAAGAACTCGCGCAACATCATAACATAACGTTGTGAGTTGACTGTCACAGTGTGCGACTGACATCCGTAGAGCGCGAGCGTGCCGTACCGCTGACCGACGAGGGCTGGCCTCCACAGCTTGTCGAACCCTTTCGATGTTTTCCGGGGTCCTAACGGTTCGATCACCTCCCTGAGCTGCTCCCGGCCTCACAGATCCAGTTGTCCTGAAGTTTTTTACCCACTTAAATATTGTGTTTCGAGACGGAACGGCGCCACGTCGACCAACATTGAAGTGAGTACGAAATCTGCGCTGTGTAAGCACCACCGAACTACCCGTTTGAATAAACGTCTCAACAACAAAGATGCGATGTTCAATCGTCCACAGCTCCATGGCTACTGAAATGGTGCCTAACAACGAGTAACCAACAGCCATCACGCATGCGCTAGACCCCCCCACTTCCATTGTTATACCCAATTCAAACATGAATTACATTTTTAAAATGTCTTTGTTACAGTGTATTAAATGGCATTATATATGTAGTCTTTTTAAAAAATTGAAATTCGACTAAAAATAACTGTACGAGTTTTCTGAAAATCGTCACACCTCCCTGACGGACCCTGTATAAACACGAAATTCGTATAAACACGAAATGTATGTTGCAAAAAAGAAATGAAAATGGTACTTAACGCATTGACTGTTGACCCCCATTGACACAAAAGCCCCCTCGCGTCCCGAACCAGCCGAACCATTAACAATACTTATGGGTGTTAAAGGGGTTTCATTCAATTCTATTTTAGCTCTTTCACGAGCCTCGATTCAGTATACAAAAACAAACCAAAAAAAAAACTCAGCACGTAATTGGATTTTGATATCTTCACCTTTTTTTATCGTTTTTTTTTCTTTTTTTTCTTTATACAAAGTTGAGGCTCGTGTAAGAGCTGACACATAAAATACATCAAAACATTAAACAGAAACACACATGAAACAAAGTAAATGGAGCAGGAGACAAGAGGAAAAGACAAGAGGAGACGAGAGAGAAAGAGAGAAAAGCACAATCATAGAGAACAGCGACATCGGGAGATCTGTGGAAGGGAGAGGGCTGGTGCGGGGTACATGGAATAAAACAAATCGACACTACTAGGACTTACTAGAAAACGGAATTTGAAAAATGTGTATTTGTGGTGTTTTAACGGGGGTACAAAAGATCAAGGTTTTGGATGGGGGAAGATAAAAGGTGGTTCCAATAGTTTGGTCCAATATGGTTTGTTTTTTGTTGCCATAATAACATGAAAGCATCTCAAAATACAATGCCCGCCCATGTCCGCCTTGTGCGTGAACTAAACTTCACGAAAACAACAGCTAAAAAAGAAAAATGTAAAATTTGTGAAATGGTGTTCTCCATATTCTCATAATAAAGGTTTGTTGTCCCCCGTCGCACCGCGGAGCGAAAGGGGGACTATGGTTTTCCCCTCCGTCCGTGCGTGCGTGCATGCATAAGCAAAGGACCGAATTCTAATTTGGTGTGTGGGTGCAACCCACGTCAAAATCCAAGATGGCCACCGCCATGTATGTCTGACGCCATGTATGTCTGAACCTTGTGAGCGGAATATCTTGAAAAATAAGCGAAGTACCAACTTCTAATCTGGTGTGTGGGTGTATCTAGGCATAAGGAAGAACGCTATTGAAAATTGGGTCGCCACGTCAAAATCCAAGATGGCCGCCTTGTGTCTTCCACTTTGTCAACTCACATCACTTCACCGACGGGGGACCTAGGCGTAACGTTTGGTGATTATTTGATGACAAAAGCTCAAATGATAAATAAATAAACGTGGAAGAGATTGCAAAACTGGCTGTCTCACGATGTGTCGGAGATGGCCGAATAAGGCCTATTTGTACTTGCTTTCATTTTGCTCTTTGACATTTTGACCCAACTATTAATTGGTTTCAACTGGTTTCAAATGTCTTAAATAATAGTCTAGTCAAATTTCTGAGAAACGTGAATTCATGAGGCATTTTTGAGTAAAAGCAAGCAAACCACTTTTTCTGGGGTAGTTTTTCGTGCTGAATACGAATCTGTTGTTTGCCAAGCCCAAACATGCGTAATTAGGTCACTAATCAAGGTCAAAGGTCAATGAGTGCAAAATTCAAAATTTTTGAAAAAATGTTTTATTTTACATCCCCTATCTGTACATTTCAATTATTTTACAGTATTTTGTCTGGTAAGGTTACTACAGCTTTTCACAATTATGAAAGTAAAGGGAATTGTGAAGGGAAAAAATCAGATTTTTGTGAATATATCCGTAATGAAGCAACTTTTCGTTTTTTGACATACTGTTTTAATTCACTTGAATTGTTGCCTTAAATACCATCAGTGAAGTGGTTTACCTGAGTCCTATATAATAGCAAGATTGTTTTCTACACTAAATGTCAATATTTGACTAATTAGCCACTTAATTAAGGCTAACGGTCACAAGGCGCAAAGTGCACTTACATGGCACAAGGCGCAAAATGCACTTCATGGCAAACATGTTTGGAGTGCAGGCAGTTGATCATTATCACATGTATTCTTAATTAATCCTGAATCAATTGCAGTCTGTCAGACTGATTGGCTGGAAGGAGGAGCCATCCAGGGGAATGCCAATTAGCTTAACTGTGTAAGCTCTGACCCCCCCCCCCCCCTACTTTGGCCTGTTTCGACATGGTGTTTCACTGGCATTGCACTTGCAGGCCTCAGTGCAGAACTGTTTCCCCCACTTCCGACAAGAGCAACTATCAGAACTGCAACCTTTCTTGCAACCACACTGAGTAAGTTCTCGGCATCCCTTTGGAATTGACGGTAAAGTTGTAAGAACCGGTGACAACTTGTCATCAACGAGTTTCCATCCACAATCAGTCGGCGGTGGCAGATCTGTCATTGGATTACTGGCCTCTCTCCAAATGAAACTTTGGTAGTTTGCACGCTCTATGTGGAACTTTGCTGCATCACTAGATGGAGGTAGGGTCTCCGTTGCATGGCATTTGTTGAACAGTTTAATGCGGGCTTGATTACAGTTCTCAGATGGTTCCTTGTAGATATGGCAAATGAACTTTTCAGCATCTTCTGTGACCTTCTTTGATGGTGTCGGAAACTGCTGTTGTTGGATCTTTTCAACTGCTGTTGGTATATCCAACGTTGACGTATTGGATGGTTTGATGTCTCCAAGACCGCTTTCAGCAGATGGCCCCCTCTGCCAGGCAGCTAACTGAGTAGCGTGAAATGTATTTTTGCCATCTAGGGTAGAGTCATTGATGTCAATATTGTCGCCAGAAAAATGCACAAATCGTCCCGAAACCAGGTTGCTGGTAACAACTGCCCCAGTTTCTTGATCAAGCGCTTTCAGAGTGTTTTCAGCCATGACAGTGTCATCTATCTATAATTCCAGCAATCTCTGTGTGTGTGTGTGTGTGTGTGTGTGTGTGTGTGTGTGTGTGTGTGTGTGTGTGTGTGTGTGTGTGTGTGTGTGTGTGTGTGTGTGTGTGTGTGTGTGTGTGTGTGTGTGTGTGTGTGTGTGTGTGTGTGTGTGTGTGTCTGTGTGTGTGTTTGTCTGTGACCGCTGTTTCTCGACAACCACGGGTCCGATATACTTTAAACTTGCCAGGTATATTGCTGGGGACCCGAGGATGTGCCTTTTCAAGGTTTTAAATTAATCGCAGAAGTAGTTACCGAGCTATGTCCAAAAAACGATTCAACCAATCAGAGAGCAGCGAGCTATCACGTGTGCCGAACGTGGCGAACAGACTCTGCCTCGGATGGCACATTTGAGAGCGTATTCATTTATTTCCCGTCGGCAAACTATGTTGGCGCTATGTTGGCGTTAAACGATGTTTTAAAACTAATTAAAACTAATTTGCGATTCTTTCGCTTTCCTGCGATATGCGACCTTCCGGACAGTCAAATGAGGACGTCACTTCCGGACTTACGGATAGTCATAGTGACGCTGAACTGATGCTGAACGTGGCGAGCAGACACTGCCTTGGACGGCACATTTGAGAGCGTATTCATTTATTTGACGTTGCAATCTGTGTTGATTGTTGTAAGGTACGATCGATTGTAGTACATACATATTTATATTTTGTACATATTCATTACGGGCACGTCACGGGTACGGGTACGGTACGGGTACGGTACCGGGTACGGTACGGTTACGGGTACGCCACGTACGGGCACGTCCTAGTACCTAAGAACCCGGTTATAGCTGATTATGTGCCCAGCATTATGGAATAGCTCAACTAATTTCTTTGATCGAGTTGACTGGTGCAGCGTCATACCCATTCCAACGTGTTTAGGCGGTGCCTTCTTGTCTCCACATACACCATAGACCATGTCTTGTCCAATGCTAAGGACCCTTGTCTTCTTCACCCAACCAGTTTCAGACATCTCACTTTCGTCAAACTCAGCATCGACACTACTTTGGCCTCCAAGCAAGATATTCACAAACATGAGTACAGATGGTGGTACACTTGCCAACTCTGCTTTTTCGCTTACATCGCAACCTTCGAATGCAGGATGTGACATGATATCACTGCGGAGTTGCAGAGCAACGTGCACTAAAGACAGAAAATGATCATCCTGTTGTCTAAATATGGGAATATAGTCTGCACTGTTCTGACCGCACACCATTTCTGAAAGAGGTATGTGACTGAAATGTCGTGGAAGAAGCAAAGTTTGTTTCTCTGAAGGTGCCAAATTTCTTAGCACAAGAAATTCATAAATGTCCCCAATGCAATTCGACAAAGTTTCTTTAAAAGTCCCCAGTCTACTAAGATACGATGTAGGAATTGTGCCGTCGCACTCACTGGCTAACTCTTTGTACCTCTCGAACACTGCAGATAGTTCAAATACGTGCCCTTTCTCAGCAGAGTGACGCAGCTCTTGACACAACCATGATATCGCCATGTCTGCTGATTTGCTTTCAGTTTCCGCCCTTTTGACATCCCTAAAGAATTTACTAAGACAGTTAACATGGTAACATGCCTCAGCTGAGATTAAATCATTCTCATTTGCAGTACGGACTAAGATGTTATGTACAAATTTAGCTTTTTCCGTAATTTCATTACTCATTTTGAAGGTTGTGACACGACTTGTCTTCTGCTTCTTGTCAAAGTTCTGGCAGAACATACAACAATGTCCAGTTCATCTTAGTAGTACTACTGCGTAAAAACGGACATGCTTCAGCCGAAACACTCTTTCTTTCAGGATCTTTTTCGTTTTTCGATTGTTCCTTGGCTAGCTTAGCATTTATTTTCCCCTTGTGTGTGTATGCAGAGTAACATAGCTTATGCCATTTAAGTTTGGGGAGACTTTCTGGAGGCTCTGCAAAGAGAGTCGAAAGCCTGTCCACGGCTGATCGAAATTCATAGTGTCTAAGTTTGCATCGGAGCTCGGTCGCCTCTCTGATGGCAGCAATACCCTGGTTTGTCTGGTTGAAAATCGTATCTTTGACCTGGCTAGTTCCCTGACAAATGATACAAAGTTCAAACGACACATCCTCACGCTGTCGCTTGAGGCTGGCAATAGGTTCCATGGTTGGCCTGAGGGGAGAAACAGAAACCAAACTAAGCACCAGGCACGCATGTTCTGACCATGAAAACTACAACGTTGTATGATATACTGCAACAGCCCTTAAATGATCGAATAAGCGCAGGCAGTGTTGGCCCGGGTTTTAATCTTATTCTCAAAGACACAAAGTAAAGCTTCTTCAAGACAAAACATCTAACCGATATCACTAATTCATTAGTGGTAGATGCATTAGGCACTCATCGTCAATGCCCATGCCCTGCCTGTCTTTTTGCTACTGTTAGGTAAATGTACATGTATGTAGGCCTGCCTATGATGTGAGATGTCAAGCATACATTACACATTTGTATGTACATGTATCTCACCAAAGAAGAATGCATTCCTTTACTTTCATTTGATTTTATATTTCATTTTTTAACAATCTTAAAAAGACCCTTACCTGTACTCCTGAAATGTTTAATGCCTGATGCCTAGGGTACGAACTAGATGGCTTATGCTAGGCTATTAGATTCATTCTTCATCATTAAGGGTCTATTGAAGAACACCCTGCTCTGTCTGAATGGAAATGATTTGACAAACATGGCAAATGCATTGGGGTCAGAAAGATGAAGCCACTTTCACTGTTGAGTGAAAGGGATGGTTTCAAGTGCAAGTAACTGTTACGTCATTGCAAGACTTTCGCACTCATTGACCTTTGACCTATGTTGTTTACCGGTGACATTTAGATTCTGTCTTTATAAAATCTATCTCTAGACCATCAATAGGAGCATAAAAACTCTGCCCCATTGTGCATTTAGAGGTTAAACTGCAAGCAAATTACGCAAAAACTAATTGTCGCCCCTTACAGAGATAAAGGCAAATGAGCATAGATGTGTCCTCACGTTTTCCTTTAAAAATAAGATTTTGAAAAGCTTTAGCAACCTTACTAGACAAAATATTGTAAAATAATTGAAATGTACAGATAGGGGATGTAAAATAAAGCATTTTTTCAAAAAAATTGAATTTTGCACTCATTGACCTTTGACCTTGATTAGTGACCTAATTACGCATTTTTGGGCTTGGCAAACAACAGATTCATATTCAGCATGAAAAACTACCCCAGAAAAAGTGGTTTGTTTGCTTTTACTCAAAAATGCCTCAATCATTCTATAAAGGCACATTTTCAGATTTTTTGACTAGGCTATAAGGTGCTGAAAGTGTCCACCACCATGTTGCAGGCACAAATTAATTCTTCGCAGCATGCTCTCCCATACAGAGTGTAGCATTTATTGGGGAATATTGCAGATTGTGTCACTGATTACATTATTAATTGACCAAGAGTGCATGTATTTGTAGCGTACACTATATCCTTTACATATCCCCACAAAAAGATATCTGGCGACGTAATGTGGGGATCGATGCGGCCACAATGACTCATGCATTGCATAAAGTTGTTTACTACGCCATAAACGAGTGTTTTGTGAACCAGAAAGATGAAACCATGCTTCATCTGTAAAAAACACAACATCCAAAACATTGTCTTGCTCTCTTACCATCCTCTGGAGCCACTCACAGCAGGCTCACGTTTCTCTATCTGGCTCCAGTAACTGATGCACTGCATGAATTTTGTAGGGATAAAGTTTGAGTGTCTTGACTGCCTTCCTTGCACTGTAATATGAACAGTGAGCTTGTTGTGCTAAACGTCTCAGATTTCTTCGGGCTTGCTTCCATTCTTTCCTGCACTTCATACACTTTCTCTGTTGTAACAACACTTTTTGGCGCATGTGATTTTAAACGTTCATGCAGCCTGTTTCTCTAAACCTCTTCACCAGTTTCCATATTGCTGATTTTTAAGGTTTCGTACGACCACCAAACGGACTTTTAAATGCGCTTTGAAATTCCCCAAATGATGCATTCCTCATGTAATGTTCGACGAGAAACACGCGTTTTTCCACCGTGAGTGCAATGGCTTGACTGAGTAAAAACAGTTAAACGTCACTGCCGGGTCACATGAAACGCGATACCTCTCAGGATCATGTTACGTTTTTCTGTAACATAAGGCGAAATTTACGCAAAATATTTGGTTCCTATCAGATATAGTTTTTAGTGTATCGGAATTATTTCGGGTTCTGGAATGAAAAAAATCACCCTGTATTAAGTTACTTGTGCACCAGCTGTGGAGTCGTCAGCGTTATGTTGTCACGCCAAACTGGTTGTGCTGAGACTTGCAGGTCCTTATAAGAATCTTAAGCAATATGTAACATAGTCTGTTGGCTCAAAGTTGTCATTTTAAAACTCTTTATCTTTAATTGTCGGGTAAATTGATCAACGTGCCCCACCTTAGTTGCACTCAACACAACACTGAACATTATAGTTCTGAATGCAAATGACTGGCAGAAAAAGTGCAAAGCCAAATGACAAATAGTTAGTGCTTGGACGAATCATGAACCCGACGATTGAAGAATATATTTTAACACTCATTCTTTTCTGTGCTTTTGTTGGTTTTTTTTGGTTTTTTCCTTTATCTCTTCACACTGCCTGAACTATCCCACCATCCCTTCCCACAGCTCTGCTGACACGCTCCTTTGCTGACCGTGTCATGGTTTTCATCCAGACAAAAAAACAAGCCCATCGGCTGCACATTCTGCTTGGCCTCTTGGGATTGCATGTCGGCGAGCTCCATGGAGACCTTTCGCAAGCGCAACGCCTTGAGGGTCTTCGGTACGATGTGCAACGATCACGCCCATCGTATTTAATGACAAAAGTCTAAATGGTTTCAATAACCCCAAGAAAATTAATCCATCTCCACCCCACCCCCCTGTTCTTTTATTTATTTTGGTGCCATGACGATGTTAATCTGGCCTGTTTAGAATCTGTTCACCTGATGAATACAAACCTAATTTTTTGTAAACCTCTTGTCGTGTATGCCAATGTATAATTAATTGATTAACATCTGCTTTTTAGCCCCAAACCAGGTGTATTTTGTGTGCAGTCAGCATATCTGTCCCTCCAGATCCTCCACTCGAAAATGATTTTACATTTCTTTCGTGTTTGGCACATGCATGCAATAACATCTTGGCATGAGGCATGTCACATTATTTCAGGATCAAGGCCAAAGGTCCGAATTTTGGCAATTTATAACATAGATTATGGGAGAGAATACTAATGGATTGTACAGTGCATTCAGAAAGTATTCGACC
The DNA here is from genome assembly GCF_964187855.1 of Myxine glutinosa. Lineage (NCBI taxonomy): Eukaryota > Metazoa > Chordata > Myxini > Myxiniformes > Myxinidae > Myxine > Myxine glutinosa. The sequence continues at coordinate 64,493,376 of NC_136262.1, forward strand.
CCTTCACTTTTTCACATTTTGTTATGTTGCAGCCTTATGCTGAAATCGTTTAAATTCATTTTTTCCCTCATCAATCTCCACTCAATACCCCATAATGACAAAGAGAAAACAGGATTTTAGAAAGTTTTGCAAATTTATTAAAAAGAAAAAACTGAAATATCACATTGACATAAGTATTCAGACCCTTTGCTATGACACTTGAAATTTAGCTCAGGTGCCTCCCATTTCTCTTGATCATCTTTGAGATGTTCCTACACCTTGATTGGAGTCCACCTGTGGTAAATTCAATTGATTGGACATGATTTGGAAAGGCACACACTTGTCTATATAAGATCTCACAGCTGACAATGCATATCAGAGCAAAAACCAAGCCATGAGGTCAAAGGAACTGCCTGCAGAGCTCAGAGATAGGATTGTGTCAAGGCACAGATTTAGGGAAGCCCACAAAAAAAATTCTGCTGCAGTGAAGTTTCCCAAGAGCACATTGGCCTCCATAATTCTTAAATGGAAGAAGTTTGGAACAACCAGGACTCTTCCTAGAGCTGGCCGCCCAGCCAAACTGAGCAATCGGGGGAGAAGGGCCTTGGTAAAAGGTGACCAAGAACCCGATGGTCACTGGCTGAGCTCCAGAGATCCTGTGTGGAGATGGGAGAAACTTCCAGAAGGACAACCATCACTGCAACACTCCACCGATCTGGGCTTTATGGCAGAGTGGTCAGACGGAAGCCTCTCCTCAGTGAAAGACACATGAAAGCCCACTTGGAGTTTGCAAAAAAGCACCTAAAGGACTCTCAGACTGTGAGAAACAAGATTCTGCGGGCTTTCACGTGTCTTTCACTGAGGAGAGGCTTCCGTCTGGCCACTCTGCCATAAAGCCCAGATCGGTGGAGTGTTGCAGTGATGGTTGTCCTTCTGGAAGTTTCTCCCATCTCCACACAGGATCTCTGGAGCTCAGCCAGAGGGACCATCGGGTTCTTGGTCACCTCTCTTACCAAGGCCCTTCTCCCCCGATTGCTCAGTTTGGCTGGGCGGCCATCTCTAGGAAGAGTCCTGGTTGTTCCAAACTTCTTCCATTTAAGAATTATGGAGGCCACTGTGCTCTTGGGAACCTTCAATGCAGCAGAAAATTTTTTGTAGGCTTCCCCAGATCTGTGCCTCGACACAATCCTGTCTCTGAGCTCTGCAGGCAGTTCCTTCGACCTCATGGCTTGGTTTTTGCTCTGATATGCATTGTCAGCTGTGAGACCTTATATGGACAGGTGTGTGCCTTTCCAAATAATGTCCAATCAATTGAATTTACCACAGGTGGACTCCAATCAAGGTGCAGAAACATCTCCAAGATGATCAAGAGAAATGGGAGGCACCTGAGCTAAATTTCAAGTTTCATAGCAGAGGGTCTGAATACTTATGTCAATGTGATATTTCAGTTTTTTCTTTTTAATAAATTTGCAAAACTTTCTAAAATGCTGTTTTCTCTTTGTCATTATGGGGTATTGAGTGTAGATTGATGAGGGAAAAAATGAATTTATACGATTTCAGCATAAGGCTACAACATAACAAAATGTGAAAAAAGTGAAGGGGTCTGAATACTTTCTGAATGCACTGTATATATGCTTTTGAGAACCACCATTATTTATATATATATATATATATATATATATATATATATATATATATATATATATATATATATATATATATATATATATATATATATATATATACAGACTTGGCATTTAATATGGAATTTTTTTTTTGTGGGGGTGAACTTACTTTTCAAGATGACTTAGAACCAAAAGTTCATTGGAATTATGTTGAAATTATTATAGATTTTGTTAATGTGACCTTTAAAAGAAACAAAAACCACATTTGACATTTCGAAGAAAATAAATTGATCCTTGAAAGTGATGTAAACTGATATCGAACTCAATTCACGGACAGTACTGTGTTAAACTTCTGTGCGTTTTCCAGAAGTATCTCTTTATTTTGCACATTAGCCAAAAATTTTTTTTAACAAAAACAAAAGTTAAATTACGACTGGGATTACGGACAGTAAAATTACAGTTCAGTACTTCGTGTAACCCCCACGAGCATTCAGGAGAGCACGTACACGTTGAGGCATGCTGTTCACGAGATTTGACAAGGTTTGGACAGGAATCACTTGCCATGCAGTTACAATAGCCTGCTGCAATTCACGCACAGAGGCAGGCTGCTGGTCCAAGTGGTCGATTTGACGCGTTAATTCTGCCCACAAGTTCTCTATCGGATTCATATCCGGGGACATGGCAGGCCACTCCATATGCTCTACACCACGGTCAGCAAGAAAGTGTTGGATTATGCGAGCACGATGAGGCCGTGCATTGTCATCTTGGAAGACAAAGTTTCCTCGAAAGGCTGCACGAACAAATGGAAGCAATGTTTCTTCCAGAATGGCCCTGTGCTTGAACTGGTTCAGGTTTCCATTCAGAACAACCAGGTCAGTTTTGCCCCCTGCATGAAAAGCAGCCCAAACGGTCACCCCACCACCTCCAGCTTGGACTCTTGGCACTATACAATCTTCGTTGTAGGCTTCATGCACTTGTCTGCGCACTCGGAGGTGGCCATATTGACGATAAACCAGAAATCTAGACTTGTCACTGAAGATCACGTGATTCCAGTGTCCTGGCTGCCATTGACGGTGCTCTCTGGCCCACTGCAATCGGCGCTGGCGGTGTTTTCTGGTCAGACGTGGCTTTCCCAGGGGACGCCTGGCACGATAGCCTGCTTGAACCAGTCGTTGGTTGACGAGCCTTCTGGATACAGGCACATTTGTCAGTTGCTGCCACTCAGCCCTAAGCCGATTAGCTGACTTGTTACGGCCATTGCGGACTAACCGGTGCAGCTGGCGATCATCCCTCCTTGCGGTTCTGCGGGGACGTCCTGACCTCGGTATTGGAGTAGGGACACCCCTCTGAGCATTTCGTTTCAGGATCTTTGACAGCTGACCTTGAGTGATGCCATACTGCCGAGCAATAGCACGCTGTTTCATGCCGGAATTTCGTAAAGCCACCACTAAATGACAAACAGCATTGTCGAGTTGACGGACCATCTCCAGGGGAAGCGGCAATAACTTTGGTAGACGTGCAGCAGTTGTTTTCCACTAAAACAGAACGCAACAACCCTTATATACCCGATTGTGAAGCCAATCGTCAAATGTACCTGTCCGTACATTTTGTCACGCCACCTGTGATATAATCCTGTTATTGACTTCTTGCTGCGACAGACAATCAGTGACATGGTTCTTTTAACAAAGAAATCACCGAAGCGTAAAAGAAACTCACCAGATTGATATACCGAGTTCAAAAAGTAAACCCAAGTCAAGAAAAAAAAAAAATTCCATATTAAATGCCAAGTCTGTATATATTGTTGCGAATATGGAATTTGGCCTCCATATCCGCTTGTAAATATTCCCCTATTTTCTCCAATACTCCCCAACTTTCCCCGATCCCCCATTCCCTAGTCCCATTGCATGTAAATAACAATCAGTAGAGCCGACCTTCCCCTTATTCCCCCATTAAATGTCGTGCCCAGGTCCACCGCACCACACGTAGACAACTTTCGGACATCTTCCTAGTTATTCTTAATCTATGTCAGTTAAGGCCTCGTTTCCATTAATTATGACTCTTCGTTGCACCAGAATGTGATTATATGGCACCAGTAGTGAGTTTAGGACCTTTCCCATACCTCCTCCCATCTTCTTCCCCAAACAACAACAATAACAACAACTACAACAACAATTACAACAACAACAGAGGAGATGGCGGCGGAGCGGGGGAGGATGCGTCCTCACACCGGCTCGATTAGCTCCAGACCATGCGCTCCACGGGGTTACCCCGAAGGGGCTGGCTGTCAGCTCCTCGTCAGGGGCGGAGCCAGTAACCCCCCCCCACGCACCCAATGAGAAGCAACGTGCCGATTCCACGAGGCGGAGCTAACGAGCCGAGGGCGTGTCTCTCCCCGCCGGATATACGCGGCCCCGCGCCGGATGTGAAGTGAGATGCGCCTCAGCTTGGAGACTGGAGAGAGAAGCCACCGCCACCCCCAGCGCGACGATACCTCCCCGCATCTTTGGACCGGACCGGACCGTACCGTACTGGACCCTGCTTTGAGCCAAGAGTGCACCTTGAGCCATCGATACCCGCTGTCCTTTTCATCAACCCCCGTGTGAGTCAGCCTTGTCCCGTTTGTCTGTAGTCTGTCCGGGGTTAATATAAGAGTGTGTCTAAGTGCCTGTCTTTCTGTGATTATAACTCTAGCCCCTGTAATCTGACCTTTCCGTACGAATATAATCTCCTCCGGAGGTCTTGAGAACTGAACCCTTGGTGTCGTATTGTGTTATTGTAATCCAGCCGGGTGTCTTCTTTTTCTTATTGAGCCAGCGTAACGCGACTAGTCAACGTTCGGGCACAATCGGGTAACTTGTGCGGACACGACGGCCATTCCGCTCGGCCCACCTTAACATCAAAGTCGTGTCTGTAACAATTGGTGTCGAGGAGTGAGATTCGGACCCGGGACTAAATTAGTTAGGCCCAAATTTTGGGAGGGAAAATCGATCCGGAGCGCGTACTGCGCTCGACAAAATCGATCCGGAGCGCGTACGGCGCTCGACAAAATCGATCCGGAGCGCGGGTACTGCGCTCGACGAAAGTATAACGGCGAAATTTCGAATTTGTTTTACGAAACTCGAATTTTGAAAGTCGCGCTATGGCGGATCAAGACGGCTGGGGTCCGGTAGGGGAGAGTGAAGCAGGGTCGGTCCAGGACCAAATTGAGGGACAAGAGGAGAGCGAAGCAGTGAGGGCGGCAGGTTCGCAAAATAGCGCCGTCACGCACGAAGTAGCGGGCGCGCAAAAAGGCGCCTCGCACGAGCGCGCGGTAGCCGAGCCGGCTGTATCAGCGGGCTTTAACATGCAGCCGTTTGACATGCAGCAGTTCATGGCACGGTTTAGCGAATACATGGCAGAGTCGAAGAGCGACAACGAAAAAAGAGCCAGGGAAATGGAGAAAATGGAAAACAGAATGGGGGAGCGACTAGGGAATCAAATCGGGGGGTTAGACAAGAAATTTGGGAAGTTAGACAATAATTTTGAGGAGTTAGACAAGAAATTTGGGAAGTTAGACAATAATTTTGAGGGGTTAGACAACGGGATAAAAGAGGTGAAAACTGGGTTAGAGGGGTTAGAAAACAGTATGGAAGGCAAATTGAGGGACATGAGGGACCAAGCGGAAAGGGAAGTTAAACAAATGGAGCAGCAGATAGAGGGGGTCAGAATGGGGGTAGAAACCAAACTGGATGCTCACAGGGAGGAAATGGAGCAGATGAGGGTGGCATCTGGGCAGGAGATGCAAGTGATGGGAGAAGAGATCAGAAGAGGAGTGAGTGAGGAGGTCGGAGGAGTGCGCGAGGAGGTGAGGCACTGTAAGGAGCACATGGAGAAGGAGGTGAGAAAGGGGACTGTAAAGTTACAAGGGGGCATAGAGGACCTGACGCAGGAGGTGGAGCAGCTGACGGTGGGACAGACGGAGTTAGTGGAGCAGGTTCAAAGGAACACTGCGGTATTAGGAGGGTTGAAAGCGACACAAAACGACATAAAAAACGACTTGATAGCGACAAAGAGGGAATGTCAGATGGTACGTGAGGGACTGACAACGAGGTTGGACGAGGTGATAGAGGTAATGGAGACGAAGGACCGGCAGGTGAGGACGCACATGGAAACGGTCAAGGTAGCCTTGGAGGACGAGCTTGAGGAGACGTACCGGGGAATAAAAGAGGTGAGGCACAAATTAGAAGAAGTGGAAGAAGGGGTGAGCGAAATTAAGAAGCGACGGAGAGGAGATAACAAGGAGATAAAAGAGGAGATAAAAGAATTGGTCCAAAGTCTGTGTTTGGATCGTGATGTGCTCATTAACCGGATGAGGGATTCGCAGGTGATGGAGGAGAAGCGAAGAGGAAGAGGACCCGGTGTAAGTGGTGACCAATATGGTCGTGCGTATGATGCGCCAGGGGATTTAAGAAGCTTGGGGGTCGAGATGGACCCGGGTGTTCGTGAGAGGCCGTGGGTGAAGTGTGCGACAGGTCTGGTGTGCGAAAAAGGAGGTGTGCGAGAAAATCCGACTCTGGGGTGTGTGAGGAAAAAGTGCGTGCCAAGGAGTGAGTGTGCTGGCGAGAATGAGTCGGTCGTAGCGCGTGTGCGAGGGAGCACATGGAAGCGTGGTGTGGTGAGTGTTACAGAGGGTGTGACGGGAGAGTGTGCGCAGGAGTGTGCGCGAGAAAGGTGTGTGACGGACAGGTGCATGAGGAAAGAGTGCGCTGTCAGAAGTAAGGAAGAGTGTCCACCTGTGGTGAGTGTTACAGAGGGTGTGACGGGAGAGTGTGCGCAGGAGTGTGCGCGAGAAAGGTGTGTGACGGACAGGTGCATGAGGAAAGAGTGCGCTGTCAGAAGTAAGGAAGAGTGTCCACCTGTGGTGAGTGTTACAGAGGGTGTAACGGGAGAGTGTGCGCGAGAAAAGTGTGTGACGGACAGGTGCATGGGGAAAGAGTGTGCTGTCAAGAGTAAGGGTGAGTGCGTGGTTAAGAGTGGAGGTGAGAGTATTGAGAGTGACAAGGAGAGTGAGTTAGTTGTGACAGGTGAGCGAGGATGTACACCTGGGATGGAAGGATGCACACCTGGAATGGTAGAGCGTGAGTGGGAATGCACGCTGGAATTAGTGGTGAGGCACGTGGTTGGGTGTGCGAATGAGGGCACACCTGTGATTGTCACAGAGGAGGTGACCAAGGAGGGGGCGCGAAGAGGTGTTTTGGTGAGGTGTGCTACGAACGAATGTGTGCCAAAATGTTCGGTGGTCAGGTGTGTGACCAAGGCTGTGAGTGGAATGGGTGTACCTGGGTGTGTAAGGAAAGGTACGAGGAGAATGGGAACGGCTGCATGTATGAGCACGAAAGGGGTAGCGTATGCATGTAAGCCTGCAGGCGAGGCGTCGACGATAACCGGGTCAAAGGTTAGGTCGACTTTTAGCCGAATCGGGCCCTCGGTGCGTGCCGGGCTTCGCGTGCCGCGAGAACCAGCGGAGATCCGAGCCACGGCGGGTTCGAAAGGACCGCCGTGCGCGATCCACGCTGGGCCTCGCGTGGAGCGGCCGCGTCCGGGCTCCACTAGGCGGAGCGGGCAGGCCGATAGAAAGGGTCGTCATGGCGACCACTTCTTGGTGAGACGTGCCGGCAGGTCGAGATCGGGACATTGGATGGTTCCGTGCCGAGATGGTGCGTGGGATCTCGGCCCGGGTAAACCTCCTTCCCTGCACCGAGTGCTGGACGCATCCAGCCGCTGGCACAAAACAACCAGCATCCATTGTTTGGCTTTACGAAGCCGGGCTTTGGACAGGAATTGGCGCACCGAGAGGTATTAGTGAGTCGACTGGGTGATGAGGTTAGTGTTTTGGACCCAAAATTAGAGAAAAGCAAAATTTGATGATTGGCAGTAGTGATTAGCAGATGATGGGCAGTGATTGGCAAATTTTTGATTTATTGAAATTTGATGTGCAAAATTGGTAGTGAGAGACCCCCGATGTGGTGGGATGGCAAATCCACCATCCCTCACAGAAAGGGGGGCAAAGGAGCAATAGCTTATGGGGTGGCTATGACAACCGAGCCAGGGAGGGCTTGGATAATGATAGGGATCTAGAAGAGATTGACATTAGGTGACGTTAAGGTTAGTTAGTGACTGATACCTGTAGTGGGGACACAGGTAGATTAGTATGGATGATAATGACGTGGGAGCGCAATAGTTTAAAGGGACGACTGGGAAGCGCAAGTTTCAGAGGGGAGTAGTTAGCTGAGATGATGCCGTGTGTGTGAGGATTGAACAGGTGAGAATGGAACAGGTGTGATTGCACAGGTGTGCAATTGGACAGGTGTGTGGAGCAGTGTATGAGTAGTGAGTGTGTGGATCAGCGCGAACGCGCTTGGGGAGAGAAGGGTGCAGGTGGCACCAGGTGTGAGAGCACAGGTGTGCAGGTACAGGTGTGTGGAGAGAGTTGGAGTGAGTGGTACGGAGTGGTGTGCATGGTGCGAAGGTGTGGATGGGGGAAGAGTGGACCCCTTTCACGAGTACCCGGGGCGGGTAGTGTAAGTGTTAGGTAGAGGGTGCAGGTAAATTGTGGTTGGATATTGGCATTTGTGGTGCGGTTGCAGAATGGTGTTGTGAATGGGTGCATTAGTGTTGTGGAAATGGCTGGGCGTGTAGCCTGTTAGTGTGTGTAGTTGGTTGGGCACTCCACCACTGTGAGGATGTCGGCCAGGTGAGGCCGCAGGTGGGCTCTGGGAGCCGGTAGTTGTGAGTGGGTGCCTGAGGATCCCGGGTGTGGATCGGGCAGCCCAGTGCCAGAGAGGGCACGGAGTGGGGAGAGAGCCAGAGGGCCTTCCCCTGGTAGTTAGGTTAGGGTAAGGAGCAGGTAAGCTCGGAGGCAACTGCAGTGGTGGAGGTGTGCAGGTGGGTAGACCCACTGGGAGAGGTACACGTCGCAGCCCAGAAATTGTACGAGGGCACCGGGAGATGAATCGGGGGAGTGAGACCCCAAATTGAAAAGCACCACAGTTTGGCCAATGGGAATTGGTTTTTAGAACCCATAGTGTAAGAGGGCCAATGGTTTGGCCGGAGAGAGACCCCGGGTAGTGTAAAGTTGTTAAAGTCATTTAGGAAATAGTTAGGATTGAAGAACCTGTCGCACCATACGCAGCCACTTACCTGTGGTGATGATGATGACTCCACACCTGTGTTTTCTTTGTTTGTGTCGCAGAAATGAGAATTGCTGTGAGGATTGGTGAGACGCATCACGACGTGGATGAGACATTGGGGTGATTCCATCTCTCCCTCCTTAGGAGGGACTGATGATGAATTGGTGATGGCAAATTTTGATGTTGAGTTGGAGATGGCAAATTTTGATGAGAGTTGGAAATGGCAAATTTGATTGGTTAGGAGGGAGAGAAGACGAATTTGGTTTATGGGAGGAACGGGGAAGACAGTAGGGATGTTTGTTGATTTGTAAAGTAGATGTTTATGGGTAGTGTTGTGTTTTGTGGATACAGTAAGGGGTAAGGGAGGGGCCATGTAGGTTACCTGGTGGGGGGGGGGCGTACGATAGGAACGTACCTGTCTCACCTGGTTCCCATGTGCCCCCAGTGTGCATTACCTTATATTGCGTGCACTTTTGCGCCCTTACCACCTTACTCACTTGTTTCTTCTTTTGTCTCCCACCTCCGAGGATCTGGCTTTGGGGTAGAGAGAGAGGAGAGAGAGGTGCTGGCTGCGCAGTTGTGGGCCTGCACTTTCGCTGTTCGCTGCCTGGATCGGTACACCATATGGACCGCAATGTTTGTGGCCACCCACAATGGACCGCAGTTCGTTTGCGGCCAAGCACCACCCGGGGATGGACCTATGGGTCAGCGTGGCACCTATGCCATACAGGTGAACCACTTTTAATTAACACCAAGTGCACCACAAGAAGAGCAAGAGACACCTGCAGGGTTAGGGGTTGTCGAATTTATTTTTATTCCAATGAACAATGGTGACTGCACCGATTGGTGGTGGGGTGGTGCTTTTGATGCTCGGGAAGGGTGCTCTGCACGTTATTAAAGGCCGTCGGCCACAGAGCACTCGTGGGTTGGTGTATCGATGTTGGCAAGCGCGCTCTCTCTCTATGCATAACATCTGCATGTGTTCCTCCAAAAACAGGTCCTGGATCGTAGTGTAGATATCAGCGTAATCTTGTAAATAATGCTCCCTACCGGCTGTATGTTTAGTTTGAGAATTCTTTCCGGATTCGGTTATCCTGTGGGTGTGTTTCTGTGAGGAGAAGGGTGCAACGTCGCAGGGGGACATATTTACTCATTTGTGAATATCTGTAAAACTGTCGCACTCAGGGTAGAGTTAATAGTAGAGGGAACTACATTGCGTGCCACACTAAAGTAGGTAAAAATTTATCGGGTCGGGACGCCCCGAGGGTAGAGAAGGGTGCAATGTTGCGAATATGGAATTTGGCCTCCATATCCGCTTGTAAATATTCCCCTATTTTCTCCAATACTCCCCAACTTTCCCCGATCCCCCATTCCCTAGTCCCATTGCATGTAAATAACAATCAGTAGAGCCGACCTTCCCCTTATTCCCCCATTAAATGTCGTGCCCAGGTCCACCGCACCACACGTAGACAACTTTCGGACATCTTCCTAGTTATTCTTAATCTATGTCAGTTAAGGCCTCGTTTCCATTAATTATGACTCTTCGTTGCACCAGAATGTGATTATATGGCACCAGTAGTGAGTTTAGGACCTTTCCCATACCTCCTCCCATCTTCTTCCCCAAACAACAACAATAACAACAACTACAACAACAATTACAACAACAACAGAGGAGATGGCGGCGGAGCGGGGGAGGATGCGTCCTCACACCGGCTCGATTAGCTCCAGACCATGCGCTCCACGGGGTTACCCCGAAGGGGCTGGCTGTCAGCTCCTCGTCAGGGGCGGAGCCAGTAACCCCCCCCCACGCACCCAATGAGAAGCAACGTGCCGATTCCACGAGGCGGAGCTAACGAGCCGAGGGCGTGTCTCTCCCCGCCGGATATACGCGGCCCCGCGCCGGATGTGAAGTGAGATGCGCCTCAGCTTGGAGACTGGAGAGAGAAGCCACCGCCACCCCCAGCGCGACGATACCTCCCCGCATCTTTGGACCGGACCGGACCGTACCGTACTGGACCCTGCTTTGAGCCAAGAGTGCACCTTGAGCCATCGATACCCGCTGTCCTTTTCATCAACCCCCGTGTGAGTCAGCCTTGTCCCGTTTGTCTGTAGTCTGTCCGGGGTTAATATAAGAGTGTGTCTAAGTGCCTGTCTTTCTGTGATTATAACTCTAGCCCCTGTAATCTGACCTTTCCGTACGAATATAATCTCCTCCGGAGGTCTTGAGAACTGAACCCTTGGTGTCGTATTGTGTTATTGTAATCCAGCCGGGTGTCTTCTTTTTCTTATTGAGCCAGCGTAACGCGACTAGTCAACGTTCGGGCACAATCGGGTAACTTGTGCGGACACGACGGCCATTCCGCTCGGCCCACCTTAACATCAAAGTCGTGTCTGTAACAATATATATATATACATACACATATACACACACACACACACACACACACACACACACACACACACACACACACACTTTACGGTGAAAAAACTCATACATGCTGTCTGACAATTCTTCAACAAAAAAGCCCAGGCCTCCTTCTCACAGCTCTGTCCCATCTTCGCTCTCCATCCTCCCTCATCCCCAAAGCCTCAACCTGTCCCTTCCAAAGTTGTCCCATCTTTACTCTCGCCCTCCTCATACTCATAAAAGCAAACAGGCTTTCCCATGTCGAAACAGTGGAATATGTAAAACTTTCTGCTTCCCTATCATGCTATCACCGACTTCACAGAAACCTGTCACAATTTTAAGAGAAGATAGTCGGAAATAATAGCAAACCTGCGTAACCTCCGCAGTAAAAGCGCTGCTCGATAGAAAGGGTTCTATAAGGGAAATACTAGGGTTCAAAAGAGTAAATTTTAAAATTATGAAGTTTTATAAGGGTAAAACATTTAAAATGTGGGCATAGTCAGGCGAACTGTCAAACCAATATGTGGAACTCGCACGCAAGGCTCCTTTTTGTATACAGACATGCCTGTAGACAACATTATGGATATTAAATGGCATTATGGACGTGATAGGCATGTGTTTGGTTCGGCTTGGTGTTGGTCTGTTGAATGTTTGGAAGTACGTTGAAGATTCTGTGTTGTGCAGGCAGTTCAAAGATGAGCAGATAGACATCCTGGTAGCTACAGACGTGGCAGCTCGTGGGCTGGACATTGAAGGGGTCAAAACGGTGAGTAATTAAGCATCACTACTGTGGATTTCTTTGTTTCTTTTGTTACCGCGCAATCTTGTTGACATTGAAGGGGACATTGAAGGGGTCAAAACGGTGAGTAATTAAGCATCACCACTGTGGATTTCTTTGTTTCTTTTGTTACCGCGCAATCTTGTTGACACCAACTGATATGGGATATTGTTTCATGGAGCATTTGTCCATCTTAAAAGGTTGTGTTGGGTTAAAACTCAATATTCAAACTAGAAAGAGCAATCAGAGATTGCAGTCCCTCGCCAGGACGTGTTTTCAGTCATTTTTAAGGCTTTTGTGTTAAAACATATATGGCGCCGAACCACGTGACTCATGAAGTCAACATTTTTTTTTTCTCCACCAATTTATCCCTAGATGATGCTGGCATGCATCATCTAGAGTTCTTTGCAATGAACCATGTCAATTTTTTTTCCTTTGCAGTGCTTTCGGAGATATAGCGGTGCAATTTCTTTTCGGTTTTTCCAAGATGGCGGCTGAATGACGTGACCGATGACGTCGTCATTATGTTTTTCTCCACCAATTTATCTCTAGATGACGCTCAGGAAATTTCATCTGGATCGGATGAAGCTTTGTACTTATCGAATTATGACGTCCTAATGGAGGCACCTATGACATCATGATTAACATATTTTATTCCCCATGGAGAGTTCTTTACAATGAGCCATGTCTCAATTTGGTCGATGCAATGCTTTCGGAGATATAGAGGTGCAAAGTTTTTCGGTTTTTCCAAGATGGCGGCCATACCACGTGACCTATGACATCATAATTATTTTTAAAATTCTGCAGGTGGAGTTGCACCTATGGTGAAAATTTCCTGTCAATCGGACCAACGATTGCAGAGAAAATCATATTTATTCTGTGCGGACAGACAAACAGACAAATGAAAAATCACTCATGGAGCGACACTTGGCAAAAGAGAACAAGGTAGAATGGCACTCAGTAGAGCATCCTTTTGACCTCACAAATAATTGGTGGTTGAATTATGTGACCTGATATGCAAATCGTCTTCAAATTAAGTTAATCGGATGAAAATTGACAATTTTAGAAATTCGGCATATGTTGACCTTTTGGCCTATGTTGACCTCAAATATAGTTGGTGATTGGTTTCAGTAAGCTGATATGCAAATCACATTCAAATTTCAAGTCATTCAGATCAAAATTGAGGATTTAAAAAATTTTAAATTGTTGTTGACCTTTGGCCTATGTTGCTCTCAAAAATAGTTGGTGGTTGAATTCAGTTGGCTGATATGAAAATCCTATTCATATTTCAAGTCAATCGGATGAAAATTGAGGATTTTAGAGATTTGAAAAAAAGTGGTTGCCTTTGGCCTATGTTGACCTTTTGGCCTATGTTGATCTCAAAAATAGTTGGTGGTTGCATTCAGTTAGCTGATATGCAAGTCATATTCAAATTTCAAGTCAATCGGATGAAAATTGAGGATTTTTGAAATTTGAAAGGTTGATCGCCTTTTGGCCTGTGTTGACATTTTGGCCTATGTTGATCTCCAAAATAGTTGTTGATTGAATTCATGAAAATCCTATTCAAATTTCAAGTCAATCGGATGAAAATTGAGGATTTTAGAAATCTGAGGAGAAGTGGTTGACCTTTGGCCTATGCTGACCTCAAAAATAGTTGTTGGTTGAATTCATGAAAATCCTATTCAAATTTCAAGTCAATCGGATGAAAATTGAGGATTTTAGAAATTTGAAAAAGTTGTTGACATTTTGGCCTATGATCTTGAAAATTGTTATTGGTTGAATTCAGTTGGCCATGTAAATCCCATTCAAATTTCAAGTCAATCCGATGAAAATTGAGTATTTTAGAAATTGTTGTTGACCTTTGGCCAATGCGGATCTCAAAAATAGTTGGTGGTTGAATTCAGTTAGCCGATATGAAAATCCTATTCAAATTTCAAGTCAATCGGATGAAAATTGAGGATTTTAGAAATTTGAAAAAAGTGGTTGACCTTTGGCCTATGTTGACCTTTAGACCTCAAAAATATATAGCATTTTTATGGACCACGAACTCACCATTTGGTGAAGTTTCGTGAAGATCAGTTTAAAATTGTGACCTTTCGGCAAGTATAAGTGAGCGAACACACACAAACCGGAGTGTTCAACATACTTGTCAAAAAGTATCAAACGGACTCGAATGCAATACTCTCTCCTCGGACGAGGGTAACTAGTTTGTATATTAAATAAAGTCGACTAAAATAAGAAAGAATTAATCTTGTCAGTATTTTTGAATTCACGAGATGAACAATCAAATTATTGGAAGAGGAGTCCCTCACACTCACCTCGAAACGGTCCAGCCTGGGTTTGAATCCCGACCCAGCTCTAAACTGTCAACCAGGTGTTTCACAGGCATGGTCAATGTACAATGTACATGATCAATGTACACCACCGATGGACATTAAACCTCCATCCAGCCAAACCCTCGGATGGACATTAAACTGGTGTCCTGTCTTCCAGCATTTGTTGAACGTTAAAGATTCCATTGTGTCCTTATCGAAGAGAAGGCGAGCTATCGCTGGCACCCTGAACAAATTACAAATTCCTGTCTTAACCAGCAGTGGACTGCAGACAATGGTGCTACCCTACAGCCTTGTGCCGCATGCAAACGAATGAATGCAAACGCCGCATGCAAACGAATATCTTTGCTTTTTCTGATCAAACATCGAGTTGGAATTCCAGATACATGCAGCTGTCGTGCAAGGACTTGTTCAGATGCCTCTTGAGGTCTGCTTCTCAAGATGTCTATTCACCAATCAAATTGAATGGTTTTGACAGTTATCCACAAGGTATCCTTGTGCTGTAACTATACAACTTCCTGGTTGTGATGTCTGAGAAAGCCTAAGAGAACCACAGGATGTCACATATGCCCAGCACCCAACACAATCTCTGAACTTTATACTGCCAGGATGGTGACCAACACTTTAATACCCTGCGCTCGCGAAGCGAAAAGCGGGGTTAAGCATTCTGTGCGTACATGTGCCGTGTGCCGTGTCTGCATTTTTAAAATCTATTTTCTCGGCAACCGTTGGTCCGATTGACACAAAATTTTACCATAAGAGCGCCGCCGCCTGTATAATTTTTTTATTCATATTTATGACGTCATAGGTCACGTGGTACGGACGCCATCTTGGAAAAAGGTTAAACCTCTATCTCCCAAACCGCTCAATGGAAAAAAATGGAAACCTGGCTCATTGTCAAGTACTCCGCTTGGGGAATAAGATATGTTAATGATTATGTCATCGGCACCTTCATTATGACGTCATAATGCAACAAGTTAAACGCTTGATTCGATCAGTATGAATTTGTTTTCTCTGCAATTCTTGATCCGATTGACACGAATTTTCACCATAGGAGCGCCTTCTCCTTAAGAATATTTTAATGATAATAATGATGTCATAGGTCATGTGTTGCAGGCGCCATATTGGAAGAACCGAAGTTGCACCTCTATATCTCCAAAACCGCAGCATGGAAAAATTTGAAACGTGGCGCATTGTAAATAACTCCATATGGGGAATAGGTGTTGTTAACGATGATGTCATTGGTGCCATAATTATGATGTCATAATTCGACAGGGACAACGCTTAGTCTGATCATTTTGACATTTATTGAGCATGATCTATGCAACAATTATATTGGAGAATATAAATTTATGATGTCATCGCTCACGTGGTCTGGCAGCCATATTTGATCAAAAAAAACAAAAACGTTCAAAAACAGAAGAGTCGGCTCACACCAAGTTGACTGCGCAGGGTAAGTATTCTATGAATACCATCTAGTTGACCCATGTTTTGTCGGATTTCGTCAAGCTGGGGTTTTTTTTTTATGCCTCCGCCGACAGTTGCTGGAGGCATTATGTTTTCGGGTTGTCCGTCAGTCCGTCCGAACCGGCTAAACCTCGTTTTTCTCAGCAACCATATGTCCGATTGAGACAAAAACAGGGTAGGAGTGACACCCATGCAGAATGTTTTTATGATAATTGTGATGTCGTAGGTCACGTTGTATGGCAGCTATCTTGGATTAAAAGCAAATAATTAAAAAAATATTTCTCAGAAACCGCTGAATGGAAAAATTTGAAACTTGGCACATTGTCAAGTACTCCCAATGGGGAACAAAAGCATGATAATGACATCATAGGTGGAATAGTATACCAGCCAAAAATGTTTCAATCGAATTCCTTATACTAAAATCTGAAATTGCATGCACATGATCTATGACCCATTTGTATTGAAATATTAAATTTATGACATCATAGGTCACATGGTTTGGCGGCCATTTTGAATTGAAGGAAAATATAAAATAATTATATCTCTGAAACCGCTAACCCTATCGATGCAAAATTTTACACATATCATCTAAAAGCATTGTTGCATATAGTTTGAAAATGATGATGTCATAGGTCATGTGGTTTGGCAGCCATCTTGGATAGAAAAACGAACCTTATCCAATCAACACAAAACTTTACAAACGTGATCCACTACCCAAGTACCCATACTTATGCAGATTGATGGCATCTACCCGTTGTGGGACTATACGGAGACATATTGGCGACACATTCGCATTGTTCTAGTTTTTTATCAGATCTAATGCCTACCAGCCTGTCGTGTAACTTATGAACTACTTGCCCACTCACCCTGCAGGTAATTAACTTCACCATGCCCAGTACCACGAAGCACTATGTGCATCGCGTGGGACGAACAGCACGGGCAGGACGCTCAGGGCGTGCCGTTTCCTTGGTAGGTGAGCAGGAACGGAAACTGCTGAAGGAGGTGGTGAAGCAAGCAAAGAAGGTGGTGAAGAGCCGTATCGTTCCACCTGGTTAGTACTATCACAAACAAGATATTTGCTTTATAATTTTGGAAGTCGGGCCTTGTGGGTTCTTGGTGCGAACTTTGTTATCTGCATACTTTGTAATCACTGTCCCCACCATACCTTATCTTTAGAGGTGATTATGAAGTTCAGAGATAAGATACAGCAGTTGGATAAAGACATAAATGAGGTGCTGAGGATGGAGAAGGAGGAGAGAGAACTGGCGGCATCGGAAAACCAGGTATGTCACACGTCCTTCAGGGAGGGGAGATATTATTTTTCCTTTTTTCTTTTCTTTCTTTTTTTCCATCTTTCTTTCCACCTTTTTTCTTCTTTCACACAATTACAATTGCATACCTATTTCTGAGCCAGCCTTCTTCAAATTTGGAGATACCTACCTTCTTCCAAAACACTTGGACCTTTATTATTAGCTCACCTGGAATGCAGTTCAGAGGAGCTTATGTGATTGCGCGTCGTCTGCCAGTCCATCCGTCCATCCGTCCGTAAACACTTGTAACTTCTTCTCCGAAACCGCTGATGGGATTGCAACCAAAATTTGGCAGAAATGCTATTTGTTCTGTTGTGACTAAAGTTTTTCACGGCATTTAAAAAAAATCAGTGTCTCAGTGGGTTTACCGGGGGTCAAAGTGGGTCCAGGTTTGACCCCCCCCCCCCCCCCCCCAAAAAAAAAATAGGTATTTGCTTTCTTCTCAGAAAACTACACATGAAATTCTGATGAAACTTGACCACAACCTTAATCACCCGTGATGTACCAATGTTTTTTCCTGGCACTTACAAAATTAGGGTCTAAGGTTGGTGTTGGCTTAGCGGTTAGGGTGCCGGCTTGGGATCCTAGGATCCTGGGTTCGAATCCCGGTCGATCGCTGAATTAACACCAGGGGGGGTTGACTCAGCCTGTCATCCTTCCGAGCTCGGCAAATTGAGTACCAGCTTGCTGGGATGAATGATCCCGTTGTGTACCACGGTTTAGAATAGGTACACCGTATCCCTGCGCATCGTAAGAGGCGACTAAGGGTTGGCGTCAGGAAGGGCATCCGGCCATAAAAACATTGCCTCAAACAGGGAACCATGATGGTCATGGGGCCCGCAAGGCTCACCCCTGCTCTAGCGGGGAAAATGGCCTTAAAACGATCATTCATGCATTCATTCAAGGTGGTCTATGGGGGGCTTGCCCCCCAAAATAGGTATTTGCTTTTTTTCCCCTCCCCCACAAATGTCCCCTCCTCCAAAAAAGCGAGAAGGGGTGTGGAGTGAAAAAAAAGAAAGAGCAACAAAAAGGAAATACAATTCTCGAAGAAGTAGTTAGAGTGGAGAAAGGCATCTCTATATATAAAGGAGGAGTGTCTGTCTGTCTGTCTTGATGTCCGCTTATAACTCAAGTACTACACATCGGAGAAAAGTTTTAGACACAGATTCGGAATCAGCATAAAATCCCGGTGGTTATAGGCGACTTTTTATTTTAATATCAATGGTTTAAAAAACCGCGCCAGCTGCAATTCCATGGTGCAGTTTGTGGCGGCGCTATTGCCCCTTTCCGATCCCATGATGCATTGCGGTTCCGATTCGCGATGAGGTCTATGCGCCATCACCGACACTTTTCCACCTTTTCCATACCTTTTAATCAGATTTGCCTTATCGTCCATCGTAACCACATTACGCTTGGAAACACTAGCATTATCCTTCTTCGGACCCATGGCTAACACAGACAGAGTAAAGGAATACTGTACGTCGCCTCTGTTGTGAATGCGAAGCAGCGGTTGCGCGTACGTACAGTATACTGTACGTACATATTTATATTTTTTTAATGTGCTTTTTATTGTATTTGAAAATTGTTTTTTAGCTTCTTTTATTGTTAATTTATGTACTATTTTATTTATTTTAAATATATTTTTAAGGAAAACAAATGTTTTCACTTCCGTAGGAGTGATGTAAAGTCGCACATAATGACAAAATGCGCGCCATTTTTTCGCGCCAAGAACGAATAAACGGTTTTTTTTTTAGTTGAGATTTTATTCGAATTCAAATTTCATTAAATTCCAACTGTTGGAAACAATAATTATTTCAACTGTTGGAAATATTTTTTTGGTTAACCAACGACGGTCGATTTAATCTCGACCTTCCCCAAATGCGGAAGAGTGCGGCGCTGCAGGAGCGCAGGTGAAACCCAGGAAATGCACGTTGGTGTTCACAGTGGAAATGCCTATGGACGGCATCGTGGTTAACGGCATCGTGGTTAACGGCATCGTGGTTAACGGCATCGTGGTTAACGGCATTGCTACGAATTCCTTCTGGGAATCTGACCCAAGCCACAATCTCCCAAACCCATATCCGTGCAAGTCCTTCTCTCCCAGACAAGGTAATGACTAACGTACCCTCCGACCTCCCCTCATCCTGCTTCCAGGCCCTGGACTCCTCTGGCTTTGCCGATTGTGAGAGTCCAAAGCTTTTTAGCTCCAGTCAGAGCTGACTCGGTGCTGCAAAGTCTGCCATTTCAATCGTTGTGGGACAGGTCGGGTGTTGTGGGACGGGTCGGGTGTTGTGGGACGGGTCGGTGTTGTGGGACGGGTCGGTGTTGTGGGACGGGTCGGTGTTGTGGGACGGGTCGGGTGTTGTGGGACGGGTCGGGTGTTGTGGGACGGGTCGGGTGTTGTGGGACGGGTCGGGTGTTGTGGGACGGGTCGGGTGTTGTGGGACGGGTCGGGTGTTGTGGGACGGGTCGGGTGTTGTGGGACGGGTCGGGTGTTGTGGGACGGGTCGGGTGTTGTGGGACGGGTCGGGTGTTGTGGGACGGGTCGGGTGTTGTGGGACGGGTCGGGTGTTGTGGGACGGGTCGGGTGTTGTGGGACTGGTCGGGTGTTGTTGGACGGGTCGGGTGTTGTGGGACGGGTCGGGTGTTGTGGGACGGGTCGGGTGTTGTGGGACGGGTCGGGTGTTGTGGGACTGGTCGGGTGTTGTGGGACGGGTCGGGTACTGTGGGTCGGGTCGGGTACTGTGGGACGGGTCGGGTACTGTGGGACGGGTCGGGTACTGTGGGACGGGTCGGGTACTGTGGGACGGGTCGGGTACTGTGGGACGGGTCGGGTACTGTGGGACGGGTCGGGTACTGTGGGACGGGTCGGGTACTGTGGGACGGGTCGGGTACTGTGGGACGGGTCGGGTACTGTGGGACGGGTCGGGTACTGTGGGACGGGTCGGGTACTGTGGGACGGCTCGGGTACTGTGGGACGGCTCGGGTACTGTGGGACAGGTCAGGTATTGTGGGACAGGTGATGTTGAAGCGATCGTCAGAACGATGTTGTATCGAGACCAGAATCCCGCTCGGTTGACAGTCACACTGCCAAAGATAGGCAAAAGTGTCCTCAAGAGGCGGCTGGGAAATCACACCTTCGGGTATGGACGTTCAACGGCTCCCAATCGACGAACCGCAAATTCCCACTCAAAATCCACGTTACACACACACACACCAGATTAACGTCTGGATGGTTGTGAAAATGGTTGAAGCGAGGTGAAGAACCTGGAGCGATGCGAAATCAGGCGTGAGACAACGCTCACCAATTGTTGCGGGTCGCGGACAAGATGTTACTTTGGGCCGAGCGGATGGTCAACCGCGACCGTTACAGGATCCCCGATTAGCCCGACTCCCCCAACGTTGACCAATCGCGCCACAGGTATTCAATCGGGAAACCTCTAAAGCGACCGAATGTAAAGAGGAAGAGAGAAGAAGACAGAGTACGGAGGAATAACAGGATTTATTATACACACAAGCAAAAAGAAGGAGCGATCAAAGTTATTTACAACGATTAAGACAGACGACGTTCACACTTACACGGGGGAAATTGCAGGCAGGAATGGCGGAGGTGGGTTGCTGGAGAGGGAGGCAGGGTCAGGTCCCTGCAACCGGCAGGGCTGGAGGTAGCAGCTCCCAATTCTTCGCGTTTTGGCGGGAAAACCCTCGGTCGCGTCGACGCTGCTGATGCTGTGGACGTCACGCGCTGGCTCGGTCACACCTGCTCCTCTCCTTCTGGTGGAGCCGTCTCCCTCCTCTCAGCGCGTCTCTCCAAAGCTTGTTTCATCTCCAAGTACCTCTCCTTTTTGGTTTGGAGCGTCTCTCATCTCTCATCTCACAGCTCACAGCCCAGCTCACAGCTCATCTCTCCTCTCATCTCATCTCATCTCACAGCTCATCTCTCATCTCATCTCATCTCTCATCTCACACGTTGTCTCAACGCGAACGGACAACGGTCCGTTCTCGAGACGTAATGGCACTCTCATGATTCTCTTCGGAATCAACCGCAAAACCTGTCACGCAGGTTTATCTGTCACAGCGATAACAACTCTGTCGCAGGAATCCCTTTCCCAGGAAACCCCAAAGTTAACCAGAAATGTATACCAAGAGGTTTTGAGAAATTGAAAATTGACAAAACGTCATGTAGGCAATGTACTGTGATATTGCTCTAAAATATACATGTTCTTTTCATCATATATTTGTCTTATTCTTATTCAACCCGGGCGAAGCCGGGTACCTCAGCTAGTTCTTTATACAAGGTAAAGTAATCTTATACCATAAGAGAGCTGTGTGCGTGCGTGTGTGTGTCTGTGTGTGTCTTCGGTTTCGAAACCATGAAACCTAGCAGCCCAAACTTTGCATGCACACTAAGGGAACTGCAAGGGAGTACATGAATGAAAACTGGATGTTTGGGTAACTGTAAACACCCATTTTTTTGAAGATAATTAATGGGAGTGTGCTCAACAGGCTGCTTTTGCATGCCATGGCAATAAGTACACAGCACTCCTTTTTTTTTTTTTCTTTTTTTTTTTTGCTTACGCTTCCCAATGGCATCACACCCTCATTTTAACTCCAATTCGATTTCTGTTTTCATTTCTGGTTGTCGCTAAGGTAGAATACGACTAGGTGAAAACAAATTCTGTGACATTTCTGAGCAATTCAAATTTACTTTCTGCTTCCTAAATGCAAAACCTCCTGCTTCCTGAATGCAAAACTTCCTGCAAACCCTCCTGCTCCCTGCTCACCTTTTGTTCCCCTCTCCCTTGCCTCCTACTCCCCACTCACTGCTCCTGATCCCCGCTTACCACTCCTCCTGATCCCCGCTTACCACTCCTGATCCCCGCTTACCACTCCTCCTTATCCCTGTCCTCTCCCCTAACCCTGGCCCTCCCCCATCCCCTCCTGTCTCTACCCCCCTCTTAATATTCCCATTAGCGAAGCGACCCTGCATTGCTGGCATAACAACCGTGCGTGTGCGTGCACGTGCGCATTTAAAAAAATTCCTAAGTGGGTGGGTGTAGGGAAGTGTTTTAGGCACCCACAAAAATAATTGTTTGAAAAAATTGATTTCTCCAAAATATCAACAGGATCACCGAGCAACACGGGGTACTCCTGCTAGTTTTCACCCCTCAGCCCAAATTGGGCTAAGGGGTATTGTCGTCCGGGCGTCCGTCAACTTTTGGTTTCCATCAATTTCGAGCAGAACGGCTTGTCCGATTAAATCCATGTTTGCAGTGTGTATTGGGGTTGAGTAGAGGAAGGTTCATGGGCGCGCTGCGATTTTCAATATGGCCGCCACGGCAGCCATCTTGAAATTGGTTTCCGTCAATTTCAAGCAGAACGGCTTGTCCGATTGAATACATTTTTGCAGTGTGTGCTGTGGTTGAGTAGAGGAAGGTTCCTTTCGAAAATGGGCGTGCTGCGATTTTCAATATGGCCGCCACGGCAGCCATCTTGAAATTGGGCTGATGGGTTGAGGGGTTACGCCCGCTTTGCGGTGCTATTTATTATATAATATAATGGCTTCCCTTTTCATCGTGAAAAGTGGCCTTTTGTGGAGGGGAAGCCATCCTTTTTGGTTGAAAAGGTACTCGATGTCTCAGTGCTATGTTAGTCAAGATGGCAGAGGGAAGCTTGATGTTGTCCGTGCCCTGAAGCATGAAGTGTTGGGGTGACAGTTGGGTGCACCATTGCTGTCCTGAGGGTAACACAGTCAATGGAGTACTGCCACAAAAGATCACCAGCCCTGACGTGGCTCCGTCAGATTTTCATCTCTTCCCCCAACTTAAAGGACACCTTAGTGTCGAACGTTTTTATTCTGACAATGATGTCAAAGCCGCTGTTAAACGCTGGGTAAGTCAGCAGGATGTGCAGGTCTGTCGTGACTGTATCATAAAACGACCTCAACGTTGACAGAAATGTGTGGACCACATTGGTGATTACGTTGAGTAATAAGTATGCACCGTGGTAGAATAAAGATTGATGTTTGTACCTGTTTTTGTTTCATTTGAATGTCTTTACCCGTTTTGGAAAAAGAACAGGAGGCATTACTTGTTACTTTTCAACTCGCCCTCGTATAAAAAGAAAGGGTTAGTGCAATTTAACATCTACAAAATATTGGGGCTTGGACAGCTACCTCTAGACAGGATGCAACCACACTCCTGGAGCTTGGACTCCAAAAAATAGCCCAACTAAAACATTTCCTCACAGACCGCATCGAGCAGTTGCCACAGGCATGTGAGCCAGCAAGCCTATTTCCGTGCCATTTATTTATCAAATAGAGTTACAATCATTTAACAATCCAGGAAGCTCAAATAAATCAGAGTGCTCACTTGACAAACGAAAACTCGAGGGAAGCCCTAAAAAATAAATAAATAGCTTGTTTACACAGGGACATGATAATATACCACATTTGACATAACAACAAAAGGACTAAATCTATCTCTGCCAGGGTGCCCAACACACTCGCACAACTGGGCAGTAGTAAAGGATATGGCACTACCATCCGGGAAGCAAGACAGGACAATCCGCTGCTGTGCCAATCTGCTTCATATATCGCTTACGCTTTATCTCTCAAATAAATAAATGCTATTTTGGACGACACCCTCCTGCCAGTGGGACATTCATTGATTAGAGAAGTTGGGTCTTGTTGTGGCACATGTTTGCTTTTAAGGTGTATGCATCATCAACTTGCACTCCAGTTTGCTTTCCTCAGATTTCACTTTGTCCTTTTTGTTTTGCTCAATGAGTTCCAGATTGGCATGGACGTTCTATTCTGGGGAATCAACTGGGCAGGAGAAATTTCTGAATGTTGACGTTTTTCCACATTGGCTGAATGTCTTGAGGCATTTCCAAAATTCTCATGAATGAGTGGGAATCCAATAAGAATAAGAATAGTGATCTAGTCTTTGTATAAAACATTATTGTTACATTTGGTTTGTGAAAGATAAGTTCAGCTGCCTTGAAACAGGAAGTCCGAATAAAAGCTTGCCCATTGATGCTGTTGAGCGGTTACACGTGTCCGCTCTGCGGCATTCATAATATTTGATTGTTGTTAGCATCGTTTTGGCACGGCATCGGCATGGTGATGATGTGTGTGGGGTCGATCGATTGATTACGTGGGAAAGTAATTTACCACTTGATCACGTGTGACTTCCCATTTCTAAAGTGCTTTTTATCACAAGGGCCAGTATTGGCGAAACTACATTTGTTTTGCATCTTCATTTATCAATACTAGTGAATAACCCGTTCTTACTCATGGGTTTATTCACCCAGAGTAGTTGTGTTTTCGTATGACTTGTAATATCACCTCATACCATGAGTAGTGCGGCAAGTAATAAAAACAAGGAACTTTGGCGCAGGAGTAGGCCATTCGGCCATCTTGCCTGTGCTACACCAACACCAGTTCACATCACCCATGCACAAATAAGCTGCTTACAAGTCCGGCCAATATCCCTGTACCCCTCTATTTCCAATGCATCTCGGTACCTATTGAATTCCGTTTTAAACCGATCAACTGTTTAAACCTATACATATTTGCATCAAGAGAATTGGGGGGCCTCCCCCAGCCCTGAACCTTGGAAATCATGAATTGAACCATTGAGGTGCCAAAATGCAATTGCTGTAACCTTTTTCAGATGTTGGCTGAACCTTTAATTTTTTGGGTCATGCGGCCCAATAATGCATCCACTCCATGCTGTCTCGCTTTGACTTGTGCATGAAATGATGGACCCAGCGTCGCTTTGTATGTCTGTGTTCTTCATCAAATATCAGCCTTCTGCTGGTATCGTTCCAGAATCTCTGTTGCTGTGGCCACTTGAGTTGCCTTTGCTTTCGATTGTGTAACCGGCAATCGTACACCCGCATTTTCAATCCACAACAGAAGTACTGACTTTCTGACAGCCAATTTTCATCCTCTATAAAGGTTCACCAACTCCTTCCTCAGCGTCATGCTGCTGTGAAGCTGAACAATGAGACCGTTGCCTTCTTACTTTTACTGTCTTGAAAATATCCGCGGTTATGCGAATCGGATGCGAGTTTGCACAATTCTCAACTGGAAAGAGGTTTGCCGTGATTTTTTATAGCAATGTGTGTTTGTATGGTCCAGCAATTGTACTGGGAATTGTTTTATAAAAGTTTAGTTAGCTTCGGATGAAGTCATTATGTGGTTTTTGCATTGTAAGCTGCCTGGATATTGGAAGATTTTCACATTTTGCAACAAGGTCCTGGTTTGTTTACCAAGTTATTCACTAGTCACTAGCGAAGAGCCCATCCTTACAGACTGGTTAATTCCCCCAGAATTGTTGTATTTTCATATGACTCGTCATAACTCCTCCCATTGTGAACAGCGATTATGCCGTGCATTTACATAGAGAGAATTGGCGCCCTCCTCCTCACCCTCAACCCCCGGGACAGCGATTGTTTCCCCCCTAAAATCCTTCCAGGCACACCGCGAGTACAACCAGCAGTTTTCAACTCATTCCGTCCTTTGGTTCAGGAGTGCATGGAATGCAACATGCAAGCAGGCACTTCTTGAATTGTATTATGATTGTCATTCCTCCTTGAACTGCCAGCTCAACAGGGTGAAAAATAAAGTGGAAAATGCGGAGACGAAACAACCTGAGAGGACATGGTTTCAATCCAAGAAGGAAAAAATGCAAGAGAAAGGTGTGAATCGGTTTTTGTTTTTTTTTACATTTTAACAATAATAGTCCAGTGCATTTCCTTTGTTATTACATCAGTGGCATATCTGAGATGTGGAAGTTACTTTTAATTACCTCCACCACCGGAGGTGGATGGAGTTATGTTTTCACCCCTGTCTGTCTGTCTGTGAGCAAGATATCTCAAAATGTTGTGGATGGATTCGGACGAAATTTGGAAGAGAGGTAGTGTATGTGCCAAGGACGAAATTATTAGATTTTGGTGAAGATCTGGATCCGGCTAGTATAATTTTTTAAGTGATTCTTCACCATTGGGAGATAGGGCCAAAAACGATGGATACGAGTAGCAGGATATCTCAAAAAGTTATGGATGGATTCTGACGAAACTTGGTGGAGAGGTTGCGCGTGTGACGAGGAAGGATTTTCTTAAATTTTGGTGAAGATCCAGATCCGTATCATAACAGGCTAGTAGAATATTTTAAGTGATTCTTCACCATTGAGTGATAGGACTAAAACCAACATATAGCAGGATATCTCAAAAAGTTATGGACGGATCTGGATGAAATTTGGGGGACACGTTGTGTGTATGTGACAATGACTAAGCAATTGGATTTTGGTGAAGATCTGATTATGGATTCTGACATGAGAATTATTTAATCATGAAGTGATGCTTCACCATTGATTGATACGGCTAAAACCGATACATAGCACGATATGTCAAAAAGTTATGGAAGGATTTGGGCGAAATCTGGTGGACCGGTTGGGTGTGTGACAAGGAAGGATTGGTTAAATTTTGGTGAAGATCCAGATCCGTATCATAACAGGCTAGTAGAATCTTTTTTGGTGAAGATCTGAATATGAATTCGGATATGAGAATTATTTAATTTTTAAGTGATTCTTCACCATTGAGATATCGGGCGAAAAGCGATATATAACATGATATTTAAAAAAAGTTATGGACGGGTTATGACTAAACTTGGGAGAAGAGTTGGCTATGTGACGAGAACAAGCTGATTAAATTTTGGTTCGGGTCCGAATTCAGATCCAGCCTATCAGTGGGATACAAAACGTAAACTGCTCAGCCTGGTGGAAGTATGCGCTCTAGCGAGTGCCGTCCTATTTGCATTTGTGTCTCTGCGCTGTTTATTCTGCCTTTTAAGGCCAAAACTAACCATTATTTTCTTCCGTTTTGTTATTTGAAGCTGTTCGATATATTCAGGGGTTTTCCAACAGTTGTTATGTTTTTTTTGGGGGGGGGGGGGGGGGGCTACATGTGCAGTTTGTAAAAATCCTTTCACTGGTTAGTCACTAAATACAGTCAGATCAGCTGTTGTAACACTTATTGGGATGTGTGTATAATTGTTATTTTGCATTCTCTCCGAAGCCAATTGTCTGAAAACTCCTTGTTGTTCTTTTTATTTTTTTCTTCCTTTTTTGCTCTTTTTTTTTTCTTCGTTATCCTTCCATTTTATACGAGGTCTGAGGCTCGTAATGGAGCTGACAGTCTCACACACACACACACACACACACACACACACACACACACACACACACACACACACACACACACACACACACGCAGTGGCGTAGTGATGGTTTGTGGCGCTCAGGGCGAAGGTCAAAAATATCACCCCCTGCAGGCACTGACATCGTCAGAAATTCCTATTGAGGGGGCCATATGAAAGAGCTCTCAGCTTCCTCAGCGGGCTCAGCAGCAGAGCCCTGAACGCTTTTCAAAATGAGAATAGATTTAGATATGATCTCCTGAGATGATTAGGCTAATTAACTACAAATAATCCAGAAGAATTCCCATGTTTCTAAACACACGCCATGTTAAGGTGTATAGAGCAGTTTAATAGGTCCTTACATGGCATGATATTCCTATTACAAAATAAATAACAAAAACAATGATAACATTATTATAAAGCATTTATTAATACTAATAATATTAGCAACAATAATAATATTCTTACCATTTGGCGATAATAAAACGAACATATAATCCCCGCCCTGATTCAAGCAGACCTGGGCTTGGTGAAAGGTAAACTAGTGCTGAAGCAGTCCAGCAGGCAGGTATGCTACAAGGCTGTTAACAAAAACTACATCAAATATGCATGCAGAAAGGTGTGGTATTTCTATGTGGCATGGTGTGGTATTTCTATGGCCCTAGACTAGAGACTGGAGCTGAAGAAACAGAGCAGCAGAGGAAGGTAAGGCAGTTAAAGAACTCACTTGACACGTGATCCTGGCCGTTGCTGATTGGGACATAGCCCATGAGATATCTAGATTTGATCGATGTAATTGCATAACAAACGTCCAACAGTTACACCCTTCCATCCCCTGGGCCAATGGGTGATCTCCATCTTACCGAGTGCATATCGAACCTCATTATACAAGATAAGAGATCTACGCAGCAGGCAGCCCGATAATTCCGAACACCATAACACAGATTTATTTACTGTGAGAGATGTCCGTGAAGCTAGCACCCTTTACCCGATTCAAAGTTAGGGTTGTAGCATTACAAAAATGGGGGGTGTTGTGGATTTCTTTGTATAAAAGGTGGATGCGAATGTGTAAATAGGGTAAAGTATGTTCTATGATCATCCGATAATGGTTCGAATCCTGTAAAGGCCTGAGAAACATAATGTAAGACATGAATAGGGCAATGGTTTGAATCCAGTAATGGACTGAATCGGTTAATCGTTCGAATGCAGTAATGGTTTGAATCCGGCCGCTTTTCTCACCGCACTCAGTGGGGCCTATCCTCAGGAGGAATTTGCTCCTCCCCATGGATGCCAACCAACTGATGGGGATTGTCCATGCCATATCCTTTTAAATGCTGAATGTGAAGCAAGGAAGCAGCACGTACCATTTTTGAAATATTTGGTATGACTCAGCCAGGGTTTGAACCGCCGACCTTCCAGACTTGGAAGACACTCAAACTTCATTATTACTTTGTTGTTAGTCTTTTTTTTCATAATCCTGTTTTTCATTATTCTTCTTCTACTTCATTCTTTCAAATCAAAATTCTGTAAAAGAGTTTGTTTTGTAAAGGGTATTCAGTATTTTTATAATATTTATATTTACTTTGGTCTTGCTTTCTATTCTCCTTTCTCAAAATATTGCCTGATGTGAGACATTAGCAAATGAACAGTTTTATTATGTGATGAACCTTGCGGCTACACTTATGGAATGCTTGTCATCACCAGCCGCAAAAGCATTGCAAGAATACGATATGTCCGTAATGGGTAAGAAGAAACGACAAGAGTTTATAAAGAACCTGAAGCAGAAGAAGCAACAAACGGTGCGTTACTCATTCATGTTTTCCCAGTCCCCAACTTTTTTCTTTTCGTTTTTCCACTCGACCTTGTCCCCTGTAAGAAATGGAGGCCTAACAACTAAAGTGGGCAAATGGGTTTACCCTTTGACAATACATCATTAGCGCAAGGGTATTATCAATCGTCATTTGTTACCTGAACAAAGCGTTTATGTATTCATGACTGAAGATGGTACATCCCTCATACGTACCCACAGCCGGAGGACCGGGCACAGTTTGAGATCCTGAAGGCCCACATGTTTGCTGAGCGCACCGCAAAACGTAATCGGCGACAGAAGAAGATTCAAGCAATGCCAGAGACTAAGGCTGCACCAAAAGGTAGTCATGTTTTCACGAGTCAATGCCTTGCAAATGTAAGGATAAGTAAATCTTTTTGGGGGACGGATTAGCGTGCAATCAGAGTTGATGGTTTTTCGAAACAGTACCGGTGTACAGGTAGTGGACAAAATCATGGAAACACGAGGGTGAATGGGGGACATCAAGCAACGGCTTCCAAACAGGTGTGGCCCATGTGTTAATTAAGCAAATAACATCCCAGCATGCTTAGGGTCATATATAAAAATGCTGCACAGTCCTGGTTGCCGATAATTTGACTAGCATGGCTACAAGAGGAGAGTGAACCCCCCAGTGGCCCCATCCACACAGCACGTGTGGTTGCCCAATGATTTGATTAGCACAACACTGATGTTATCCTTATGTCATGGCCTTCTCAGTCACCAAATCTCAACCCAAACAAGCATTTATCCTGGAACGATGCCTTACAGCATTTTCCACCTCCATCAAACAGATGTGAATTGATTGACTTCCTCGTGGAAGAATGGTGCGACATCCCTCCTGCAGAATTCCAGATGCTGGTGGACTATATGCCACAGCACATACTGGCCACACATCGTGGCTACACATGGTGGCTCTACGCACTGTTAAGTGACTTTACATTGGTGTTTCCTTTTTTTATCCAACACCTGCACAAAATTTTTTCAAAATTTTTACTGGGTTTGCTGCAAGACATTTCAGGATATGGATGAGACACCTGTTTCAAATGGAAAGCGTCTGTTTGGTGGCTTCTGTTGTCCAGGTTTCATTCGAATGGAAATACTGTGGCAATTACTGTTATTGAAAATTTCTGCTTTAATCTTCAACCCTTTGTATTCCAGAAAAACATGCCAAGAAGCGGAAAGTCGGAACCTTTGACAAGGAGCTAACCAACACGTCGAAGAATTGTGTGAAGCAGTTCAGGGCTGGGTGAGTTTATTTAATTATTTATTTATTTTTGCTGCACCAGAGTTTCCTTGTTTGGCTTGCGTGATATTCCTATTAATAATTACCTTCCCAAGTAAGTCGCAGGTGATGTTTGCCTGTAGAACATTAATGGCCCTTTATTTTATGAATCGCTCGGTAACATTCATACTTTCCAGTCACAGCTCATTTTCGGCTGTGAGGAATTATCCGGATTGATCGGGCAGTGTTTTTTCTTTCTTTTTTTTCTTTTTTTTGTATACAAAATCAAGGCTCGTGTAAGAGCTAACATTAGTCACAAAAAAACAAACTGACACATAAAACATACGATTAAGGGAGCGGGAGACAAGATGGGGAGAGAGAGGGAAGCACACAAGTACAACAGTAGAGAACAGAGGGACATTGGGAGATCTGTGGGAGGGAGAGGGGATGGGGGGAGGTGGGAGAGGTATAAAACACATGGACACTGCTAGGGCTTCCATGAAAGAGGTCAGTATTTCAAAAAAGGTGGATCTGGGGTGAATTAACGGGGTTAGAAAAGATCAAGGTTTTGGATGGGGGATAAGAGATGGTGGTGAACAGCTGTTTTAAAGACCTGGAGGGAGGAGTGGGATTGAAGAGAGTGGGGGAGTTTGTTCCAGAGGTGGGAGAAAAGAGGAATGAAAGAGTGAAGGTGAGCAGAGAGTCTTGATTTTGACAGTTTCACCATAAGAGGGTAGCTGGCAGATCTTGTGTAACTGTAGGAATATTTGGGGGACAGAGCACAGACAGAGTGTAGTCGGACAGGTGGAGACAAGTGTAGTCGGAGTCGGAGTGTAGTCGTAGTAGTCGTGTGTAGTCGTAGTCCGACTACAAGTGTAGTCGGAGTGTAGACAGGAGCAAGGCCGGAGAGTAGTCGTTATTACAGGTAGAAAACAGAAACACCACCAACCTGCCTGCGGTGAGTGAGTGAAAGGGCCTCGGAGCTTTATCGCGGGAGATTCCAATGATTCTGAAAGCTTTGGTTTCAACAGCATGAAGCCGAGCTAGGTGTGAGGCAGGAGCACCAGCCCAGACGGGAGAGCAGTATTCCATTGAGCTGCGGATGAAAGCCTTGTATGTGGTGAGGAGCTCAGGTGTGCCAAGGAAAGACTTCACACGACGGAGGATGCCCAGTCGGCGACTGGCTTTGGAGGCCAGCTTGGAAATGTTGTTTTCCCAGGAAAGATCATGGCAGAAAGTGAGACCCAAAAGCTTAAGTGACAGAACTTCTTCAAGGGGATTGTTCAAAAAGTAGATGGGAGGGTTGTCCAGCCGGTCTTTTCGGAGAGACATAGTGAGAGTGTGAGATTTGTCAGGATTGAAAGACATGTTCCACTTGTTTGACCAGTCTGTGTTTTTGTCCAGGTCTGCATAGAGTGAGGAGGCTGCAGACTGCCGATCTTAGGGATGAGGTATGGAGCGGCAGAGAGTGGAGTCATCAGCAAAGAGATAGAGAGGATTTTCCAGAGTCGGAGAGATCCTTGATGAAGACCAGAAAAAGCACAGGGCCCAGAACACTGCCTTGAGGAACTCCAGCCTGAGCAGGAAGGGGAGATGAGAGAAATCCATTCAGGGCCACACATTGACTATGACCAGAGAGGAAGTGCGTGGAGTTTTCCATGGATACCTCCATGGAGGAGAGTTTGGTGAGCAGAGCGCGGTGCCAGACCGTATTGAAGGCAGTTGATATGTCAAGGGAGACAGCTCTGATTTCCTGTTTGGAATTGAGGACCTCCATCCATTGTTGAGACAGCAGATGCAGCATGTCCAGAGTAGAATGACCTGGTCTGAATCCAAATTGATGATCCCAGATCAAGCCATTGGAGAAGAGGAAGGATTTGATGTCAGAAGCGATGATGGATTCCATGACCTTGCTGATTATTGGGAGCAGGCTGATTGGTCTGTAGTTGCAAGGATCTGTTTTTGCACCTTTTTTGTGTAAAGCGGTAATGTTGGCTGATTTCCAAGCAGAAGGCAGATGACCTTGAGCAAAAGAGAGGGTGAAGAGAGCAGAGAGAGGGTGAGATAGAGCGGTAGAGCAGGATTTTAGGACCCGTGGGCTGATGCCGTCTGGTCCATTTGCAGAATCAGAGTCGAGGTTTGACAGAAACTTCTCCACCTTGTCGGGAGAGAAGGACACAGAGTCAAGGAGCAGCTGCGTATGACTGTGTAAGGTGGGTGCAGAGAGAGATGGGTTTGGAACACAAGATTTGGAGGCAAACACAGAGTTGCGGCATTCAGCTTTTTCATGTGCGTAGTCAGCTGTGTAGCCATTTGAGGTAAGGGAGGGAATGGAAGGGCAACAAACATCAAAAACAGATTTGAACAGACGCCACCAGGATTTGGAAGAGGGAGACAGGTTTGAACGATCAGTGTTGAGAGTAGAGAGATAGTGCTTCCTGACACTCCTGAGGGTAGACACACACTTCTTCCAAGCTTTGTGGAAGGAACTGAGATTACCTTCCGTTGAATTTGCCTTCCATGAGGCGAAGGCAAGTTGTTTCAGGGCAACTGCCTCACCACAAGATTCAGTGTACCATGGACGGGAGGAAGGGTATGACAACTGAAGACGAGATGGGATAAATCTGTGCATGAGAAAGAGCAGTTTTCTTTGGAAGAATTCCCCAAGATGAGTTGATGTCGGAGAGAGTAGAAATTGGAGACCAGTCTAGAATTTTAATGGCTGCTTTGAGAGTGAAATGCCAGACTCGTCGGCACTGAGGAGGTTCTCTGAGAATGGCCAGAGAGATGTCCACTTTAACAAGCAAATTATCTGATGAACTAATTGGAGCAGAAGAATAACAGCAGACATTTGCAGTGAAGTTAGTCATAACCACATCCAGAAGAGATGTACCGTTGACTGAGATCCGGGTCAGGAAATTGCCAGATTGTGTCAGTCCCAATGAGTCGCATAAGTCCTTTGCTGAGGTACCATGGCTGGTGAGAGAGGTGCCCACACCCAGCCTGCTGGCATGATGACAATTGAAATTGCCACATATGAGGAAAAGAGAGTTTGGATGATGGCTAGAAGTTGGTCCATGTTGTCAGACAGCGAGATGTAAATGGAGTCATCACTGCTTGGTGAACGGTACAACACACATGTGAACAAAAGGTGGGAGCGGAGGGTAAGCCGAAGCTAGAGGTACTCCTGGGGGTGTGATGGAGAGAGGGCAGTGCAGGGAGAGTGAGGAGGGAGTTTTGAAAGGGAGGGATTATGGGGGAGATTTGAAGGGCAGGGCTGATTGGGGAGATTTGAAGGGGAGGGTAGGGGTGAGTTAAGGTAATGATGTAATTGGGTGTAGGAAGGAGTAGATGGAGGGGACAGGAAGTGGGACGCTGGTATGGGATAGGGTTTGACAGATAGGGGCAAGTAGAAAGAGGGGAGGGAACCGACGGGAGGATTTGACAAAGAAGATGTACAAAATGAACGATTAATTAAATACAAACATCCATTGCAAGCTGCGGTTGTTGAAATTTTCAAGTCAGATATACATTTTAAAACGTTGGGAGTTGGGGTGATACAAAGGCGAGTTCAGAGTATGTAGAAAGGAACAGCTGTGTGTTGGTATGGTTGAAGAATTTATTTGGAAATGAGCTTTTGAAGAGGAAAAGGAAGAGTGAATTATAATAGAATGGAGAATTCAACATGGGAGAAAAAGGAAATTGAAACATTTTAAATAGCACAGTGAAGACCATCAGGGTAAGACATGGAGGTGTATATAAACAGTTGGTCGGTACGGCGGGAGCAATTGCCTCTTTTTTTAAAATTACTAGTGCACCCGCTCACTACGGGAGCGGCAGGAAGGGCCATTCCTCTTTGGGGTATATAAGATTACAGTCAATCTATGGTCGGGTCTGTAGAACATTGGGTGTGTGTTCATTTACCAAGTTTCTTGTGGAGAGATCGCCAAGTGGTTTAAGCATTTGAGCAAGCACTCCATTCAAAGCTAGCAGCTTGGCAAATGAGCACAACCCGGACTTCCTCCCTTTCAGTTTCGTGTTAAACAGCAGGAGCGAGTTTCAAAAGGCCGCCACGTTTGCGCCAGGAAGTGTCATGTTATTAACCCAACTCTTGTGGGGTATATAGAGTACTGTAGATCTTCGCTCAGTTCTGAAAGTAAAATTTACCTCACCAATGTCGGGATTCCTCCAAATTTCTTCATTTAGTGTTATAAACAGCATTAGCGACTGTTTAAAAAGCTAATCATACTTGTTTGTGGTTTATAATATTTTTACACTCTGGTAGAGGCCGTTCGGTCGTTGCTTCCACGAAAACGCCATGATAAGCTATTTATAAATGTTGACTCGACGTTTGTTCAAGGAGGAAAAACACCTTGGGGAGGTGGGATATTATTGGTATTAATATTGTTATGTAATATTATGCTACTATCATTCGTTTTTGTTATTCGAAGCAGCCTTGCAAAAATGCCACGATAAGGCTAACTTAACATTGATATACACCTCAACTTGCAACCCCATTGACGGCAATGGTGGGGAAAACCCACTCAGGGGAGAAAACCCCCTTGGGGATGGGGGCAAATGAATGCGCTACAACCTTCATTTTGTAACCCTTAGTCATCTTGTCAAGTTTGGTTGAGATTGGATAAGTAATGACAGAATGTATTTGGGTCAAAAATTCATCAGACAGACACCAAATGGCGTATTTTAGTATGATTTTTTTGAGCGTTAGGTTGAAGAAGAGTAAAGCAAAAGCTTTAAGAAAATAATTTTGAGCTGTATGGTGAATACCAAGACACTAACAGGGGTTATAATTGGGAGGATCTGAAGGAGAAATAAGGGAACTGGGGAGAAAACAAAAGAGCTGAAGGCAGTCAGGAGAAAAGACAATAAAAAAGACGAAAATGTAGGCCCCAAAAACCCGGCACGAAAAGTCCAACGAATACTTACAAATTGGCACAAGTTTTGAAACAAAAACCTAACTAGAAGCACACAGTAAATACAGAGACAGATACAATAAACAGCAAAAACTCGACAAAACTACCGGGAGTACTTATCTTTGAGGAATCTGGCAGAGTCCAAAAACAGCAGGACCAAGCTCAAGAAACCGGAACCAGAAGTAAAATCAGAATGTAAAAGATAGTCAGCATGTCGAGGATTGGGAATAGGATTTGGGGATAACATGAGATGGTGATTGTGTGGGAGTCTGCCCACCTTTATCAAAATATGACAGACAACACTTGATAGATAAAGGATTATTTATTTCGTACGTACGGAGAGAAAAGTTTGTCCTCAGGCAAGCAGATCTCTAAAGCTCGTGTTCAGCGTGAGGTGCACTCCTCGTGAGGGCTGCCTTCAGGGTAGCTCATCAAATATAATGCCCTCAAAACCATAATCTCTTTCATCAAGTATAACACATTCTTCTCTGCCCGCTCTGCCATCAATACCACGTGACATCAACAAAGGAAAGCAGAAGTCACGCTGGAGCATGAGATAAGAACAAAAGCTGATGTAACGGATCCTTGGCTCACATTTGCATAAGATCAAACCACAGATAAAACATGTTTTTGCCAGCTCAGCACAGAGAAGCAGTTCTTCTACCCGCAACTGTGAAATGGCTCTCAGTCAACTCTATACAAACAAGCATATTTCCTTTTGGCCTGGCTCAACTCTATCACATGATGCATTTGCCCAACATGCTTTTCGGCCATGGCTGTCTCTGATTGGTCCAGAGATGACAATTATTCATTTTTACTCTGACAATTGCTCACTACTCTAAAGGCTGTAGAGAAGATGATGATTGAAGAGACTTGGAGAGGTGAGTCGAGAGAACAGCGGGCAAGAGATTTTAAGAGGGCCAATAAGGATTGTGTTGCTCGCACAACAAGTGTGACCTAGTCACACTCATTGACAAACACATGAGAGGGCAGGTGGGGTGAGACCATAAATGAAGTGATAGCAAATTGCTAGACCAACAACCTCTCTGTGATAGAAGAGCAGGCCTTGCACCTCAGCCTCCTATTAAGTAACACAAATTAGAACGTTGCGTGCCACTGCTCCCAAGGGTTCTCAGTGAGATCTGGCAGCACCACGCCTCATTGGACATCCGTACTGCATAGCAATGTGGATTAATACTTTACACTATGTTATGAGCTGAAGAATGGCAACTCTGCGGAGGATTTTAAGGCGCTTCCCTGCTATGTCGGTGTTGACATAAACCTGTGAAAATCCCTGTTACCTTTGCAATGCCTCGTTTACGTTGTGGCCCATGCTTGCTGATGCTCCATAAATATCCTTCACACCCTCCCCAGACCCCACCCCCTCCTTCAATTATTTTTGTACTCTTTATCCCTTTGCCACATAGACTCTTGCGTTCTTCTTCAGAACTTGATGTTCATATGTACGTCCATTGTTTGCCTGCTGCTCTTTCTCCCCGTGTTGTTTGAACCTCCTTGTCCTGTTTTGCTCATTAATGCATTTCCTCTTGCATATCAAAAAGTCCATAGCTGCTGTGCTTGGAAGTATGGAATGTCTGAGCATGCATTGGAATTTTCCCATATAGTTTGTGCTTAATTTGCTTGGCATGCCGCTCTAACATGTCTCTACATGCCTCGTCTTGTCGGTAGGCTACGTCCCTGGAGATTGAGAAATTAGTTCCAGTTGCGCATCCAGACTTAGCAATTGATACTCAAATGTGAAACTACAAACTGCCTACTTGTACGGTGATAAAAGGTGTTTGCACATTTATCAAACCATCTTGCTTCCTTTTGTGTATTTCCTGCAGATCATTTCAAGACAGGAAAAAAGTTGGTGGGGCAGGGATCAAAAAGGGAAGGCAATTCAAGTCAAAAATGAGGTAATTCCCAACCTTACTCCGTTTCTGATTTTTCTGACCTCTCACCTTTCCTTTTCCTCTGCCACCACCGTAGCTAACTGATTGTGGTGCATGTATTGATTTTGTAGACGGTGATGTCATCCTTCACAAAAAACTGAAAATGAAATGAACAGTAAAGGTTAGAGTGTTAGACCATCATGGTTTGGTTTGGGGTTCATCAGTAACTTCACCTTTGGTTTGGAAAAACTTCTTTAAATAAAAACAGAAGTTGTTTACAATCATCTATTGGATATGGATATATTTTTATGCTTCCACTGTTAACGTAATGTCCCCGGCGATGTTGATACCGATGGAGTCGCCAGAAGCATTATGTTTTTGGGTTGTTTGTCCGTCCGCGTGTCTGTCTGAGATAGATTTTCGTTACCACAATGACTTGAGAATGGCTGAAAGGATCTCGGTCAACTTGGTACATGAATGTATATTGTATAATGATGCAAAGATGAAGTGATTAGATGATGGGGTCAAGAGGACAAAGGACAAAGGTCAATAAGATAAAAATTCTGTTACCGAGCTAACTTGTGAACCAGTGATGGGTGACCAAACTTGGTATAAGTATATATTATAATGCAAAGATTAACTCAAAAGATTTTGGAGTCAAAGGTCATGTCAGGTAAAAATGTGGTACTTTATAACAGCTAAAGGGATTTAAATCAAAATTGGTAAAGGTATGTATAATGATGTAAATATGTGGGTGGAGGCATATCGGTCAACCTAGCGACATCGAAGAGTGCCGTTATAGTTTGCATTGAATTCTGTCACAAGTGAGGCTTTCATAAGCAACATTAGCACTCTTAATGACCGTGGCCAAGTAATTCCTCGATTGACCCTCATCATTAAAAGGAATGAGTATGGAAACCCCCCATTGGTTCGCATTCATGGGGAGGTGGAAATTCTTCAAATGCCATCTGAGTGCAGAAAGAAAAGTGGTGTCGTAAAACTGAGTCATCCCAAGTCTCAAAGTATCATCATCCCAAGTCATCCCAAGCCACTGAGTGACTTCATTTCCCAGACCACTCTGCTTCATGCATACAGTGCCTTCAGAAATTATTCCCACCCCTTGACTTTTTTCACATTTCGTTGTGTTACAGCCTGAATTTAAAATACAGACTTGGCATTTAATATGGGATATTTTTTTTTGTGGGGGTGAACTTACTTTTCAAGATGTCTTAGAGCCAAAAGTTCATTGGAATTATGTTGAAATTATTCTATATTTTGTTAATGTGACCTTTAAAAGAAACAAAAACCACATTTGACATTTCGAAACAAATAAATTGATCCTTGAAAGTGATGCAAACTGATATCGAACTCAATTCATGGACAGTACTGTGTTAAACTTCTGTACGTTTTCCAGAAGTATCTCTTTATTTTGCACATTGGCCAAATTTTTTTTTAACAAAAACAAAAGTTAAATTACGACTGGGATTACGGACAGTAAAATTACAGTTCAGTACTTCGTGTAACCCCCACGAGCATTCAGGAGAGCACGTACACGTTGAGGTATGCTGTTCACGAGATTTGCCAAGGTTTGGACAGGAATCGCTTGCCATGCAGTGACAATAGCCTGCTGCAATTCACGCACAGAGGTCGGCTGCTGGTCCAAGTTGTCGATTTGACGCGTTAATTCTGCCCACAAGTTCTCTATCGGATTCATATCCGGGGACATGGCAGGCCACTCCAAATGCTCTACACCACGGTCAGCAAGAAAGTGTTGGATCATGCGAGCACGATGAGGCCGTACATTGTCATCTTGGAAGACAAAGTTTCCTCGAAAGGCTGCACGAGCAAATGGAAGCAATGTTTTTTTCCAGAATGGCCCTGTACTTGAACTGGTTCAGGTTTCCATTCAGAACAACCAGGTCAGTTTTGCCCCCTGTATGAAAAGCAGCCCAAACGGTCACCCCACCACCTCCAGCTTGGACTCTTGGCACTATACAATCTTTGTTGTAGGCTTCATGCACTTGTCTGCGCACTCGGACATGGCCATCTTGACGATAGACCAGAAATCTAGACTCGTCACTGAAGATTACGTGATTCCAGTGTCCTGGCTGCCATTGACGGTGCTCTCTGGCCCACTGCAATCGGCGCTGGTGGTGTTGTCTGGTCAGGCGTGGCTTTCTCAGGGGACGCCTGGCACGATAGCCTGCTTGAACCAGTCGTTGGTTGACTAGCCTTCTGGATACAGGCACATTTGTCAGTTGCTGCCACTCAGCCCTAAGCCGATTAGCTGACTTGGTACGGCCATTGCGGACTAACCGCTGCAGCTGGCGATCATCCCTCCTTGTGGTTCTGTGGGGACGTCCTGGCCTCGGTATTGGAGTAGGGACACCGCTCTGAGCATTTCGTTTCAGGATCTTTGACACCTGACCTTGAGTGATGCCATACTGCCGAGCAATACCACGCTGTTTCATGCCGTAATTTCGTAAAGCCACCACTCCATGACAAACAGCATTGTCGAGTTGACGGACCATCTCCAGAGGAAGTGGCAATAACTTTTGGAGATGTGCAGCAGTTGTTTTCCACTAAT
The DNA here is from genome assembly GCF_964187855.1 of Myxine glutinosa. Taxonomy (NCBI): domain Eukaryota; kingdom Metazoa; phylum Chordata; class Myxini; order Myxiniformes; family Myxinidae; genus Myxine; species Myxine glutinosa. Next base: position 64,533,114 of record NC_136262.1, read on the forward strand.
ACAGATAGTCAGGGAATATTGCAAAAATCTGGGAACAAATTCCTTACCAAGAAATTTCTTCACCAATGTGTTTGTAAGGGTGTCCACTAACACATTTCAAAAAGTTGAAATTCAAGTCCCCTAGGGGAACCCGTGACAGGGGTCAATTACCTTTTTTAAGATAAAATTTTTCTTATATTTACATTCTGGGTCACAGTATCCGACAGGAAGCATCAAAATTATTCAAAGTAGGCTCATTTTAAAGCTAAGAACATATCTGACATGGTGATACCTAAAACAAATCAATATGTTAAAAAGTTTACACAATTTTGAGCAAAAAATAATAATTTTTTGTCATTTTGGGGGTAAAAAGTAACTTTTCTGGTCTACAATTCGTCTTCTAGGTAGATACCCCTTCGTTTCATTTTTCTGAAAGTTTCCAGCAAACTGCCCAAGATATGCAGCCTTAATGTATTATAAGTAAAACATTCTGGTATTTATAAAATTGAAACTATGAAAGGTCACTGACCTTTATTGTTTTCCCTTATTGTAACATAAATTGTAATAACCGTTACAGGTATTTTTCTTTTGTTACCCTAATTTTTTAACCCTAGCTTTTTCCTTTGTAGGGCAGTACAGGCTAGCAGTATTACTACATGGTCGATGTCATCAAGATCTTCATTAAAACTGAACGACTTGCAGACCACGACGGGCACCTGTCCTGCATTGTTATCAGGATGCTGGACACCTTTTCAGCTGCGGGGCATCATCAATACGCCAAGGGCGCACGGCTGTATTGTCAGCTGATGAAGCAACTCGAAACTTCACCTAGATACAAGGAGACCTTCGAAAGTTTCACTGCTCATGGGAATCACGTTGTCCGTTACTCTTGCCATGATTGGTCTGGCACCTGGTGTGACATCTGTATCGAGCAGAAACTGATGAAGGGGGCCAAGTCAGAAGGTGGTTTGAGCAGAGGGAGGATGAGGAATAGTGATTCTGGCCACAAGTGCTGGGTACAAACCCTCAACCACTTATCCGATGTCAACCAGCGCATGGAGGAAGGTGCCAAGAAACATGGTCCACTCCACAAAGACCTTGCCAAAACTCGGATGAAGCGAGACGCTGAAGCGATTGGACTTGCCCTGAAGTGGTTGGAGGAGAACAATCCCTTCGACCACGATCGAGACGAGCATTTGCTTGTATCCTTCTCAACAGGATTCACGAGCACTGCAGATGACACAGTCAATGGTGAGAGAGCGGCTGAAGTAGGGAGGGAGATGCAGATAAAGCTGGACGGAAAGTCAGTGACATCGACCATGCAGGTGAAGTTCAAGGTACAGGCCCCGTCATCGCTCAGAAAGATTCGCAAGGTCAATGAGAAGAAGATTCTCCTAAACTCACTCAAGTTGTTCAACCGACTGATAATTTTCGCCCAACGGCATATGACAGTCGAGACAAGCTTAAAGTATGAGCTGACTCCCTTCCCCTTGTCCTTGTTCAGCAACAAAGATCAGAAAATGAACAAGGCGAACAAGGCAGGCTTTTCCAAGACTAGCCTGAAGGAGTTGACCGATCCGCTTGACCTCACTGACCAAGCCTGCTCCAGTCTGGTGGTTGATGGCGGATGGCTTCTCTACATGGTGAAGTGGGAACAAGGTCAGACTTGGCAGGAGATTGCCGGTTTTGACAGGTTTTGTGCAGGGGACATTGATGAACATATGGACATCTTCCTTGACGTACGGGCTACTAAGGACGTGGTGATCGGGGCTGGTATTGCGATTTTCCAGCACATTTACCATGAACCAGGTACTACTTTGGGTGCAATTCGATACAACATGTTCTCGCGGAAGGCGGCGGCCGGGTTGATCAAACCAGAGACTCTACCTCCAACAGAGGGTGCAGCTGCACAGCATTCTCTCCGTGCCTATCTCCAAACCCGGGACTGGATGCTGCTGCAGAGCATGTCTTTGGACCCCAGTGACTATGGATGGACGGTAGGGGTTCGTGGTTATGAGCCAGTTCCAACAGTAGACCCCATGGCTCCTGAGGAGCTGCTCCGGTTCACGACCTGCAATTGTGCTGGAGATTGCAACAACCGGCGGTGAAACTGCAAGAAGAATGGTGTCAAGTGTATCTCAGCATGCGGAAGTTGTACAGGCATTACATGTATGAACTGTATCCCTGATGATGTAGAGTCTGGAGAAGACTCAGACCTCGACTCCTGAGGTATTTGACATTGTGGAGCAGTATCGATTTAAACCCTTACACGAAAGCAGACGAACCGATGGTAAACCGATTCCGGATTCCCAGTAACGGTTATTACAATTTATGTTACAATAAGGGAAAACAATAAAGGTCAGTGACCTTTCATAGTTTCAATTTTATAAATACCAGAATGTTTTACTTATAATACATTAAGGCTGCATATCTTGGGCAGTTTGCTGGAAACTTTCAGAAAAATGAAACGAAGGGGTATCTACCTAGAAGACGAATTGTAGACCAGAAAAGTTAATTTTTACCCAAAAAATGACAAAAAATTATATTTTTTTGCTCAAAATTGTGTAAACTTTTTAACATATTGATTTGTTTTAGGTATCACCATGTCAGATATGTTCTTAGCTTTAAAATGAGCCTACTTTGAATAATTTTGATGCTTCCTGTCGGATACTGTGACCCAGAATGTAAATATAAGAAAAATTTGATCTTAAAAAAGGTAATTGACCCCTGTCACGGGTTCCCCTAGGGGACTTGAATTTCAACTTTTTGAAATGTGTTAGTGGACACCCTTACAAACACATTGGTGAAGAAATTTCTTGGTAAGGAATTTGTTCCCAGATTTTCCAGATTTCTGATAATATTCCCTGACTAAGAACGCAACAACCCTTGTATACCCGACTGTGAAGCCAATCATCAAATGCACCTGTCCGTACATTTTGCCACGCCATCTGTGATATAATCCTGTTGTTGACTTCTTGCTGCGACAGACAATCAGTGACATGGTTCTTTTAACAAATAAATCACCAAAGTGTAAAAGAAACTCACCAGATTGATATACTGAGTTAAGAAAGTAAACCCAAGTCAAGAAAAAATATATATTCCATATTAAATGCCAAGTCTGTAGATTAAATTTTTTTAAATCGTCACTGGTCTACAACAATACCCCGTAATGTCAGTGTGTTTTTTTTATTTTAGGAATCTTTACAAAATAATTAAAAATTAAAAGCTGAAATGTATTGAGCCAATAGGTATTCAACCCCTTTGCTCCTGCCTACACTCCAAATTGAGCTCAGTTGCATCCAATTTCCTTTGATCATCCTTAAGATAACTTCACAACTTGATTATAATCCACCTGTGTCCAATTCAATTGATTGGACATGATTTAGGTCAGAAACGCACATTGGTCAAACACACATTTGGTCAAACATCATTGAAACACACATTTCTAAACAAGGTCCCACAGTTGACAGTGCGTGTCAGAGCAGAAACTCTACCACAGAGTTCAAGGATATGTCCGTAGAACTCTCAGAATTGTGAGGAGGCATATATCGGGGAATAGTTTTTTTTTAATTTCTCGTGTTGAAAGTTCCCAAGAGCACAGTGAGCTCCATCATTCAAAAATGGAAAGAATATGGAACGACCCAGACTCTTCCTAGAGCTAGCCGTCCAAACAAACTGAGCAACCGGGCAAGAAGGACCTTGGTCAGGGAGGTGACCAAGAACCAATTAACCACTCTGCAGAACTCCATAGTTCCTTAGATGAGATGGGAGAACCTGCCAGAAGGACAACAGTCTTTGCATCACTTCGCAATTATTCTTCCCCTTTTCCCTTTATAAGAGGGTGAGGTTCGATGGCACCAAGCTCCTGCCCTGCCTTGACCATAATACTCCTCCACTACCCTCTGCCCTCAGCCCTCAGCCAACTCTCTCCAACCACCCCCACCTTATTAATATCCCTCTTCACACAATCCTTCCATCTCAACCATCGTCTACCTTTTTTTCCTCCTACCTTGTTTCCTCAACCTATCCGCTCTCTTTGCCATTCTCTCTTCCCCCATTTGCACCAAATGTCCAGCCCATCGCAGCCGGCATTTCACCAATCTCCACATCAAGCTCATCTGCACACCAATCTCCGCCCTCAGTCCATACATTCTCCTTCTATCCACCCTCTTCACACCCGCAATCCTCCTGACCCAGGTGTTCTCCCAAACATGCAGCCTCTGTTGTTGTCTCTCTGTCAGTGCCACCGTCTCCAGACCGCAAAGGTACGCCGGCCTTACGCACGACATCAGAACCTTTCCTTTCAATCTCCTTCAAATGTGTCTGTCTGCCATTACACCCTCCACCCTCCTCCACACATTCACACCCACCTGAATTCTCCTCCGCACCTGATTTGCCATCCCCGGTCACTGTTCCACCCAGATACTCAAATCTATTTCCTTGCCTGATCTCCTTCCCCTCTACCCCGATATTCTTTTCTTCTCTCTGCTGCCCAACCCACATCACCTCCATATTCTCCATGCTCATTTTCAGCTCATGTTTCTCAAATGCCTCCTCCTTCCACTCCCCTAGTACTTCTTACATCTCCCACCCACTCTCCACCACAACAACCAGATTGTCCGCTTGCAATATCCTCCCCAGGTTATTCTTTTATGTTTACCTTCTTGCTTACCAGCTTATCACCATGATAAACAGGAGTGGGCTGTGAGCACTTCCCTGCCTCAAACCGATGTTGGAAGACAGAAGCCACTCCTGAGAAAAAGACACATGCCAGCATGCCTGGAGTTTACAAAAATAGTACAGGCATTTTATGAAAAATAGCTGTGCAACCTCACACAAATTGCAACAAAAACAAACAACGAATTTTGATTCCTGGATATGTCTTCTATCACATGAAAAAAGTCTAAAGGAATCGTCTGGAGGGGGGGGGGGGGGGGGGGGGAATTATGAAAATCATCAATGTTTAACCCGACCAAAAACGGATTTTTTTTTTGCCACAAATCAGTGTTCTTGCATGGTTGTTCAAATGACCTATTAGTATATACCATGCTTAATGTTTGGTGAAGAGGATTTAAATCAATGAAGAATTCAAGTTTATAAAGAAATTCAGAAATCGTCGTCGTCGTCGTCGTCGTCGTCCCAGATCCCCTGTAGTTTCCACAAGCTAGAGTACACTAAATGTTATTTTTCTTGCATGTGCATCTCAGGGTGCTGCAGTCATCCTGACAGTTGCACCTGATCACCTGCCGCAGCTTTTCAGGAGCAGGAGCTAGGGCTGTCTGGAATGGCACAAGCCCCTCGTCACACTCCTGCCACCCCCACTCAGTCGGACGAAGTCCATCTGCCGATCCCTTCTATTCTTGAACTTACAGGTACACACGCAGGCTGTGGTACATTGCTGCTCCTGCTGTTGGTGGCAACATCTGTGGTTGAACGGGAGATGAGCTTGAAGCCACCTTCTCACAGAAGCGCTGATGATGGAGGAAGTCCAAGGTGTCAGTGGGTTTTCCATTGTAGAGGATCGCCAATGCTTTTGCTCCTGCATCTGCGACATCTTGCTTGGAAGCAAAAGGTGTGTCAAACACCTTGGCCTGGTCACGGAATGCGCTGCTTGCTTTGAATCGCTTGAGAGATGCTCCCTTTCCTATTCCATGGAGGCGAGATGTTGTGTCACATCCAAGAACTGCATGTATAAAGAGCACGTGCTTGCATATGTCTGGACCAAGTAGTTGTTTTGTAGCTTTGATGTTCCACATGTGAGGCTTCTTTCTGTTCTTTTTTGGCTCAGGACAAAAGATGTCATTGGATTCCAGACTTGCATGGTGGATGAGGAGGAGGAGGATGAGGAGGTCTGTGTCATCACCAACTAGCTCAGCTCAGTTCCAGGGGTGATGGCAGCAATCATTCCCATGCCATGGAAGGTGCCATGACCATCGAGCGTGCGAATATTATGGTCGACATTGTCGGCAGCATACTGGACAAACTCTGTCGTCATGTTAGGAATGCCTGTTCCGTGTGATTGAGCAGCATTTCACTCAAATTGGAGCACCTGTTGGTATGAGCAGCAGAACCCGTGATGATGAAGGGAGTCGATGAGGAATCTTGATGCGAAGTGGTGATACAGTTGCACGCCCAAACCAAACTGCAGTGGTGTCAGCAGGACTCTAGGTCTGGTTGCTTGCATCATTGCTTGTCCAATTGATGCCACTTTGACGCCAGCATTCTTCCCAGCAAATAGTCCTGCCAATAGTATCAGAGTATCTGGTAGATATTTGACACCAGATTTTTGTGATTCTATGTCAATACAAGATGGATAGACTTCATGGGATGTTTCCATGGCTTTGATGTCTTTCATCAGTTTAGCAGCTGCCTGTACAAGTTTTATCTTCTCTTCAGCAGTGTTAGTTTTCTGCTGCTGCTTTTTGTAGTATTCCTGTAACACCTCCCTGGCTGTTGTCCTGAAGGTAACCACGTTTGGCTTTCCATTAATCTCTGTCTGGATTATCCTCTCACCAAAATGTTCATGCAGCCTCGTCTTCATGTGGGTGTAGCCATATGCCTCATGTTTTGTGTCTGATGGTTTCTGTTGCATAATGGTAATGAGATCATTGACAGTGATCTGCTCGTCATCATTTTCTTCAAGATATTTTGCAACATCCAAGAATGCTTCAGTCTTCTCATCAGCTTTCGGCCTTCCAAGCTTTGCTCTCTTGGAGATTTCCGTGTTCATCTGCTGAGCCATGGGTATCTGCTTCTTTGTGCGGAAATTGACGCTGCAAGTCTGATGGTACACTGCATCTGCAGCGTGCAGGTCATGAACATGCAGAATTCACGCCTTGACAGTACCTGACCAATCATCTGCTTGTTCGCGACATGTTGCCAGGAGCGTTTCTTTGAATTCAATGGTCTTGACTTGAAGAACTTCCTGCCTCTTCCTCTTTCTTCCAAACGTTGCTGGTCTACCACAAAAAAGGCAATCAGCCTGGAAAGAGAACCTCTCCTCAGATGACCTAAGTACTTGTCTGTCATTGCTTGTGCTTGGCTTTGACTCTTCTTGCTTGGTGTCCTTGGCTATCTGTTGTGGGTGACAGTATGTGCGGCGACAGTCTTTGTGTACCTTTTCTCCAGGCACAGTGTGAATGCTGTCTTTTCTTGCGTTGCTGGCCTGGTTGATGGCAGAACTTCTCTTTTCTCCAAGAGTTGATGCCGTTGACCCTCTCTCGTCTATAGATTTCTTGCAGATAGCACACACTTCAGATACCTCCATGGCTGAAAACAGAAACCACTATCTACACTTAGTAAACATCAAACACTTCATATTATCACAACTGAAAGATGCCCATTACAAAAAAATATAACATGGAAAAATATTGCTCTTACTGCTACTGCACGCTTTCTTACAAGGAACTTAACACTATTTATTTTACAAATTTTTGTTTTACTTAAAACGAAATATTTTCAGAGGATACACAAGAATATCCTTTTTGACTCCAATAAAAAAATGAGCATGACCTCTAATCATCAAAATAAGATCAGAAGCAGATTCCCCACTGCAAAAAAAATAAAATAATAACTACATAGATGCATTATGCATTCTTCTTATCTTGTCCCAAAATGACCTTGATGGTGACCTCGTAGAGTTTCTGTGACCTTATATCACCAAAATAAGATCAGAATTTGATTCCTCGACCCCAAAAACCCATAAAAAGTGGTATTACTCATGATTGTTTTGCTTTTGATTTTTTTTAATAACAATTGTCACGAAGACGGATAGCGGCCATATTGGATTTTGCCGATTTGAGAACTTCCCCCCCAAGAGGATCTCTTAAGACTTTTTTTGGGGTCAAAGAGGATATATTCAGGGATACAAAACAAGTGAGCGAGTTTTTGTTGCAATTAGTGTGAGGTCTTAAATACAAAATGCCTGTACTAAAAGGCATGTGAAAGACTGACAGCATGAGGCAAAATATGCTGTGGTCTGTTGAGACGAAAATTGAACTCCTAAATGCAAAGCGCTACGTCTGGCTGAAACTGAGCTCAGCTCATCACCCATCTAACACTATCCCTACCGTGAAGCATGGTGGTTGCAGCATCATGCTATTGTGATGCTTTTCAGCGGCAGGACTGGGAGACTTGGAAGGATAGAGGGTACAATGAATGGAGCTAAATACAGGCAAATCCTTAAGGAGAATCTGCTTCAGAGTGTAAAAGACCTTAGACTGTGGCGAAGATTTACATTCCAACAGGACAATGACCCCAAGCATTCAGCAAAAGCAACACTGGAATGGCTTCAGAACAAGAACGTGAAAGTCCTTGAGTGACGCAGCCAAAACCCCAACTTGCATCCCATTGAGAATCTGTGGAAAGACTTTGGGATTGCTGTTGACTGGCACTCCCCATCCAACTTGACACAGCTTGAGCAAATCTGCATGGAAGAACGGGTAAAACTCCCCCAAATCCAGATGTGCAAAGCTGATGTACCGATGAAGACTCAAAGCTGTAATTGCTGCCAAAGGCGCTTCTTAGAAGTATTGACTCCGGGGATTGAATACTTAACAGTGCCTATGGAAAGTCTACACTCCCTTTCAAAATTTTCATCTTTTGTTGCCTTATGGCCTGGAGTTAAATTGCATTAAATCAGACTTTTTTCCACCTTTATTTACACATCCTAAACCACAACTTCCAAGTGGAAAACAAATTCTACAAATTTCAGAAAATTAATTAAAGATACAAAACTAATATAAGGGTAGGGGGAGGGGGGAAGTGATGTTGGATAAGTGGACACCCCCCTTTCCCCCCCCCCCCCGCCCCCTGAGTTAATACTTGGTGGAAGCACCTTTGACAGCAATTACAGCTGTGTGTCTGTTGGGATAGGTCTCTACCAACTTTGCACACCTTGATTGGGCAATATTTGCCTATTCTTCTGGACAAAACTGTTCAAGCACAGTCAAGTTACATGGGGAGCGTTGATGGACAGCAATCTTCAAGCCATGCCACAGATTTTCGATTAGATTTAGGTCGCTCAAGGACATTTATCTTTTTGTTCCTTAGCCACTCCAGTGCAGCTTTGGCTGTGTGCTCCGGGTCGTTGTCATGCTTCTGTCCCAATGTCAGCTTTCTTGCAGAGGGCAGCAGGTTTTCGTCTCGGATTTTTCTGTATTTTGCTCCATCCTTTCCCTTCTGTCCTGACAAGTGCCCCACTCCTTGCTGATGACAAACATCCCCATAACATGATGCTGCCACCACAATGCTTCACAGTGGGGATGGTGTTCTTTGTGTGCCGTGTTGGGTTTGCGTCAAACGTAACGTTTTTCATTTTGGCCAAAAAGTTCCATGTTGGTTTCGTCAGACCACAAAAAATCTTTTTCCACATGGCTTCAGAATCTCCATCGTGTTTCTCTGCACACCTCAAATGTGATTCAAGGTGGGTTTCTTCGAGAAATGACTTCCTTCTTGCCACCCTACCGTACAGGCCAGACTTATGGAGTGCTTGGGATATTGTTGTCACATGCACACAGTGACCAGTCATGGTCATAAAGGCCTGTAGCAATTTCAAAGTTGCCATTGACCTCTTGGTGGCCTCTCTGATTGGTGTCATCCTTGCTTGGTCATCTAGTTTGGAGGACGGTCTGATCTAGGCAGGGTCTTGGTGGTACCATACGCCTTCCAATTCTTCATGATTGTCTTGACTGTGCTCCAACGGATATTCAAGGCCTTTGAAATATTTTTATACCCATCCCCTTATTTGTTGTGCCTGTCCACAACTTTATCCCGGAGGTCTTTTGAAAACTCCATGGTTCTCATGGTTGAGTGTTTGCTGTGAAATGCACTACCCAGCAGAGGAAACTTACAGAAACAGCTGATTTTATTTGAAATTATCAGAATTATGACAAATTAACACAGGTGGAGGCCAGTTAACGTGGTGTGTGATTTTGAAGTTGATTGGTCACACCTGAGCTAATTTACAATTGCTATTATAAGGTGGCTGGATACTTATCCAACCAAGATGTTATAGTTTTGTATTTTTAATTAATTTTCTGTTTGTTTTTTTTTGGGGGGGGGGGGGGGTTTCTGTTTAATTAATTAAATTAATTTTTTTGAAGTTTTTCACTTGAAAGTTGTGGATTACGATGTGTAAACAAAGGTGGAAAAAGTCTGATTTAATGTATTTTAATTCCAGGTTACAAGGCAACAAAAGGTGAAAATTTTGAAAGGGGGTGTAGACTTTCTATAGTCACTGTGTGTAAATTAGATATTTCTGTGTTTCATTTTTAATTATTTTGTAAAAAAAAAAATTCTAAAGAAATTCCACTATGTCATTATGGGGTACCATGTTATGTGTTGATCAGTGACAAAAAATCTCAATTTAAGCCGTTTTAAATTCAGGCTGTGAAACCTAACACCAACCTTAACAACAAATTGTGAAAAAGCCAAGGGGTGTGAATACTTTCTGTAGGCACTGTATATGTGTGCGTGTGTGCATCCACACATTTGTGCTGTACAGCAGCTTTCGAGAACACGCTGAAGATTGATACGAGCATAAAATTTAAGGTATAATGGGGGTAATAAAAACAAATTTGACTGCAGAATTTTTTTTATCTGGAAACGGATATAAAGTCGTTTTTGAGGTATTAATAAATTGTAGATCTGAGATCACACTTGCTTCCTGTCTGGATCAATAGTTTGTGGGTTGTTATTTTACTGTGACCAGAAGTGTTGGGTTTTGGAGTGACCATTTCGGTTCTCTTGCACCTCTCGTATATGCCGAGAGTTAGCGATACCTTAGCTATCTACACTGTCAGACAAACACTAGGTTTATTTTCGATACGCTGTTCAGAGAGGACTCATTGCATCATGGCTGAGATGAAGGAAATCCCCTTCGATCGACTGTTGTGAGTAATGACTACGAATGTGCGAAGTTGCAGAGAGTTTGTGTCATCAAAGAAAATGTCAGTGATGCTTGTTTTTCTTCTTTGTCTTCTTCCTTATAATGCAACACATGGTTGTGGGTAGCATCATTTATTCGGGGTGCAGCTGTGTCACTGATGCAGTGCCCCTTGTAAGTTAAAGCAGGAATTTGTCATTTGTTCAAGATGCTGGCGATAGCTGATTTACCCTCGCGTTACCCTGACACTGTGGGATCTCTGACGTCCACAAATTAATGCTAGAAGACGGGACGCCCAGTTTAACGTCCAACCAAGGGACGGTGCACACATTGATACCTCGACCTTCTTGAAAAACACCAGGATGACCGTTTGACCAAGTTGGACCAAGATTGGAACCCAGCCTGCACAGCTCATTGGTGAGTGTGTATGTTGTGGGTTTCAATCCCTCTTCCCCTAAATCAGCAACCCATCAGGACTCGGACATTGTACAAGAGATTTATTATAGACTAGCAGAAGTACCCGGCATTGCCGGGCGGGGGAGGGGAGGGAAGGGGGAAGGCGAGGGGAACAGGGGGGAGGGGAGGAGAGGGGGGAGGGGGGAGGGGGAGGGAATGGGGGAGGGGAGGGCAGAAAGGAAGGGGTAGGGGGGAAAGGGGGGAGCATGGGGGAAATGGAAGGGGAGGGTGGATGGGGAAGGGGAGGGAGGAGTGGGAGGGTGGGGGGAGGGAGGGGTGGGGGGAGGTGGAGGAGGAGGTCGGGAGGGGTGGGGGAGGGGGAGGTGGAGGTGAGTCGAGGGGGGAGGGGAGGGGAGGAGAGGGGGGAGGGATGGGAGAGGAGTGGGGGGGAGGGGAAGGGGTAGGGGGGAAAGGAAGGGGTAGGGGGGAAAGGGAGGAGCATGGGGGAAAGGGAGGGGGATGGGGAAGGGGTAGGGCAGAAAGGAAGGTGTAGGGGGGAAAGGAGGGGCATGGGGGAAAGGGAGGGGGAGGGGAGAGGGTAGGGTGGAGGGGGAAGGGTAGGGGGAGGGGGGAAAGGGAGGGGGAGGGGGGAAAGGGAGGGGGAGGGGAGGGATATAGATGGTTACTGGCAATTGATCACATCCAGAAATGATGTAATCCACACAATTTATGTACTTTACATAACGTTAATAGGAATACATGGCCGTGTAGATGGGAAATACAGTTTGTTTGAAATTAATCACAAATATCAGATGAAAGTGAAAAAAAACCTATGTGGTGTGAATGGCAATGTTCCTCGCTGAAATGTGAAAAAACTGAATTACGTGCGAACGCAGAACTGTGAGATTATGGCGGCAAAGTTGGAACATCACGTGATCCTAGCAGAAGTACCCGGCATTGAGAAGTACTCAACCGTCCCGTACATTCGCCCTCTCGACTCAAGCTCGTATTCGATTCGTATTCGAAATCGAAAGGGGAAAGGGGAAATCCTTCGTATTCGAATTCGTAAACACGAAATATGAATTAAAATTTAATTCATATCACACAAAATCGACACAAAACACGGTCGCATAAAGGTGAAAAACGCAATCGCTTTTCGCCCTGAATCACGTGCAAACGTGTGACGTGTGACGGGATGGAACATCACGTGATCGCTCTGAGCGAATCAGCGAGCTGCTCGCACTGGCTGAGATTAGCGGGTACTTCGCTGAAATGCGCTCAGGTAAATATGAATAAAAAATATGGATCTCGTCAAATATGGTCTCGGCCATGTTCGTCCCAGGCTCAATGGCCATGTCTATGCCAAATATCAAGCACGTGAGCCTCTCCGTTTCGGAGTCTATCGGTAACATTACACACACACGCACACACACACACACGCACACACACACACACAAACTGTGTTTTATATATATAGATAAGAATACATGCATGGGAGATGTTGGCGTGGCGTGTGGGCTAGTAACACCACATTGCAGTGACATCATGGTCCTCCACAGCCGGCCCCAACATCTCGGCGAGCCACAACCCGTGTCGGTTTAATATACTTTCCTCTAGGATCAGGGTCTCAAAACAACATCCTGTGATCAAATCCCTTCCCAAGGACACAGACTGCCGCCTCTTTGAGAAATTG